>NW_024081110.1:719547-1145443 GCF_003009895.1 Hyaena hyaena | reverse complement strand
GCTCCACCTTTCATTTGTCGGTTATTCAGTAGAGTTTGCACGTCTGTTTTTCTCTTTCTTTGTGGATGTAGGGTGATTTCTCAGAAGAGAGAAATAAATGGTGACCTTCTGCCATCCTCTTCACTCCAGAAATCAGTTCTGTTCTGTCCTTTGAATTTTTAACCATATACATGCATTACCTTTACAAATAAATTCAACTAATTTTTAGAAACAGCATTTTAAAAAACAATGTTTAGGGTTGATGGACCTGACTGGGCAGGGTCTTGGCCTGAGTGTTGATGAGTACCAATTATTTTTAGGTGATTGGTTTGAGTGACATATTATCTAGAGGCAAGGGCTGGTCCATTAGTCCATAACTCAGATGAATGGATTTTCAGAAAGTTCCTGAAGCTAACAATGAAATTACTTATTGGTTAATGGCCCTACATTCTTAGACAGGAAATTCCTGGAGTGAATAGTGAAGTCATATTGATGGAGAGGCCTGAGTTCTTAGTGCTGATAATTAAAGCTGGGGGCTGCTGGGGTCTCAGTTCTCAGGGGATCCACATTTCCATTTGAAACAGGATCCACACTATTCCAGAAAAAAGTATGCTATATACCTTTACTATGAACAGGAAATTCAAGCTGACAAAGGGAAAAGTCAGAGAGAAAGGGGCCTGGAGTCTGAGGTATTTGAATCGTTGGACTCACCAGTAGCTTCTCCATGTAGTCATCTTCAATTTGCTCATTTGTGTTCTTCTAGGTAGTATTTTTGAAAATTAATCTATGCTCTGAGAAATAGAAAGGAACTTATCAATATTTGCAGGAACTCTGTAATAGAGGCAGAAGTGGGGCATTTTTACAGAACTTGAGAATCCGGTCACGTGCTTGCCTATAGGGGATTCACTGGGCACATACGGGCATCTGTATTGTTTCTCTCTCCTTTTTTTTTTTTTTTTTTTTTTAACTTTCAAGACTTATCTGGAGAGGATTGCAAGAAAGAAGATGTTCCACCATCTAAACTGTAAAATCCAGGGTTTGCTTTTAAATCCAGTCTTGTTTTGGCTTCGCCTGTACCGAAAGCTTCCTTCAAAAAGCAGTGACCTTTTCACTACATCAGAAGAAATCAAAACAAATAGCAGTGTGCTTTCAAAAGCATCGCAGCCTCTACTGAGATTTCTCTAATTCAGAGCCCTGAAATTGAGCAAAAATGAATTATCATTGCTGCTAGGCTGAATGCATAGAGAAATGTCAGAATAAAATAATTAAACATTTTATATTACTTTAGAAAAATCCATCCCTTTGTGGTTTTCCATCAGTAACTCACTAGTTAGGAAGTATCTTTATAACCTTTTCTGAACGATCAGTCTAGCATAGTATTGCATTCTGATATTTGGATCTATGACCAAATCTTCCTTGCTGTGCACTCACATTAATAATTTTTTAAAGTCTAAGGAATAGTCTTTAGTTGAATGCTATTTACCACAAAAAAATTAAGTATATTTAATGACATATGTGGGGTTAGTTCTTTTCTAAGAGAATCATTTTTATTGACTACAAATTCAATTGCTATACTACTTAAATGTAAATAAAATCAGAACATATTTGTTAAGATATAGATTTTTAAATGACATTAGCTGGATTTTCTTCCTGAAGGAAAGGACTTGCTCATTCAGGAAATACTTCTGCTGTGTCTTCTACGTGCCAGGCATTTCCCAAGATACTGGACACATTGATTATTCCCTCAAGGAGTTCATATTTGCCGAGAGCACATGTTTATGACACTAGTTAGATGGAGGAGTCTTCAGTAATATCTGTAGTTCTCTGAACACAACTGTGACAAAAAATTCATACAGAGCATAGTCATAGTTCCCTTACTGAGTGACTTTAATAATTGCAATCATTTATCTAAAATTGTTTCATAAAGTGTTTTCTCCCTTAAACTATATTTACATTATGCCACAAAAATGCCTTCCCAACATGAAGATAGAGGAGTAGGAAAAGGGGAATGGGAAAAGAATGAGTAATGAATATTTATTAAGACCCACATATGATGCTAAGGTCTTATACATATTATCTCAGTCAATCTGTACAACACACCTATTCAGGAAAAATACTATCATTACCCCCATGTTATACATAACAAAACTGAGTCTTAGACGGGGTAAATGCTTTCTCTCAAAATCACATACCATAGAAATGGTCTTGGGTATCACATAGATGCCAGCTACAACCTGATTTCCCAAACGGGCAGCCATATTTATGGGTCCCCAACAACTTATGACACTAAGCTCTCCCATATACTGGAAAGTGACTGTGTGCTGAACACAGTACTATTTTACAAGCTCTGTCTCACTAGACCCTTGTAGCAAGCCCTGAAAGACAAGGATTATTAGCTCTGTGTTAGAGATGAAAAATAGTCTTGTTGGAGTCCAGCTGCAGCCAGTCCAGGGGTCCCTGAAGGATGGACAGTGTCAGCGAGAAAGAGTGAGAGAGCCCCGGGATTCTTTCTGATCACCAGGCAGGCATCTCTGTCCTGTCGGTTTGGGTGTCTTTATTTATAGGTCAAATGATAACATGACTTCAGAAAATGGAATTTTTACAATGGATAATTCTCTATGATAAGATGTTTTGGAAAGTGTACAGAAACAGGTTTTATAGAAGTATTCTTGCAGAACTACCCCAATTATCGTGAGGTTGAGTAAATCTTACATCTAAGAAGATAACAGCGTGTTCTTAGTGAAAAACAGGATAACATACACATTTGCTTAAGTCCATAACACTGAGATTAAGTCATAGGTGAAGATAGGCTAGGAGTCATTCTGTCTGGCTCACAGGAGGAAGAATGTATTTGAGCTGGTTAATAACTTTTTGATTTGATGTCGAATGCGTAAACACCATGGAGGCCCTAAATGTGTCAGCCTTTGTATTTGGGTTTATGTTTTAATTACTCTTATCCATCCTCATCACAGCTGCCAGTGTAAAGGAAGGTGTTGTGGAATGTAGGCTTTAGGGAAGGGACTGCTATATATCACCAGTTAGCAAAAGTATATGTAGTAACTTACCTTCTGCCCTTATCTGTTCCTTACCTCTAAATTAGGCTCTTTGTCTCCGGGCCAGACTTAATTGTCCAGTTATATTCCTTATGGCACCGGAGAGCCAACCGTATCTTTAAAGAGTTTAGCTCATTTCCAATACACAGAATAGCCTCTTCAAGTGCATTTACCTTTGTGTCTAATTTTTTGCCTATGACTTCTTGAATAGCTAGGGCATGAGAAACATTTTTGGTTAGTTGATTCACATGTTGAGCTGTATGAACCTCTTGGACTAATGCAATGGTAGAAACACAATTGTACATGTAAAGGTCAATCCTTTATGAGTAAGGGTCGTTAGCCTGTTTATAGTTCAAGGGAAGTATCGAGGAGAATAGGACCTACCGGAGACACAATGTCTGCTCCCATAATCACAAAAGAAGTTCTTACAATAAGTTCCTTCACAAGGTGCAATCTTCATACCAGGGCCAGAATAAGGGGACAAGTCACCCCTGGTACCAATCAACAAGGTGCTTCGGGGGTCGGTGCTTAAGCAGAAACAATTGAGTGGGGGTAGATGTCGGTCATCATTTGACAGCAGGAGGCCTTGCAAGACCACCTTAACCTCACAAGGAGTTTTCTCAACTAGTGAGTTCAGAATGGCTCCCAACGAAGTCTCAGGAAGCTTAGTTGACCTGCCTAAATCACCTTGTCTAGTGAATCAGGGAGCCGGGGAACCAGGAATCAAACCCTGGGTGGCATAACTCCAAAATCCATGTATTAACTATGACTCTATGCTTTTAAATTATAGAGGATCCTTTGTTTTCATCCACTCTATTGACAACCACTTGTTTTTCCCATACTCGTGGATGCTTCTCATGGTATACAAACATGTTATGCATCATGCAGAGTTGCCAGGTCAAGGGGCAATTAGAAGCTGAAATCTAGCCCCGACTGTACCTGCTAAGGCACACCCTCCTGCCAGGCAGTGCCCCTGGCATAAGACTACATCCCTCAAGAGGAACAGGCTTCTTTTTCCAATTTATCCAAAGGTACTATGTGGGCTACAGGCATCCTTGCTCTCTGGGGAAGCTTAAGACTTTAGGACCATAACTCTCTCCAGTATCTTTCTTCTCCCTCCATACTCTCCATAAAACTTCTCATGGTAGAGGGGGACCAGTGTTAGTTATCTTGGGATAATAGAAGTATCTTCATGGAAGATCTTTTGCTGGATATCTGTTGCAACCCTAACCCCAATCCCTGTTGGAGAAGTCCGCTCAGGAAAGCTCATATCTGGACTGAAATTGTGTGGCCTTCTTGACTCTGACCTACAAAGGTCACCTCATTCTTGTTCAAATCCAGACAGTCACAGAGTATGCTGTGTCAGTAATAGTAGAAATAGAAAGAAGTCAGGCTTTGCACTCAGCCACACTTGGCTTTGAATCCTCCGAGTAGTGTTTAAATCCTTGGGAAGTCTCAATTTCTGTGCCTTTCAAGTGGGGGTATAAGCAACCTCATAGGAGTAAATGAACTGTGTCCATCAGATACTCACTCAGTGGCTCAGTAGCCAATCTGGGTTAGCATTCTGGCTGTACCGCTAACATTAAAGGTATCATCAGATCGTTTGTTCCCATCATTAGGTGGATATACTCTCAAACTAATAACAGATTCATCAACTGCAGTTAGCATCGCCTATAGCTGGCTGAAAGTCTTGGGAACGGGGACCCATGGTCTTTGAAATGTCTAAGGTGCAACTGTGACATTCTCTGCTGTGCTTAGATGAGTCAGGAAAAAAATGGTCCTATCTCAGAATCGGGAACCTAGCCAAACAGGTAGAGACGTGCATGTTGCAAGGAAAAGGGAGAGAAGGACATTGAGGGCATGGTCGCAGGTGTTGGTAAAGGTGAGCCTGACTGACTTGGCAGCTGGAAGAGTGATCGAGAGTAGGATTTAAATCAGGATCGCCGCTGGATAAGAAGAACTGGTGGTCAGGGCAGGAGGAATGGCTGGAAGAGAATGTAGATCTGACTTCAGAGGCACCATTAGCGGCAGAACAATACTACTGTGATGGAGACATGTGTGGCATTGTCTTCTGCATAGGTTGTAACTGCCTACCTGGAACTTGGGTGTGTGCATCACTTGGGAGCCCTGTAACTTCTGGGTGGGCGAGGACTTAGCTAGGGCTGCTCTTTCATGGGCTGTAGGCTGAATGAGAGTGTTTTTGTCCTCTGGCCTCTTGGGTCCCTGTTCTCCCACAGCTGCCTCCCCAGGTCTCAGGACAGATGAACTGACACCTGGGCTCTCCTCTAGAAAAGAAGCATCTAGGTCATATTCCTCTGGAAGACAAATGAGCCTAATATTACAGAGACTGAGGAGATGGTGGAGTTTTCTGGAGGAAGGAATTCAAATTAAACCTCTGTGATGCCCTCCAAGGGGCGACCTGTTGCTGTGCACTTCGTTAGCTATATGACAAGGGAAATTTGAGGAAAGGACAAACGACCCTCTTCATTCGTAATCTGTTCTCCCCTGTCTAGACCCAGAGCTCCCAGCTCTCTGAAGCTGGCTCCATTAAATGGAAACCTAAGAGAGCTTAATAATGCAAAGCATTAGCATCTTACCCCGCGAGTGCTCCTCCCCATTTGATAAGCTCTCCTTTTCAAATTCTTGTTTCGTCATTCAGCCTAGCAAGTCAGCAGCTTTGGATGAGGTCGTGTTGGTTTTCTGCAACCCCACGTGCTGGGCCTGACTGGCACCACCCGGAGGGGCGGAGCGCCGTGCCGCCTCTCTCAGATCTTCCCCTTAGACTTGCCTACCACTCAGTGGAACGTGCTCCAGCACGAGAGGAGGGTGTGCAGGAAGGAACCTGCGGGTGAGAGGAAGCACAGGCACCCATGAGGCTGTTTGGGTCAGCCTCCTGACGGAGCAACAACTTTTTATGACAAACATTTGGCAAGAATAACCCGCAGTTTTCAGAAAACAGAGTAGTGGGTATTACTATGCTCAATGTCAATAAAATATTCAATCATTAACGTCTGATTTATTAAAGATATTTGTTAACACATGTAATATATTTGTAGATATTAATATATCAAATACTAATTATTAACATTGGCTATATTACCATCAAAACATTGAATATTAATCAAATATATTAAATATTAGATGTTATCATAAATATTTATCTGTGATTTCATTAAGTCTGCTTCCTTGTTTGTTCTTCTTATTCATGAGATTTAAAAACTTGTAGACTAGTTGAAAGACCATTTGGAGATACAGAGACTAAGCAAGTATATGGAAATTAAGTGTATTCAGAGAGCAATGAGGAGGTAAGATCTGTGGGTATGTGCATTTGTATACAACATAAAAAATGAAAATTTCAAAGAGGCAAAATAGAACTTCATTTAAGCAAAATAATATATATATTTTGCTTTTTTAAAACCAAACTTTCCAAACTTTTCCTTGCGCCTTTCTTCAATATTTTTATTTAGATAGAATTGACATATAATGTATTAATTTCAGGTGTACAGCATAATAATTAGAAGGGATTTGTATGTGTTATGAAATAATTATCACAGTAAGTCTAGTTAACATTCATCACCATACACAGTAAAGTAATATATTCCAAAGACATTTTCCTTGTTATTTCCTGATTTGTGGTAATCAAAATATGTTCTATTTCGTTGAGATTTTACGTAGTTTGTACATTATTACAAAGTGATTATAATAGTTCAGGATCAGGATCAGGAGAGCTACTATTAAATTTTACCTAACAGAGGCAGCAAAATATTTTAACAGTGTTTTTCTTTTACTCTTTTATCATTGGAGCATAAAGCAATAAGTAGTATAAGAAAATCCATCTCAGTAGAAAAATTGGTTCATATGGTTTATGCAACATTTACAAAATTTCACTTTTGTTATAATAAAAAGTTCAATCTTTGCATTGTAATTTATATTTTTCTGAGTCGGATGGAGCGTTACCAAATTTAAACTCCAGTTGTAGTGTGGGGTTTCAGACGTTCTATTTGCTGAATTTTAATAGATGCACTAAAGGCATGGATTTCCCACGAGCTGATTTTCTTTTTAGTTTATCACACCTACATATGATAAGACACCAAGGCTTCTTTTATGTTTCAGTCCACAACGAGGTTCTGGTTGCCCATATGTTAACATGTGTACATGTGTACGTATGACAACGTTGTTTTGAATAGCACAAGATTGGACAGAACAAATCTGCTGGGGCTATTAAAGAGCCATATGCATTTACTCAGGACTGGGCTGATTCACAACGGAATGGGGTATTCACTCCATAAAAATGCAGCTTTTTCCTCATCTCAGCAAGAGGCCACTACAGAGGAGCTCACCTATTAACATCTGCTATTGTCTTCACTTTGGAGGATCTCATTGTCACCCTCCTGGAGGCAGGTGAGAGCCCTTTCCAGGAAATACTCCTCCCCACCACTCTTACACCATTCTCCAGCCATGGTTTCACGTAATTACCACAGAAGGACTGTTTTCCTGTTTTCTGTCGATGTGATTACATTATATTAACCAACATCTGATAATACTTCGCAGTGTGTTAACCTGTGGAGCCCAAGGTTGGAGTAAAATCCCTCCAATGTAATGTGCTGCAAACTTACGCTGCAGTTCCTTTAGATGGTAATTACGTTTAATACCAAATGGTTTCGTGCAATCTAACTTTTCTATAATGAATGGAAATCATTTGAAGATTCATAGGCCTCTCCCTTTCATTACAGAATGTACAGGCCTTTCCCACACCCTTGTTCTGGAACATTAAGAAAGAAGATATGGAGAGAGAGAAGAAAGAAACCGAGGACCCCCTGCTACTATTTCTATAAACAACTAGTGGTGTTTAAAGGCTAATAAAGCTCCAAAGATCTCTCTCATAACCATAATCTTTGGGCCAATTTAAAAATATTTTTGATGGAGAAATGTCAAGAAAAATAGGGACAATTTCTTAAGACATGATTCTCTCCCCTCCACCTCCATAAAAGAATGTATGTGTGTGTGTGTGTGTGTGTGTGTGTGTGTGTGTGTGTAGCTGTCATATAAGAGGCAATTGAAATTCCACAGCACAAAGGCAATGCAGAGAGAGGAAGAAAAAAAGAGGAATCAATCTTTCATATGTTTTTTTCAAAGGCTTGGCAAGAAACCAGGGGTAATATTTTCGCAACTGGGAATGTGTGTTTGCTGAAGAATATTCCCACATTTGAATGATCGTCAGGGGTCCTAGACCTGTTTTACTTTCAAAGGTAGAGAGGGCATAACATTAACCCCAACTGGGAAAAGGAAAATGCCTCACTGTACTTCTCCTCCAGGGAGTGGGGATAAAGGGATTACATATGCCTGCATAATGGAGAATTTCCTCACTCAGACAAGACAAAAGACTTCATTATTTTTCACCAGACACTTGAAGCCTTGTGCCTCCCAGTTCCAGAAGACAAGCAGGCACACCAATCTTTTACATTAAACCACTAGATGGAGTTTCTAAGAAACTGGCCCGCTCGTACTTGGCCATCATGAAGAGATATGGGGAAGATGATGAAGACTTGAATCCCACAACTCTGTGGTCTTTCCCTTAAGGAAAGCCAGACTGTCCCTTAAGTTCATGGTGTGTATTTTCAATCTATTAGCTTTGCTTTTTCTTTAGGCAACAAATAAGTGAATGTTTTCATCCTGAAAATGTATTTCTTTTATCTTCAGGTGAGACCAAAAGGTATCTAAATTCTAATGAAAAATGTAAAGTGGTGAAGTATAACTTCATTGAATATTCAAATACTTTCCTTCTGACTAGGTCTACTACTGAGGAATTTTAATGATGTGTGCATTCTTATTGGTAAAGTTGTAAAAGTCTCAAATTTCTTACTTATTTACTATTTCAACTTGGTAGTAGATTCCTATAAGACACTATGTATGGGGATGGTCCTCCCAGGGACAGATCAGATCTCCCATTTAAGAAATTGAAATGAGTTCAGCTCTGCCTCTTGTTGGCTTGAAGATCTCCCTTCACAGCTTTCACAGAGAATATAGATCAAGATTTACACATTTTCTACCTGCAAGAAGCAATGTCTGATTTTTTTTTTTTAAATTACCATGTCAGGACCTCATCTATTACAGGTGTGCAGCCCATTTCTTGAGTAGCACAGTATTCTAACTGGAGATAAAATTAACTTCCCCTTTAAAAAGCATATTTCAAACACATGCTGTGTGTGCTATTTGTGATTATTTCCATGCTTCATGAGCATTAAGTGATCAAAAGACAAATTAAAATGTTTGATCTTCACAAAATGTCAAGGTTCATTCATTTCACAAGTATTTATTAAGCACCTATTGTGTACAAGGTGAAGTAATAAGTAAGCAGTAACTAAGTAAACCTCTGCTCTCTTAGAGATTTTTGGGGTGAAGGAACTTAAAGACCAATAAGGTTGACAAGCCAGAGTGGGGGGTCCCTGATGGTGAAAGATGAGACAGGTCCTAGGAGACTTTGAAATCATGCTGAGCTTCTAGTCTTAATCTTTCTCTGAAGAGCAACAGGGTTGTTGAAGACTTTATGACAGCGATGAGAACTGTATTACGTGCCAAGTGCTGTGTAACAAGTAACTCCAAAGGTTGGTGATTGCAACAACACAGATTAATGTCTCAGTCGGGAACCTGGGTGTGGGTTAGCTGGGTCTCAGGCTGCAGGGCTTTTGACTTATCTGGGAGGAATCCCCTTCCTAGCTCACTCTCAGGGTTCTTAGTAAGATTTACTTCCTCACTACCAGTTAAATAAGTGCTGTGGTTCCCCATGTGCTGTTAATAGAAGACCACCCTCGTTCCTTAAGAACTGAATCTCTCCACAGGACATCTCACCATCTCATGGCAGCCTGCTTGGGCCAAGCCAGCAAGCAAGGGGGAAAGAGAGGGTGAGGAAGATGAAATGTATGTCTTTTGTGACATCCCATTTGCCTTACATCGGTGAAGAGCAAGTGACCAAGCCCTTCCCACACTTCTGGATCACACAAGGGCATGAAAACCAGGAAGGAGGGCTCACTAGGGCCAGCTGAGAAACACCTGCACAGGAACATTGCAGGCGTTCATTTCAGAGATCACTTTAATAGGGATAATAATACAACACGTTTATTGAGAGTGGATGCATAGAGACAGGTTAAGGGGCTGCAGCTCTAGTCCTTAACATATATTGCTGTTGATCAGAGTCAGAACAGAGAAGGCCCTCCAGTGTGACCCTCTGACACATTTGCTTTTCTGTCCTCCATCCACCCTCTGTCGAATGTTTGAATACCAACCGTGACATGGGACAAGATAGAAAAGTAATAATAGCAACTAAAATGTAAACCGAGTGTCAGTGTTTCCAAAGACTGGCCCATTCATGATCAGAGTTGATCCCCCAACTCAATCCCTATGAAGTTGCTGGAAGAGGGGTTCTTGTCCCCCATCTTATGTATATGACACGGAGGCTCAGAGAATGCCCATCGCCTGCCTGCAGAGCCACAACCAGCAAAGCTGAGATCGGAATGGCGCAGTTCTAAACCTTGTATGCTCTCAAATCGACTTCTCCTCTAGGCTTCAGTCCAAGGCAAAACTTTCTGTTCAAGCCCTGCTGCTGGGTATGAAAGTACTAACCCGAAGTGCTATTTGAACCTTGAGACTAGCAAGTTCCAGAACCAGCCCCACACACCTCCCTCAGCCTCCTGTGCTCTCCTTATACCTTCACCTCCCCACCTTGCACTTAACCCTTCTGTTCCATGGCTCTACCCATGGGTATGCCATCAACACACTTCCTAGAACATGAGGAGGAGTGATCAAATGGTCCCTGAAGAACTCACTGCCTAATAAGGGAGGTGATCAATGATGACAAAATGCCGCAAGCATTGAACAAGTGTGGCTAATAACATGCTACAGAGACATGGAGCATAAAACATTTCTCATGTGGGTGAATATTCATTTCTCACCTTATGTCATGTTTCTACAACCCCACTGTAGTTTATTCATATTTACAATTATAATAAATCTATATATCTATAATAAATCTATAAATTTATAATAAATTTATAAACAAAAATTACAAATATAATAAATCTTCCCAAACTCAGCTATAATACACTGATTGAGGCAAAAAAGAATTGCAGAAGAATGGCATCAGCAGACTTGCCACAATTATCACAACCCATTTATGTCCAAGTTTGTGCCTATATTATGCATGTCAGAAATACTTTTTGGTAGTTCATAGTTTGTATTACAATATATGCTTGTGTATAATAAAAGTGTATTTCCTTTTGCAAATAATAAAACAAACTTCTACCATACTTTTGCGTGAGCCTTGGCACATTGTATTAGAGAATGTGTAACATCTTCGTGGAATCTGATCGTGCCAGATTGAAAATTTTCTACCAAGGCTGTTATTTTCCAGACAAGGTGATGATGGCTAATGTATAAGGCTGTTTTATGCAGAAACATCATAATATGGCCTTCTTTCTATACCTGCTTCAATGTCCAGGTGTTCTCAGGGCAGAAGTTTTATGTAACTTCTTTCCCTTGCTCCCTACATCTCATCTCCTACCCCCAGATTTATGTCATTCCATATGAGTTCCTCCCTCCTTCCATAGGAAACTCATCTTGTGCAGCTAGCTTTTTTGTTTAATGTAATTAGGTTTTTCCCATATGTTTCATTTTAGACAGCTTTATGTATCTGTAGAAAAGTCGTTTTTTTCTGTACTGTTACCTGTTGTTTTCATGGGAAAATTGTTATAGACAAATAGCTAGTTATTAACTATAATGGATACAGTGCGAAGAAGAGGATTTTGAGTTTTACTTTAAGTAACATCCATCACTGTCTTTAGAAGAGGAATAAAGGCCTTCAAGAGCCTTCAGATGAACCACCTTTCACATGCCCAACCTCGATCCCTGCAAACTGCCTTCACCCAAAGGTTTATATAGCAATTTGCTAGATGAATGTGGCCCCTAGTTTTTATCTCTGAAAACCTAGCATTTACCTATAGAGTTTCCTACTTCAAAAACTACTGGATACGCAAAGGAAAGAGTGAGATATCAGAGTATTTGGTCTGAAAAGAGACTTAACAAGAGACTGCTGAAAGAAGATGGAGATGGTTTTTGACCTTTGTTTTAGACCAGACACAGGGGCTGTGTTGAGGTGCATGGTTGACATAGGGGTCAGAGACAGTCACACTGAGCTTGAGGCACCAAAGCTGAGCTCTTCACACCATAGAAAGATGGCTACATCTGCCTGATTTCACTTTGCTCAGGTTACGTGGGTACCTTTGGAGTCCCAGGAAGACATGTGGGTAAGCATTCCTTTGTTCAGAGAACACAGGGCTCTGGCAGGGTCCCCTGAGTGAGGAAATGAAAGCCACCAAGGTGTATGCTTGGCTCGAGCAGAACTCTGAAGTCACATATTACACACTCCAACTGGTCCAGAGTTACTGAGCCCAATGTTCTTTTTCTCATCACTATCTGGTTTGAAACTGTACTAACAAACACTGTGATAGACACAGAGGAAAGTGATAGCAAGAGGAAATGGAGGCCAATGCTTTTATATATTTTACACATAGAAGTAGTTGTCTTAGTCTGATGAAGCACATGTTTTCTGATTGCAGGATCGAGCTAAAACCAGCCCGCTCACCCTGACCTCAATGAGTGACTCATACAGAGAACGAAGATTCACATGTCACATGTATGGTTGAAACTCCAGCCCATTTTACGATTAGGTTCTCAGTTCTTTAGATACACCCCAGTGGGAAAGAAAGGACTGATCTTGAGCCAGAAAGGAAAGAGGGGTTGTTTTCTCACCACACTTCAGCCTTGCTGTTGGTGGAGGGAATGGAAGAGGTGCCACAGGGTTGGGAGTCCTTCCAATGGTGGGTGCATCTCCACGCTCCATGGGAGACCTTTCTGTCTTATTCAGCCAAAGGAGGGAATCTTAGCAGAATCCACAGAGCCACCCTAGTGGGCCTGGGTGTGTTACGTTGACCTGTGTGCTGGGACATCCATGACGTTCTGGAGTCAGTAGACGCAGTTCTAACTCTTGCCCAGCAAGAATGCCTGGGGCTGCTCACACTGGGCCATTGGACAGACACCAGCAGTCCCTTATGGCAGGCAACTCAAAGCCAGAGATGTTCTTCCACCTCAAACGTAGCAGGAACGGCCGGCTCAAACTTGTATACTGTAATCAAGTTGTATGTGTTTTGTATTTAAGGCCTAAGGGCTCAACTACTTTAAGTGGAAGTCTTGTAACAAACAGTAAAGGTTACTAAGACACTGGCTGTAAGTTAAGCCATAACATTTACACAAATGGAAGGATCTATAGATCTATGCCAGGATAACACTCTTCTCCTAATGGATGTGCTCAGGATGCTTCATGATTTACAGTCCTTGGTCCAGAAACAAGCCTTAGTATACGTAATATGAGACCGTGCTAAACCTTTGTGAACTCAGCCTAACTTATAAACGCACCTTTCTGTGTGACACTGTTCTGGTCATGGAAATAAGCACAGTGTCTGTCTATCACTGCCATAAATCCTTGGTGTTTGATAAGATTTTAACTTTGGATTCTATCTCAAAATGGTCCATGTGCTTACTGAACTAAGAAAAGTAATGGGGGGGGGGGTGTTGCTTCCTGTAACTCATTTCCATTCATTGGATTTGCATGATTTTCATGGGTATTTACCATAATTACCTTCACTGGCATCAAAAGCATTTTTATCTACTTGAATATACACATGATATCATAAGAGCTGCTTAAAAGATTGCTAAACAGACATGGATCTCTTTCTTGAAGATCTTAACTCTGAAACAGTGATGATATAATTCAAAGTCAATGTAGATATGCATTTTAGGAAACATAAATATGAAAGTTTTATGAAAGTAAAGCAATGACAGAGGTTATATGTTCAGTTGTTGAACAAATACAGCATCGAAAGGTATGCATATCATAAAATGTTTTCATTGTAGATCTGTGAGTGTTCATTGTAGATCAAGGTCTTGTCCTCACTTCACCCATAAGAAAATTAAGCCCACAGGTCCACTGAACTAGTCCGTTACGGTGTCTCCTGTGGAAAACAGGTCGCTGAGCCTGTATTATTTTATTTCTCCTTGACTACTACATCAAGGGAATTGCTGTCATTTCCAGTTGGAGAGAGCATTCTGGAAAAGGAATTTGTTTTCTCTTCTAACCATTCACACCCCAATTGTTGAGTCACCCAATTGTCTTCCCTCCTTAGCAAATCTGAAACTATACCAGCCCAGGTATGGTTTAAAGAGGGGATGCCTCTTAAAAGTCTTCAGAGTTTCGTGATTGCAGAGAAAGGAGTAACCAGTTACCTGTAAGTCACAGGCTTTAGACGAGGTATTAATCACAGCTTTAATGCCTTCTCTTTACCACTAACTTTTGCCTCTAACTTTATGCTTTCCCATTTTCCGGGGGTTCTGCAAAATCTCCTTGGAACATAAATTCCATCATCCCAGAGGCCTGGGTGGACAAATCCTTCCCCAAAGGGCTGTTATTAGAAACCTCCTTGCCTAAATGCAAAACCAACATCATGCTTACCCGTGGTTAGGCTGGCCCTACCGCTAGCAGAATTCTGATGGCTGCTCTCCCCTCCGGGAGGGAGAGACAGGCCATGGAGGGTAGGAGCTCTCTGTTTACTTTCTAGCACCGCCATGTAGCTCTGACAGTCCTGCTTTGTAAGTGTTCTTGACACAGAGCCTCAAGCCCATTTTCCTTTACAGTTATGGGTCATTTGCTGTGTTTTGCCTTATCATTGGTGTTTCCTTAAAAATAATAAGAATAATGAGCAGTTATGTATTATTCATCCCAAGTGTACAGATCATGCATTTATCTCAGGCTCCTGTTTTTTTCTAGAGCTTGCACTCGACAGCGCATGCTGAGCGGATCATTCGAGGGGCAGCCAGCGAAGGAAAGGTCAATTCTCAGTGTGCAGCATCATATCCGCCAAGAGCGCAGGTAAACACACCGGGAGACAAGGCTGCAGAGAAACCAAGGGAAGGAGTTTTACAGGAAATGCTCTCTGTGAGCACCCCGGTTAGTGGACAGGCGTGGGTGAGGAACTTTGTTCTGTTTGCTGATGGCGACCATCATGAAACTCACAATCAGATTCAAAGATTCAAAAGAAATCTCACAAAAACCTCTTCCTTGGTGATAGCCAAATTCTTACGTTTAAGATCAGAAGGAAAAATTCTGAAATTTGCTAGATGGGATCAAAGACATTTGAATAAACTAAAAGCTTCTGCCATGAAAACAAATAATAAGCATTGGTGATGGTATCAGAAAAGTTACTTTATTTTGTTCTCGTAATGGTCACTGCTTGAAAGGCAAAATTTAGTCTCGGATGTATTGACCTGTTGGTTGTGGTTGTTTTAGATCTCTAAGACACGGGTCCAACAGCCAGAGGATCAGCAGGGGGAAGTCTCTCGAAACTCTGACTCAAGATGTAAGTTCTAAGCAACTTGGACTTGGAAAGCATGATTATGAAAATTCTTTTAAATGACTCTTTAGTCAATTCCAGCACCTGGGTCCTCCTGTCACATTGTCCTGTCTCTGTAAGACTTTATGCCAGAGGGAATCAGGAAACTCAGAATGAGTGACCATTAACTGTACAAAAATCCAGATATCCCACAAAGCACATGTCTTCAAGCAACACGTGGGATGTTGGAATGGCTCAGTCATTGAGCATCTGACTCTCGATTTCAGCTCAAGCCCCCTATCAGGCTCTATGCTGACTGTGGAGCCTGCTTGAGATTTCTCTCTCTCTCTCTCTCTCTCTCTCCCCCCACTCTCTCTCGCCCTCTCCCTCTGCCCGTCCCCCACTCATGCTCACTCTCTCTCCCTAAAATAAATTCTAAAAAATTTTAAAATTTCAAAAATATAAATAAAGATGGCAATACACAGTGATGTGTCAGTTGCCATTTGATAGACATTAAAAACATTTAAAGCATTTTATAGAATTGATTTGCATCATAAACTTTAAACATTTACTAACTTCCAAATATTCTAGAATCTAGATACAGTGTCTGTAACTTCAGGGCTTTATATACTAAGAAATAAAATGTGATTTCTAGAAGAATTTTTCTGTCAAAGACTGCATAACATTTGCCAAGAATTTCTTCGCTCTTGGACTCTAGGTGCTCATTTATTTATTCATAGGCTCAAAAACAATTTATCAAGTGCTTGTTATCTGCCAGGCCCTGTTCTAAGTGCTCCAAGTGAAGAGTAGTGGGGAAACAAGACAAAACCTCTGCCTTCCAGAAGATCACATCCCAGGAAAAGAGACAAAAATTAAACAAGGAAAACAAATATATAATCATTTCTGGGGCTGTTTTTAACTTATTGCCCATTATGTCTTCATTGCTGTGACAGACATCTTTGCTCTGTTTTATAAAGAAAAATCAAATAATGTAAAGAAACCAAAGATGGAGATTTGGGGGCAGGAAATGCTAGCAAAGATGGTCTTTGCTGGCACCTCTGTATTAGACCAGAACCCAAATGAAGGGAAGAAACAAGCCACATGAAAACCCAGGGAAACCCATGAAGCTGTAGCTCTAACCTCTGGGCTAGACTCACAAGCAGCTGCATCATGCCGAGATTTCTAAAAGAGACTTGGAAAGTACATATTCAGTAATTAGCATTAGTGGAGTCCTCATTAAAATAACAGGTCTTAAGTTGAGTCAGGCTAAATTGGCTAAGAAAGCAGAGTCCTGAATGTTCAGAGCCAAGGATGGTGTTTGAGAAAGAAGGTCTACAAGAGAAAGGTGGCAAGCCTTAGGGTTTTGGGGGTTTTGTTTGTCCTTTTTTTTTTTAACCCCTTTCTTATTTCTTAAGATTTTCTGGAGTTCCTAGCATAATCCAACTGCTTTCAATCTGTAGAAACTTCTGCCTTAAACTCTCTTAAGTGTTCCAGGCACAACTGACACTGGAAGAAGTTGGTGATAAGAACATCTGATAGCACCATTACCCAATTTACAAGCCTCTAGTTGGCAGGCACGTCTGTTAGCACCATGATTTTTAAGCCAGAGCTCTGTCTGAGATGATCTACCACATTGTCTACATGGAGTTGTGATCAGATCCAATACATGGCCTATGTAGGTATAATTTGAGGACCAGGCATGTTGCATGGAGATTTCTAGGAAAGAATTCAGGGAGGCAACAATAATTCAAAGCATTTTCCTTCAGTGTGATTCAATAGAAATATACAGTCTACTTAAGAACCAAATTAGAACACGGCTTTGAAAATATGTGTTTAAATATACACAACAAAAAGGCCGTACCTGAATAGTCTCCATTCCAGAGGCTTAGTTCTTCAAAGACTTTTTACACTATTTTCTACACAGACCTATGATGGAAACCCATCCCCCATCTTCTCCACAGCAAAAGGTTATGAGATTCTGCTAATTTCCTAAGAAATTCCCTCTGATGCTTTTCCTCCATAACAGGAGCATTTAAAACAGAGTTTCAGCTGTCTCTCTTATTCCAAATGATAGAAGATACATATAATTAAATCTAAGGAATACTTGTGATAATATCTCTCAGGTTATTTGAGCAATGGCCATCCATCTCCCAGGGAGTGAGAACCAGAGTCGAGGTCCTACACGACCAGGCCCGCTCCCACCCCTCTGGCCTCATTTTCTCCTACGGTGTGGAGACTCCGCCCACAGGGCATCCTGGCTGGGCAGCACAGGCAGACCCACCTCTCCTCAGGAAGGGCACATTTCTGCAGATACCCAGCAGCCTGTATCTTTCAAGTCTTCCCTCAAATAACAGCTTCTTATTGAGGCCTGCTCTGACCTGTCTATTTAAACTTGGAGCCTTCTAGGGGCACCTGGGTGGCCCAGTCGGTTAAGCATCCAACTTTAGCTCAGGTCATGATCTCACAGTTCGTGGGTTCAAGCCCCGCATCAGGCTCTGTGCTGACAGCTCAGAGCCTGGAGCCTGCTTCAGATTCTGTATCTCCCCCTCTCTTTGACCCTCCTCTGCTCATGCTCGCTCTCTCTCTCTCTCTCTCTCTCAGAAATAAATAAAACATTAAAAAAATTTAAACTTGGAGCCTTTTAGAGGTGCCAGGGTGGTTCCGTCAGTTGAGTGACCAACTCTTGGTTTCAGCTCAGGTCGTGATCTCATGGTTTGTGAGATGGAGCCAGTGCTGACAGGGCAGAGCCTACAGGGAATTCTCTCTCTCCCTCTGTCTCTGCCCCTCCCATACATTCTTTTTCTAAATAAATGGATAAGCTTTAAAAAAAAAAAAAATTTAAACTTGGAGCCTCTTAGCACTCTCTGTCCCCTTTGCTTTTTACCATAACACTAAACATTTTCTAACACATCACATATTGTGTTTGAATTTTTATCTGTCTTGCCTGACTAGAACATTATCCCCACAATAGCTGGATTTTACCCTTTATTTTTGCCTTTTTCTATACCCCCAGCACTACAACAGGGCCTGGCACATAATACGTTCTCAATAAATATTTTTATTAAAAAATACCCTTTAGAAGAAAACAAATACCTCAGAATACCTCTGCTAAGATGACTGTGGCCATTAAAAATATGTATGTTAAAATAAACGTATTTCTTTCAGTGATCTTTTCGGGCCTTCAGAAAAATCTTCCATTTTTATATGCCCCTTTTATTGTATTTCTAGCATTCCAATACAGTGAGATATAGAAATGCACAAAGAGAAGACAGTGAAATAAAGATGATCCAGGAAAAAAAGGAGCAAGCGGAAATGAAAAGGTAGGGGGTCCTGCGGTGTTTCTTGACTCTCGTTTCTGGATGGCAGCCTTTCCCTTAGCCTTACTGTACATCAATTTCCCCTTCAAGGAAAGTGCAGGAAGAGGAGCTGAGAGAGAATCACCCATACTTCGACAAGCCACTGTTCATAGTAGGCCGGGAGCACAGGTTCAGAAACTTCTGCCGGGTGGTGGTCCGGGCACGCTTCAACGCGTAAGTACACTCCATTTCAGCCAGGTGTTGGCCTGAGTCGTACAAACAGCAGGGGGGTTGTCATACGAGGAAGAAGGAACATGTAATCCTAATGGGGTCACAAAATAAACCGTGGGCTAATTAATCATGCTGCTCCTCTTTGCTGAGCGGCTGACCAGGTGGAAAACAAACAAAGGTTGCAAGTAGTTAACATTTATATAAAACTCACATTTGTAAAGTGCTGAACAGCCATTTTTATTTGTTCATGCTTATGTCAGTGTTACTGACTCCATATTTTGTTTTGGAAATACCGAACCAAAGGGTAGACTGAATGACGCGGGCAAGGTCATTGCCCACCCCTTCTTTTAGACTTCTGGTTTCTTTGTTGTCAAAATACCCTAGTTGGTTTCTTCTAGAATAATGTAAAATAGAAATAAAGTTGACGAGTGCTTCCATTACCAACTCTTATGAGATGAAAACCCACTGCCGATGTCTCTGTCCCTACTCACATGGAAGAAATATGTAAGAGGCTGTCAGTGTGGTCAACACAGAGGACACTGCATTTATAATGAGCCAAGCCAATTTTAGCAGTCAACCTAGTGGGTCAAGTGGAATTTTTGTCCTGCATAACTTTAGGAAATACCCCAAAGACCTTAAGACTCCCAGAGGAAATGTGAAAGCTTTCCCTCTAAGTGGTTGGACCTTCCCTGATGCCATTATTAGTAGCACAGGATAATCGTTATCTGTTATGGGCTGAACTGTGTGTCTTCCTGCCCAAAAAAAAGGGGGTGGGGTCATATATTGAAGCCTTAACTCCTAGTACCTCAGAATGTGACTATTTGAAAACAGCCTCTTTAAAGAGGTAATTAAACTAAAATGAGGTGATTAAGGTGGGCCTTAATCCAATATGACTACTGTCCTTATAAGAAGAGGAAATTTGGGGGCTCCTGGGTGGTTCAGTTGGGCTTTGGCTCAGGTCATGATCTCACAGTTTGTGGGTTCGAGCCCCGCATCAGTCTCTGTGCTGACAGCTCAGAGCCTGGAGCCTGCTTCACATTCTGTGTCTCCTTCTCTCTCTGGTCCTCCCCCACTCATGCTCTGCCTCTCTCTGTCTCTTAAAAATGAATAAAGGCTTAAAAAAATTAAAAAGAGAGGAGGAAATTTGGACACAGACACCTATAAAGGGGAATAATATGAAGACACAGAGAGAAGACGGCTGTCTACAAGCCAAGGAGAGACACCTAGAACAGGTCCTTGCCTCATGGTCCCCAGAAACAACCAACCCTGCCCACACCTTCATCTCGGGCTCTTAGCCTCCAGAACAGAGAGGAAATGTTTCTGTTTAAGCCGCTCCATCTGTGGTACTTCGTTACTTCAGCCCTAGGAAACTAATGCAGTGTGGTACTATTTCAGGGCTGGAGAACACCTTGGGAACCATTTGGTGTCATTTGTACCCACCGCCCTCCAACGGAGGAGGGCATTTAGGGCAGTGGAGGGTAAGGGCATTGCTTGGACACAAGCTAGCACATGGCTCTCTCTGACTACCCATCCAGTGTTCTCTCTGCTGTTCTAGAAAGACCCTCACAGTTCAAAGCACCTGAGTGATAATGATTAAATCCTTCCCTGGGTGTTCACAAAGTAAAGAAAGAAGCCAGTAGTTTAGAGTTGATTTGATCGGTTTCCCAAGTGAGTGTTTCATCTGGAATTATCCTGTTGGCTGCCTCCATGCTAACATCTAATTGCTAATTCTCCACTTCATTTAGTGTGGACTGACTCTCCTTTTGTCAGCGCAGCAGCTGATGTGGACCGAGGAAGACTTTGTTGTAATCAGGAGCGCGTGTGCACGCGTGCACGCGCGCGCACACACACACACACACACACACACACACACTCACACTCACACTCACAGCTTGTCCGGGGCTTCACTGAAGATTGGTCATGGGCTTCCAGAAAGTAAAACTTATAAGAGGGGACCCCACGAAATCCTACATAAATCACTCCACAAGATCATAGCTAAATACAGTACAAAGAGCTCTATTTAATTTCTGGAGATTTAATTGAATAATCATGAGGAAAATCCTTGAACTGCTAAGGCAGAGATTCTAACTGAGTGTTTTTAAATGGAAGTCAAAATTTGACTTTGTCACATCCATGTCAGAAATTGTTGAATGGAGGAGGGGCACCTGGGAGGCTCAGCTGGTTTAGCATCTGATTTGATTTCGGCTCAGGTCATGATCTCAGGGTTCATGAGATGGAGCCCTGAGTGCAGCTCTGCACTAACAGTGTGCAGCCTGTTTGGATTCTCTGTCTCCTTCTCTCTCTGCCCCACCCTGGTCTCTCTCTCTCTCTCTCAAAATAAATAAACAAACATTAAAAGAAAAAGAAATTATTGAATGGAGTCATGAATTCTAAAATCAAATATTTTGAGAAATTTTAAACTACTTTCACAAACATCAGCTGCAAACCCTTCTGATTTTTCTTTCATCTGATGCTCTCTGCCTTCTGTCACACAGTTCCTGTATAATGTAAGGATGTAAAAGAGATTTTAGGTAGATAAGATGTTTATAAATACCGTGCTGCCAAGTTATAACACGCTTGCTATGTTGCAGAATTTTGTGTCTGTTCTCTCTTACAGATCGAAAACAGATCCTGTCACAGGAGCTGTGAAAAATACAAAGTACCATCAACTTTAGTAAGCATTACAAAGTCTGTTTTCCATGCACATTTCAAATTTCAATGTACTGTTTTATGCCGCATAAAAATATAAAGATTGCCTGGGTGGCTTAGTCGGTTGAGCGTCCGACTTTCGCTTGGGTCATGATCTCGCAGTTCGTGGGTTCGAGCCCTGCGTCGGGCTCTGTGCTGACTGCCAGCTCAGAGCCTGGAGCCTGTTTCAGTCTGTGACTCCCTCTCTCTCTGACCCTCCCCTGCTCACGCTGTCTCTCTCTCTTTCTCCTAGAAATAAATAAAACATTAAAAAAAGCACTTTATAAAAAAATATATATATATAAAGATTACCCGTATTGTCTTGCCATATGGTGCTATGAAATAGATAATTAGGGATTTTTATTAATGCCAGTCATGGGGCATCTGGGTGGCTCAGTCACCGACTGAGTCTCCAACTCTTGATTTCAGTTCAGGTCATGATCTCACAGTTCATGGGATTGAGCCCCACATCGGGCTCTGCACTTATTGTGTGGAGCCTGCTTGGGATTTTTCTCTCCCTCTCTCCCTCCCTCTGCCCCTCCCCTGCTCATGCACGCCTGAACGCACATGCACTCTCTCGCGCTCGCGCGCTCTCTCTCTCAAAAATAAATAAAAAACATGTTTGTAAAAAACGCCAGTCACACTTATAGACTCACAGAAGGATCATCTCTGACTCGCACAGCCTCCCCTAGAACATTTGTTTCTCAGTTTTGCTTGTCTTTGGCAGTGATTTGCTGGGATTGGTGACTTACCTGGACTGGGTCATGATCATCGTCACCATCTGTTCCTGCATTTCTATGATGTTTGAGTCCCCCTTTCGAAGAGTCATGCATGCCCCGACATTGCAGGTACGGCTGCCGAGTCTCAGCCTACAGCTCAGCGGACAACACTGGGCTGCAGTTTTCCCTTGTTGGTGACCCGACTGCCTCTTGCCCATTTCAGATTGCCGAGTATGTATTTGTGATATTCATGAGCATCGAGCTTAATCTGAAGATTATGGCAGATGGTTTATTTTTCACTCCAACTGCTGTCATCAGGGACTTCGGTGGAGTCATGGACATATTTATATATCTTGTAAGTCTCTGGTTATTTCCTAAATGTAAGATGTCATGGTTTTGTGAACTCTTCTGCATTTCTCAGTATAAGAGAAAGATACATGAGTCCCAGAAGTTTAGAGGCTATTACTGAGTTCTTAAGTGGTCTACTGCAGGCAAATGAAGGACATGCATGTAAAATCCAAATAAAAAGTATTAAAAATGTCCATGGATATGGTTCACAAACATCAACCACATTAATATACATGTAAGACATGCACTAAAAAGTCTAAGATAGAAATGTTATTCGCACCCCACAATCTTGTGGCTCCCATACTGAAAAAAAAATCTACATCATATAATTGATTGATGAGCTCCTCATTGCCAAAAACAAACTGATGTGAGTGCAATTGGACATTTCTTTTAATTCCAATACACAAAATACCTGGCTAGACAAGGTGATCATTCAACTATTGTTAAACTAAACTGGGAAACCATAGGAAGGGAACTCAAAGAAATTTCATTTCTTCTATATGTCCAAGAAGACATAAAAATCAATGTCTTTTCCAACATGACAAGGAAAATTGTGACCGTTAATATGTAGTATCTTTAGATCATCAATAAAATAGTAAGAATTAGGTCAAGCATGAGGTTTAGTATCCTTGATCAAAGGAATTTCAATCTCAGCCTCCCACCTGTAAGTTAAAGTAAGGAGCAGAATGCACTGGGGTATATGCACCACCGTGTGGACACTGCATTTCATTTCTGTGTACAGCTGATGACTTTCCTGTGGGGTCACTAACAGGTCTAGACTGCGTTCAGAGCTCAGAGATTGCATATATACCCAGTGACAGCTTGTCCTACACGCCATATGGAGTGTCAAGGAAACCATTGTATGCACTTGGCTCTCAGAAAGTGTAGATAGTAAAGGATGAATTGTATTAATTCTAGGAATTTCTTCCCCTGCTAGGTGAGCTTGATATTTCTTTGTTGGATGCCGCAAAATGTGCCTGCTGAATCAGGAGCTCAACTTTTAATGGTTCTTCGGTGCCTTAGACCTCTGCGGATATTCAAACTGGTGCCCCAGATGAGGAAAGTTGTTCGAGAACTTTTCAGCGGCTTCAAGGAAATTTTCTTGGTGTGTTATGTTTACCCTTTGCCTCCCATTCACACAGCCCATGCTGTAATGTAGCGAATGAGGGGACACAGTGAGTCTTGCCTGCCAAGGGTAAACACAATCTTGTTCATTGCCAGAGGACAAGAAAGGCACTAACAAAACATAACACACATTCAGAAACTTTACCCATGGATGATCTGACTGGTCACTAAATATTTTTTAATATACTTTATTCAATGAGCATTTTTTTAACATTTTTTTTGAGAGACAGAGACAGAGTGTGAATGCGGGAGGGGCAGATAGAGAGGGAGATATAGAATCCAAAGTAGGCTCTAGGCTCCAGGCTGTCAGCACAGAGTCCAATGCGGGGCTCAAACTCATGAATCATGAGATCATGACCTGAGCCAAAGTCAGACAACTTAACCGACTGAGCCACCCAGGTGCTCCTGTCCAATGAGCATTTTCAGCAAAAGTATAATGAAAGGAAGAATCCAAGAGGTAGTGTTTGCTAACACTTCCATTCCTAACTCATGACCCTAATTTTTATTCTGACTTTCATTTTCCTTATCTAGAAATTAAAGGTGAGATTCAACACCATGTACTGCACAAATATTAGCAGTTAACAGATTTGGGCTCGTTATTTCATTTTGTATGTCCCCAGTTTCTTACTGCGTAGACTCTGTCTCTGGTCTTTAGAGTGTTAACATAAAACAACTAAAAAAAAAAAAAAAGGAACATACAAGTATACCCACTTTACGTAACCTTAGGATACAGTATTGAATACTTAAAATGTGATCAGGGGAGAAAACATTCTTTTTAGTTGGGCAAACACTGATTTAGAGTCTTCGAAGAGCCCGGCTGCAGAAAAGCGTAGGAAGTTCATTGCTCTCAATCTGTTACAGAAGGATCTGTGCCTTACAAAGGAGTGATCAAAGGGTTCTTTTTATTATTGATGAATTCTACTCATGCATGGAAATCATGAATTAATTTACATAAGCTTATTTTACATCGTGCTTTCTAGAAACACACCTACCGTAGTTGCAGTCAATTCTAAGGTATTTTAAAGACAGGTTGCAATGTTTCTGTAGGCTTAGAGTTGCTGATATTTTTTAAAGACGTATTTGAAATCTCAAATTTTCTTTGTGCTAAAGCCATAACACGGTGGCTTTTCACACAGCTGGAACTGAAGGAAAAAAAGGATATTATCACCTGACAGCTAATGTATATGCATCTTGGAGACTTGATAGAATTTAGCGGAGAATCTATTTGTGCCTTTCTCCTGATGATGTTTTTGTATAATTTTAGTATATTGAAGGTATGTGTTTAGATTATTCAACCAGCACAGATCAGTGGTTTGTTCAGTGTTTTTTATCCTTTGCCACCTCTCTGTGCTGAGACCAAGTCACCGTCCAGCAGAGGGAGCACCAATTAACAGACTTGCTTCTTAGGACTCCATGATCTCGAGTCCTTTGTGTCTAGCACTTTGGTGTGTCCTCATTGCTTACAAGGAAGCTAAACCACTCTCTCTCTATGCTCTGCTGATAGAGATAGGAATTCAAACATTTTTCTTTTGTTCCACGAGGGTAGATTTCAAAATCAGAAAACCAAGTCATATCAAAAATACCTTAGCCCATTTTCCTATATGAAAGTCCTATGTTTTTATTCTGAAAATCCAAAACCTGTTGTTGATTCCCTTCTCCTAACATCCCAGCAAGGCTAATTGAATGACCCATGGTGGAGAAGTTAAATAATATCATCAAAAGACCAAGAGTTTTATACCACGTTCTCTGAAAAGTCTTGTCCCTATCACTGTTCAAGTCAAGCCTACTGTTTAATTTTTTACCAAGAGATGTGATTCCTCACCATTTTTTTTTTCAGGTCTCCATTCTTTTGCTGACATTAATGCTTGTTTTTGCAAGCTTTGGAGTTCAGCTTTTTGCGGGGAAACTGGCAAAGTGCAATGATCCCAACATTATTAGAAGGGTAGGTTACTGCTTTCTGTCTTTTGGGAGAAAAACTGGGGTAGTTCACCATCCCTTGGTAAGCCTGTGCTGTCACTACTTTGAGAACCCCCACATAAGACTTAGAATTATCTCCCCATCAACTCCTTCTGCTTAAAGCAGACAGTCTGTCTCTTCTGGCTAGCACAGATTAGTGAGATTAAAAGCACATTCCAGATTATTCTACTGTCTCCTGCTGTTCCAGTGTGGAGCCTCTGTTGACACCTTTGGCGTAGCCACTCACGATTCCAGATGCTTGTAGCGCTGAGGCTTGGACACTCTGCCTTTGGGCTTCCCCTAACTTAATCTTGCCTCATATCAGCAAACAGTAGCCCCAGAAAAGACAAGAGGCAATGTTTAACTGTCATACCACTGTTCATTACTACTCACTCCAGCTTCCTCTCCATTGAGAAGTCTAGAATCTTCCCCAGTAAGACAGCTAACAAAGACCCAAGCTTGATTCTTCTGCTGCTGCCCTTTGCCTTATCTTTCTTCCGTCAGTGTTAGTAAGAGGAGGCCGGCTCCTCGATAAGCCCTGGGTTTCAGTTGCTGAACATAACGAAGTGAATACATTGCATCTTGAAGAAGGTGGGCGGCTCTCCTCTGAATGCCCTATCAGGGCCTCAAGTTCCTTGTCTTCATTCTTTGTGTGTCCACCCTTTGCTGTCTTCAGTGTCCTCTCTGTTTAGCTGGCAGAGAAGAGCACAGAATCCCCTCCACGTCTGAGGGTTACGTTCTGGGCCAAAAGCAGCACACCTCACTTCCACACACATTTCATCGGCAAGAGCATGGCCTCCTGAGGCAGCGGGGAGAATGCAACACATGGCTCAGCGATGTGTGCTTCAAAAAAGCAGGATGAGGGGCGCCTGGGCGGCTTAGTCGGTTAAGCGTCCGACTTTCGCTCAGGTCATGATCTTGCCGTTCGTGGGTTCGAGCCCCGCGTCGGGATCTGTGCTGACTGCCGGCTCGGAGCCTGGAGCCTGTTTCAGTCTGTGACTCCCTCTCTCTCTGACCCTCCCCTGCTCACACTGTCTCTTTCTCCTAGAAATAAATTAAAAAAACATTAAAAAAAAAAAAAAAGCAGGATGTGTGTGATTATAATCAGCCATCACTGCTACACTAGCCAGTGTGCCTTCTCTTAGGGTTCTGCCCTTTATTCAAGTAGATTCATGAAGGGAGCCAAGTACTGCTAATGTACAAACAGCCAAAGCATTTCCTTAAATAATGACTTAAGTCCATTAAGATCCACGTACTCAAAAGGCCAAATACAGCTGAATTATAATACCTATTTCTGCATTTCCAGCAAATATGGCAATCTAACACAGATTTTCCATCAGTATGAAAATCTCTACATGTCTAGAGCTACTGACTATAAGAATTATTCATTCTATAATGATTATAAAATACAGGTAACATCTCTGCCCAACCAAAATATATTATCAATTATGTTAATAGTGAGGATTGCAGGAAGTGGCAGAGCAGAAGAGACACACTGGATTGGGCACCACCCATGTCTTCAGACGTCCCCGGAACTTCAATAAACCTGAGAAGACATAACAAGGAACATGATATAAAGATCATGATGTGCCAAATTAGTTAATGAAAGAGTTAATAAAGAACATTAATCCACAAGCTCAAGTAAGCAAAGAAGGGTTATTTTAGATTCCCAATGAATAGAGGCTAAAAAGATGACATTTCAAGATGAAGTCTAGGAGGAATTTTGCAGGACTCAGTATATTAATAACAGCTTAAGAGCATTGTGATTTTACACTCTCTGCTCATACCCAGACCTAGCTAAAGATAAAAGTACAAAGGATAAAGAACTTGCCCAAACTCGCCCCAAAATACATGGGGAAGCTAACATTCATGTCTAGGCAGCCTGGCCCCATTGTCCTTGCTTTTCACCAGGACACCAGGATGCCTCACCCAATCAAAGCTGGGTTCCCATGGGCTCAGAAAAACAATCTGGAAGAGCCCATAAGAGCAGATATATCATGGGGTCTCTACGTGATGATGCACCACAACAGAGCCAACAGGAATAATGTTGTAGGTGAATGTGTAGGGTTACTATGAGAACTTAACTGCAATATATTTTAACTGAAAAAGGGAGCTCTGGAAGAGTAAAAACTGTACAATCACATATATGCATAGGAAAAAAAAAAGGAAGAATGTGTGCCAAAATGTCAACTGTGTTTGTTTGTCTTTGGGTTATCGTAGGTAAGTTTATCCATGCTTTTTAAGTTAAAGGGATATCAGTGGTGTAAGAATGCTTTTATTCTAAGTAATTTTATTGACAATTCAAAGACAAGTAATATTGGTATTCACTAAACTAGTGGAAATAAGAATGGAGATGAGGCCCAAACGGGATGGGGAAAGCCATAGACAACTCTGACATCTTGATGCTGGGGGCCGACAAGGTGCTGGCCCAGAGACAGAAATGAGGAAGCTGGGAGGACATGAGGCTGAAGGTTGAAGATGACTTTAACCTCGTTGGACTTTGAAGTTCTGTTGAAATATCTTAAGTGTCTACACATTATACCCAGAAAAGGGGCTTAGGTTCAAAACAGGACACTCACAGGCAAAGAAACAAAGATAAAACTAAAAGAAGAATAAAGACAGAAAATGAGCGAAAATCTTCTTACTCATGTGTTAGTTTTAAGTTCTTTTAAAAAACAATGTTATTGGAGATATAATTCACTTACTGCACAGTTTGGCTGCTGGTAGTGTACATACAATTCCATAGTTTTTAGCATATCCAGAGTTGTACAATAGTTGGGCTTAGAACATTTTTAAAGCACAAACAGAGGAGGGGCAGGGAGAGAGGGAGAGAGAACCCGAAGCAGGCTCCACACTGTAGTGCAGAGTCCAATGTGGGACTCGATCCCATGAACCGTGGGATCGTGACCTAAGCCGAAATCAAGATTCGGATGTTCAGTTGAGTGAGCCATCCA
The DNA here is from genome assembly GCF_003009895.1 of Hyaena hyaena. Classification (NCBI taxonomy): domain Eukaryota; kingdom Metazoa; phylum Chordata; class Mammalia; order Carnivora; family Hyaenidae; genus Hyaena; species Hyaena hyaena. The sequence continues at coordinate 1,116,657 of NW_024081110.1, read as the reverse complement.
GGTCCCCAGGCTTAGAACATTTTTACCACTTTAAAAAGCAACACTATCTTTTAACTTTCACCTTCTATACCCTTATATCCCTGACACCCCCATGGCAAAACCACCACAAAACTACTTTCTGTCCTTATAGAGTTCCTTGTTTTGAACTTTTATATGAATGGAAGCATCCAACATATGATCATTAGTGACTGGCTTTTTTAACTTAGCATAATGTTTTCAAGCTTCATCCATGTTGTGGCATGGGTCAGTGCTTCATTCCTTTGTAGAACTGAATAATACTCCATTGCATGGATACACCACATTTTATTTATGTAATTTATCTGTCCACTGATGAACATTTGGATCATTTCCACCTTTTGGCTATTATAATTAACGCTATTTACAATAATAATGACATAAACATTCATGTACAAGTTTCACGTCGATATTTGTGTTCATGTCTCTTGGATAAATATGTAGGGGTGGAATTTCTGGGTCCTCCAGTAATTCTTCGTTTAGTTGTTTCAGGACCTGCCACACTATTTTCCAAAGTGGCTGTACCATTTTCCACTCACACCAGCAGTATATGAGGGTTCTGAAAGGAGGATTCTAATTTCTGCACAACCTGATCTAAGCTCGTGATTTGATTTTTGATGATAGCCTTCTTAGTGGATGGCAAGTAGTATCCCACCAAGGTTTTGACTTGCATTTTCTGGCTGAATAATGACACTGGGCATCTTTTCATGTTCTCATTGTCCATTTGTATGTCTTCCTTGGAGGAATGTCTGTTCAGATCCTTTGCCTACTTGCCAATGTTTCTAGTGTGAACTTTTACCACTCATCTAGGCAGCCCTTGTCCCTGTTCACTGGGGAGCTGCCCACATCATTGTTATCACATAAAAACCTTTGTTATTCAGGGCGCCTGGATGGCTCAGTCGGTTAAACTACTGACTCTTGGTTTTGGCTTAGGCCGTGATCCATGGTCTGTGGAATGGAGTCCCTCATCAGGCTCTGCTCTGACAACACGGAACCTACTTGGGAGTCTCTCTCTCTCTCCCTGTCTCTGCCTCTCCCCTGCTCATGTGCTCACGCTCTTTTGCTCTCTCTCTCTCTCTCTCTCAAAAGTAAATAAATATTTTTTTTAAAAAACCCTGTTATTCTAGGTAAAATGTACTTCTTATCTTTCATCTTTTTGGAGTTCATTTTCTACCAGGCTCCCCCTGACTTCTTTTCTTCCTGTTTTAGGAGGATTGTAACGGCATATTCAGAATTAATGTAAGCGTGTCCAAGAACTTAAATTTAAAATTAAGACCTGGAGAGAAAAAGCCTGGATTTTGGGTGCCCCGTGTTTGGTAAGCATTTCAGAAAAAGATCCTAAAGATGTGATATTTGTCAGAAGAAGGTTTTAAATCAATAAAATTTGGCATGAAAAGTAATTTTGCTAGAGGTGCTAAAACGATTTTAAGTAATACAAGGCAAAGCCCTGAATTCCAACAAGATGCAAAAATACAGTAAATGAGAGAGCAAGTGGTATGCTGAGGCCCATGTTGCTTCATGTAACTAATGGATTATCACCCCAGTGTTTTTCTAATACTTTGAAGTATGTAACTTGATTCCCATGGCATTAAAAATTAGTGGGGCTTAAAAGACAAAGATTTTCTATCAAATTAAAACTAAACTTGTCCTGAGTTTATATCTTTAAGGGAGAATCTGATATCCTTATAACAGTTGTATAGGAGCCCGAATCATAAAGCTGTTTCAATTTAAAAACCCATTTACATTGAAGGATTTCCATTATTGAAACACTGGAAAGGAGTAATCAGTAACACAAATGATTATATCTAACTTTCTCTTTAAAATTCATTTTTCCCAAAAATGAGTTTTCAAAGCATTTACACCAAAGCCAGAAGTGCCTAGTACCTTCTTTCTCATCCATTTTACTAATGGTGATGAATGAAATCTCTCAGTTGGCTTCACTGATGAACTAAGTGTCCAAATAAGTATTAACTTCATTTGTCCTAAAAGGACAAATAGTCATCTGTTTTCTTTTTATTTCATTTTACCTCTTAGACAAGTGAACTGCAGCGAAGACTCCGCTTTTGTCACAATTGATGTTTTCTACAAAATGTCAAAACTCTTTAAAAGAAATTGCATTTCACCTACCTGTACCCTTAGGACCCATTGTTACCAGCTTTGGCATTTCACTGTTGTGAAATTTGCTTTTAAAAACAATTCAGTACAATTTATACCGGGTTTTTATTTTTTTTAAATACCAAAGAATTATGAAAAAAAAACGCCACAAAATAGATGAACCTGGCTGTGTGGCTTAAGCTGGAGCAGAAAGTACATACACACGAAGATACCCTTATCCCAGTGCTATCTAGAAAAGAGGTCTAATTTATATTAAAATAAAATATTAAAGAAACATAAAAAGTTTATTTTTTGTGAGGTGAAAACGCATTATTATACCATAAATAATTTATTTATATCAAGACATCAAATGAGGTGTGGTTTTTTTCCTGCTGTTTTGGAATTTTGGCAAAAGCTTCAAAGCTGAGGTCACTAAGAGATAAAATTTCATTATATTCCAAAGAGAGCAATGTGCCAGGCCCAGCTGAACTTCCTAAAAAGATTATCCACATCGTCCCCCAGCTCCTGTAAAAGAAAACACTTTATACTCAGAGACAGGATGGTGGAATTGAGTGAATTCAGGAGACAGTGCTGTGGTATCTCCCTCTTTACTATGGGAGGAGGTGAAGGGTGCTTGTCTCCCCAGCCATGTGAGGTCCCCCATGGGGACTGCCTGCTATCCTAGATTGGTGAGGCAGGAAGAGACACTCAGGTAGACAGGATGCTTTTCACCGTCTGCCAGGGGAGGGTTATCAGTGTTGGAGGCTCCAAGTCATCACTGCCTAGGGCCAGTGATCTGAGCCATCTTGATGGAACTCTGCTCCCAAGAGCTGTGTGCTGGAGAGAGGGTGCTCCTACTGAGAGGCTGTGGAGATGTTTCCAAGAATGGGAACCGAGAGTCCCCTGAAAACTACTCTCAGCAGGAATGGCATAATGAGGCACCCTCATGCTGGAGGACGTTTCAGAATATAGTGTATTAAGAGAAAATTTGAGGTATAATAAAGCCAACAGATCAAGAGACGACTGCCATTGAAGAGCTAGTTTGTTACTCATAGTTCCCAAGAGGATGAGGCAAGCCACGCCCCAGGAGGCCACACAGGGAAGCCTCAGGGTCAGTCATGAGGCAGAGGGAAAGGGAAAACTGTGGACAAGAGCCTTTATTGTAGTTTCCTTGAGTTGGAATGGGTGAGTCAGGGCAAGTAGGCTTAGGATTGGCTAGTTGAGTAACTTTAGTGGGCTCTGGGACACAAGGCCTGTCTCCAGTGGTCTGCAACCTGGTGATCAGGGCAGGTGGATACTGGCCCAAAGGGTGGAAGCCTGATAAAGGACTGTGGTCTCTGGGTTGGTTTGTCTGTATTTGAAAAGCAAGCCCTAAGAGCGCCTGGGTGGCTCAGTCAGTTAAGTGTCCAACTTTGGCTCAGGTCATGATCTCGCAGTTCATGAGTCCAAGCCCAGAATTGAGCTCTGTGCTGACAGCTCAGAGCCTGGTCCTTGCTTTAGATTCTGTGTCTCCCTCTTGCTCTCTGTCCGTTCCCCACTCGTGCTCTGTCTCGCTCTCAAAAAGTAAATGAACATTAAACAAATTTTTTTGAAAACAAGAAAAGCAAGCCCTAGAAAGAACTCTTCCCAAGAGGGTGGGAGGGTGATGAGAGAGGCAGAAGGCTGAGGCAGGGTGATTCAGGCCTTCTATCAGGTTGTCCAGAGCAAAGTGTGTCCAGCACATGCACATAGGGCAGATGTTAAAGTATCAAGTGTACAGAGGTTAGGAACATGGCAGGCAGCATTATCCATGAAAGAATAATTGCTATGACCAGAGCAACGGTGGCCAGTGGCCAGCAGTGTGGAATTTAACCCCATTTCTCTAAGTCCATGTGCATCCCACCCCCCTCTTGTAAGAATCAGATGGCGGCCTGAAGAGGAGGAGGGAACAGATGGCCAGCCCTCTTCTTCCCTCCTCCGACCATGGGTCAGGCTGAGTGCTGAGCATAGGGTCCTTGTATGGGTTATGGGAATAAGGGTTTGATGTAGAACAAAGAATGTAGAATGAGACTTGTATCTTATACAACTGAAAGTGACCAAAAAGCTTTGGGATCTCCAAGATGTCAGGAAGGAAGCTAGAACCCACAGGAAGGCAGTGTTGGGAGAAAAGTAAACCTATTACCAGTTGTATGCTCTGGCATTCAGCTTGTTCCATAAAAATCCAAATTAACTGAAATGCAGTGTTTCATGTAAGCTATTATTTGGGGTTTCAAGTTCAATGGCACTTAAAAAGCATAAGCTGATAAAAGGGGCATCACTTGAACACCGTAACAATAATGCTTGTCCATTTGCCCAGAATACCGTGACTTGGGTCAGTTTTAGTAAAAAAAAAAATCTTCTGTCAAATAAGCGTCAGCTGTAATCATGATAATTTTTACATTTTCCTTTGTTAGTAAGCTCATCAAGAGTCAGCAGCCAAGATGTTATAGTTTTATATTGGCAAATTTATGATTAAGAAAATTACTTATATCTGGAGAACTGGCATTGGGGAATGCTTTGATAATTATAATTAGGAAAGCTATAAATATGCACTACCTAATTCAAGAGATAGTTAGGCTTCTATATTCTCTGTTCAGATGAATACATTCATCTTCTTCTGAATCACTCAGACTTGATGAGATAAAAATTACCTTGGTAAAAAGTATAAAATATATATATTACAAATATTGTGTGTTTTGTTTTAAGCAGAGGTCTGGGACATAGGAAATGGAATGCATAAGAGATATCAAAAGAAGTATTCTCTTTCAATAAATATATTTATTGAGTGTTTACTGTTCTCTAGACGTTTCGCTGTTACTGGGGATAAGCTATGGCTCCCAACCCCTAGGAGCTTGAAATGTAATAGAGAACAGAAAATAATACTACAAATAATGTAATATAATTTGCTAAAGGTTTTGATGCTACATAAATAACCCCTTAGCTCACTGGAAGCTTCTCAGTAGTTTATGTCTAGGTAATTTTAAATTATAAGATATCAGATCAGATTTTTATAGAGTCTACAGCTCAGACCATTTGAGTACACCCTTTAAGGAGCATATGAATCTATCTTACTTTTGTAAGTTTGACAGAAACATGACTACTTCCAGCATCTTGGAAGGGCCATTTTGGATAATGCCGTCCCCTCTATTTCTCCATCCAAGGGCTCAGGCTGAGCTCCTCTCCTCCTGGGGGTCTCCATCTTCCCAGAGGAAGAGCAACCCTCCTTACTGCAATCTTGGGACCTGGGAGCACTTTTCACCGGGAGGTAGAAGATGAACTAAGCTGTAAGGTTAGAATGAATGTCTTAGTTTTCTCAGTTGGATAGACAAAATTATAATATTTTTTAATTTTTAAGTTAACCGAAAAAGATTATATTTAAACAGGCTTCCAGATCAAAGAAGGGCAACGGGAAAATTACAACAATGGATTTAGGTTTGGGGTTTACTGAAGTCCTCTGTAGTTATAGGTAAAGTTTAAACCTTTCCAATTTTAGTGGCATGAACAAAGCATGAACATCTTAAATGCTTAAAACTGATACTTAGAATTTTAATGTGATGTATTCTTCCAACTATGTAAGTCTATGATCCTCCATTTTATTTTTCTTGGTTTAGCCTAAAAGTATATTTTTAACATCTTCTAACTTCTAAAGGATGTGGAACATGAAAGTACTTTGGGATGCTGCAAATTCAGCTAAAAAAGCACTTTTACATAAAGAAAATGGATGGGTAAGAAAGTTCAACGTCGGATCTGAGAGCTGGCTCGCTTAGCTTAAAAAAATCCTTATTCAGGAAAAGTGTGGTATCTGCAGAATCCTTACAGCTTCTGTCTGCTGTAAAATATATTAGATTTAATTGAAACCCCCAAAGGAAAAAATATTGGAAAAAACCAAGAGAATATGCTTATACTCTCATACTTTAAAAATACAAATTAGAATCCCAAAATAGGAATTTCTGAGTGGGGCTTTTGCACTATGTGGAACACTTTTCTACCAATCAGTCTTAAACCATAAGAGCAAGTCAGTTTAGTTGTATGGTTTCTTATTAGATCTCCATCTATTTAGTAATTTAAAAAAGAAAACTCATAAAGGTGAACCGCATCATTGTTTCTATGATTTTAATATATATATATATATTTTTTTTTAATATATAGAGAGTGGTAGAGGAGCACCTAGGTGGCTCAGTCGGTTAAGCGTCTGACTCTTGATCTCAGCTCAAGTCCTGATCTCAGGGCCATGAGTTCAAGCCCCACACTGGGCTCTGTGCTGTCCATGAAGCCTACAAGAAAGAAAGAAAGAAAGAAAGAAAGAGGGGGAGAGAGAGAGAGAGAAAGAAAGAAAGAAAAGAAAGAAAGAAAGAGAGAGAAAAAAGGAAGGAAAGGAGGAAAGAAAGAAAGAAAAGTGTAGGAAAATACTAACCCAGATTTTCTCCAGACTATCACATTTTATGAAGGTTAAATTTTGATAAATGAGCTAACAGGAAAAAATGACCAGAATATCATTCAGCGAGGCTTCTATCGGCTTACTCCTTTTAGTAGTCCCAGGGCCAGTTCTCCATCAACTCAGGAAAGACAGTGTATAGTTATCTAGGTCTTGTCATTATTTTAAATAGTCTAATAAGGGGGAAAAGAATAACACTGAAATCTTCTATGGACAACAAAAATGTTAGCCAAGACCCATAATGACTAAGGGAGATGTAATATAGTAAAAAAGATCACTTTCTTTCGTGGGAAGGAGAAAAATAAAAACATGTCAGAAAAAAACAAGAAATGTGACATGCCTCCTCTAAAAAAAAATAAATAATAATAATAGTGGAGCCAAAGTGTTCTTAATACCAGCAATCAAGAGTGGGTTTAGACAACATACTGCAGTGTTGGGGTCTACAAGAAATCTCTGTTGAGAACACCCAGAGTTAATGAGAAAAAAAAATCCAACTGGGAAAGAATGATCTGGAAACATCTAGGCTACGAGTAAACACCTCTTGCCACTCAGGCACTTCCAAATGCATCACTGCTTTACAGAGTGATGTTCCCATGATGTTACAGAATTAAAGAAAGTGGCTAGATTTACTCTTTTTATCCTTTATATAGTAACACCAGGAATGGTAATTTATACCTTTAGAAAAGTTTTCAATTTTAAAACTATTGCAAAATTCATATCCAAACTCCAGCGCCCCTTTGTGATAATCTCCTGTGCAGTTTATCACTAGAAAGTATACTTCCTACTTTCCGCATAACCAGGATGAGCCAGAAACGTCAAGGAACCTTTAGAGCCAGAACCTGAGTTGCTGCATTTTGTTGTTTGTTATAAACACCCCCATGATTAACTAATAACTAATTAAATTTTAAGAAATAATAACATACTCATGCATTTTTATGATGTAGTAAACGAATGCCATCTAGCTGGCCTTGCAAATGCGAAGTACACCATGCACCCAGGATTGGAAAGAGCTACAGACATTTGCCCTAGGGTGCTTCTCATCGGAATTTCACAGAACATTCCTCTTTCTGACTTGCAGGGCAAATCCTCGGAATTTTAATTTTGACAATGTGGGAAATGCCATGCTGGCATTGTTTGAAGTTCTGTCCCTGAAAGGCTGGGTGGAAGTGAGAGATGTTATTATTCATCGTGTGGGGCCGGTAAGCAAGCGCACGGAATCCTTTGAATGTGTCAACAGCTGCTCTCATTTGCTTTGATGAATAACCGTATTTTTCATTTATACAGATGCATGGGATCTACATTCATGTGTTTGTATTCCTGGGTTGCATGATTGGACTGACCCTTTTTGTTGGAGTAGTTATTGCTAATTTCAATGAAAACAAGGTAAGAATTCTTGGTCTGAATACCGCAGGGTTTATTCTTTTCTAGCCTCTTGCTTTGAGCTCTCTTTTTCTCACACGGCATGAAGTCGCATTAAACCATAATGTGACTGGTGTAAATAATCTCTATAACTATTTTACAAGCTACCTCATCGCTGCCTTTCAGGCACATTATTTAAGAGCACAGCTCTCTCGCTAAATTTCCCCTTTTGGTGATGGTGTCATTAATTCGCTGACAACTGAAAGGCTCGTCTCCTATTGTTCAAATTGAAAGGATGTGCAGCAAGTTATTAAAATACAATAGCTGAACTAACTGAGCACTGATTGCAGACAATACTACTTTCACACAATATAAATTGGATGCTTCTTTGTAACGCCATAGGTGAACTCAGAATTTTGATGGGGTTGGGGGTGCAGTAGAAAATGTTAAATCCTAATTCATTGAATACAAAGAAGATTTTCTAATTTCATATAAACACTTTACATACTTTATGAACTTGGGAAGCGTGCTGAGTTCATAACGGCTTTAATGATCAGTATAAGAGCTCCCGAATGGGAAGACAGCAAGTGTAGTTTCCTGTCAAAAAGTGAGTTTGGAGGAGAACATTCTATGTCATTCTTCTGCCCATGGCTGATGTGCCCTCTGTTATGTAACAGTCAGTCTTCTGGAATCATGATAATCGAGGCACATACAGCTTTTGAGCATTTACTATACGCTAAGGTTTACATATGCTACTTTCGGTTCTCACAACTCTGAAATGCACAGTGAAAGAAAACACAGAGCTTACAGAGGTGGCATGACTTGTCTGGGGCTTTTAAGGTATATAAATGAGGCCACAATTCAGAAGCCCAGTGCCCACTCTGCAGAGTTTGAGATTCTTCCAATTCAAGAGTATAAAAATGTCGACCGTTGCTCTGCACTGAATTAAAGCTACATGTGCCACTCCTGTGATTCATGGCCGGGACCTAATCATGCGCAAGCATTTCAGAGCCCACTGGCTAGAGCAGCTGCACGTGGGACTGTATCATTCATGGCCTCCCAGGCTCTGCAATGTGTGGTTCCCAGCTATCCAGTCAATGGCCACCTTTGATGTGGGCCTAATGAGGACTTCATTTCATGGGGGCTTTCAAAGGGTGTGGCTTAAAAATCCCCACTTTGGGTTCTAACACTACTTCAACCCACAGAAACATGGGATTTTATCCTTCCTTTAAAGAAGGAAGGATAGAGAGAGATCATATTGCCCAGCCCCCTATTTTACTATAGCACATGCATACATGAGTGTCGTTAAGCCCTACAGTATGTTCAATTTTATACTAAGCAGAAGGAGGAAGATGGGTCTTTTCAGATGCCATTGAGCCTTGGCACTGGCTTGGACACTGGGAATTCCTGAACAAGAGCAGAAGCCGGTCAGTCAGTTAGCAGAGAGCTTAGGCTCTCTCGCCCCAAACACCTTGATAGGTCCCCTGAGCAGACACTGATTTCAGGAGAATCAGGTCCCGTGGTGGCTCACAAATCAGAGACATAAATGCAAACAACATAAAATGTTCAAGAACCAGAGAGAAATATATAATCAATTGCAGCTCTTGAGCTTGGAGGAATGGCTGAAGTAAGCAGAGTATCAGGAGGTCTACTCACAGTACTGGTGTATTAATGTTCCAAGGGAAGAAAGAAGCAAGCATCTTGGCCTCAGGAATGGGACATAGATGTACACTCAAGTGGGTGCTGGGTGCTTACAGAAAGAGGAAAAGTAGAAGAAAACATTAGAAACTTGATTATTTAACTGATGATGCAAATTTATGAATTATATGAACCATTTAGAGGGGATTTTTTTTTCCAGTAAGATTTTCAGATAGTAGCACATGAGCTGCTGTATAACAGCATTTATTCATATATTATTTAATCATCCAACAGATTTCTTTGAGCACTTACTGGTGCCAGACACTGTTCTTGACCCTGGGAACATGAAAAGATAAACACACAAACTAAACACTAAACACATAAAGATTTCTGCCCTCACAGAGCTCACATTCTAACGGTCATACCAAAGGTATGTAAATAGATTGCCAAATATACAGGCAATAGGGAAACATAAAGATATGGAAAATAAGGCAAGCTTTGGGGACAACATTTTCACAATTCAGAATTATGCAAAATTATGTCTTCCCTAGAAAAAGGAACCTTGTTTAAAAAAGTTCAAAGTTTATACTATTAATATATATATGCTTAATTTCTCAATTGTGAGGTAACAGTTTGATTAATAAACTTATTGTCACCATAATAAACTTCCAGAGGTTTTATGATATTAATGATCAAATGATACCACCATGCTTATTATTTTTTTGGTTCATTTCGGAGTTCAGCTTTCTAAAATATTTTGTTGTGTATGATAAAGGAATAATACGAATATCTCTAGCACCCAGAGAACCCAAAATATCTGTTTGCAGTTAGTAAGAAAAATGGCTTAGCAATATTATATCAGAAATATTAAGTTAAAACAAATATCATTATTAGGAATAAACAGTGTAATTAGATAACCGCAGAAGAAGCAAATTACCAGCAAAGCATAGAACTCCTGAACCCTAAAATATGTGAAGCAAAAATTAACAAATTATTTCAAAAAGCCAGCAAGCCCAAAATCATAGCAAAAGATATTAATATATATCTCTAAGAAACTCATAAACCTGCAAAGGAAAAGAAATATGAGATTTGACACAATAAAAGCATTTGATTTACTGGACATATGAAGAACCCTGAGTCCAACAATTTTCAAGTATAAAATGTATTTTCTTCAAGGCCACAAAAAAATAGTTACCGAAAAATTGGTAATGTACATAACATATTGTCTACATTAATAAAAAAAAAAGGTAACAAAAGATTCCTCAGAAGTTGGAAATATTAAGACAACATTCTAAATAATTTATGAGTAACAGAAGAAATTAAAATAGAAAATCATAAGACATTTTGATAAATCATTTATAAAAATCATATATAAAAGCTCACAAGATATAGATAAATCAATAATTAGAGGGAAATTTATAACATTAAGTGTATGTTCAAGAAAAACCAAAGATTATTTAGTAAGATGACAGATATCCAAATCAATAAATTATAATAAGAACAACAAGGTAAAATGGAAGAAAGTAACAAAGAACAGAAATTAATGATATAGAAAACAAAGATATTATAAAAGATTCAAGGACGACAAAAGCTGATTCTTTAAAAAAAAAAAAATTGACAAACTTCTCTCCAGGCTGAGCATGAATAAAAATGAGGGACAGGAAAGTAAACAAGCTATAGTGAGTCAAACAGGATGGGAAATGTTACAGGGATAGATAGTTAGATTTAGAACAGAGTCAAAAGCCTCAGGAGGGAACAGGTATATATAAAAAAGTAGCACAACAAATCAGTGGAGAGGATGAGACCATTGATAAGTGATGCTGGGGTCACTGAGGGTCTAGATATAAGAAATTAAACAGAGATCTCTACCTCACAGCATACTCAGAAATGAATTCCAGAAGAATGAAAGATCTAGCTATGAAAAACCATTTTCAACCATGTAGAATTTATTTTTGATCCTGGAGGAGTTGTGGATTTCTCGACTTTAACCATAAAGTGGAATTAATAATGAAAGAAATGTATAGATTAGATTACATTAAAATAAAAAGTTTCTGAGACATAATAGACATGATAAGCAAAAAATATTTTTAGAAAACAAGCTAAGACGAAGAGAAAATATTTACAATTCACATAACTGACAGATTAATATCCACAATATATTAAGAATTCCTATAAAACATCTAAAAGTAAATATCCAGATACAAAAATGAGCAAAGAATATGAACAGGCAATTCACATAGGAAGATACAAGAATCATCATCCCTATTTACTCATAGAAAAAATGTTTTGTCTCATTGATATTAAAACTAAATTGGATAGATCTCCCACCCAGCATGGCCAAATTAAAATATCTAACAATATCAGGTACTGGCAAGAATATTAGGACATGAGAATACATGGAGATGGCTAGCAGCAGGTTTTCCTGGTTACTTCTTTTTGGACAGCAACTTCACAATATCTGGTAAACCTAAAGATGGGTAAATTCCTAAACCCCAGAAATTCGTCTCCTAGAGATTTGCTATTAAGAAAATCTCACAGATATTCACCATGAGACCATATACATGTATGTACATATGCTTACTGCAGCATTTTTATACCACAGAAACCTAAAGCAAATAACTTCTGATATATTTGTACAGTGGGATACTCTATGAGCAGTTAAACCAATTAGATCTGGTGTCTAGTTATATGCAAGGTGTAGTGTTCAATGAAGATAAAAATAAACTGCATAAATAAGCCCAGATTGAATACCATTCGTATAAATGTTTAAAATTCAGGGGCGCCTGGGTGGCTCAATTGGTTGGGCGGCCAACTTTGGCTTGGGTTATGATCTCACGGCTCATGGGTTCGAGCCCTGCATTGGGCTCTGTGCTGACAGCTACCTCAGAGCCTGGAGCCTGTTTCAGATTCTGTGTCTCCCTCTCTTTCTGACCCTCCCCTGTTCACACTGTCTCTCTCTCTCTCCAAAATAAATAAAACGTTAAAAAAAATAAAATAAAATAAAATTCAAAACAAATATGTTCTTATGTATTGATATATACACAAACAGCAAAAGTCTGAAAACAGTGAGGACACATCCTTGAAGGACAGTCATCAGCTCTGTAGAAAGAAGGGAAGAATGGGAATGGGGTGGGAGTTCAGTTTCTTAAACTATACTTCTGCTTTTATAAATTAGTGTGATGAAATGTCACGTAATATATTTACATGCATTATAATAAAGTACTCTAATATATATATATATATATTGTATATATATATATAGTATATATATAGTATACAATATATATATAGAATATATAGAATAGATTCTATATATATAGAATATAGTATATATAGTATAGAATAGCTGATCTTATTTAGCCATTTGTCACAGCATTAACTCTTAAAGATTCAAATTCTGTGATTTCATACTACTTAAAAATAGTTTTGCAATTGAGGCCCCTGGGTGGCTCAGTCAGTTGAGTGTCTGGCTCTTGATTTCGGCTCAAGTCGTGATCTCAGTTTGTAAGATTGAGCCCCACATTAGGTTCTGCGCTGATAGTGTGGAGCCTGCTTTGGATTCTCTCTCTCCCTCTCTCTCTCTCTCTCTCTCTGCCCCTCCCTCACTCGCCTTCTCTCTCTCTCAAAATAAATAAAAAGTTTTGCAACTATATGTATCAGAATGATTTTTTAAAATCATTTTTAAGTCATTTTTAAAAAAAGACACTTAACCAGAAGCAGCAGATTGATGAGCTATAATTTTGCTGCAGCCTTCCCCACCACGAAATGCAGGGAAACTAACCACTGTTAGAGTGGGTATCTCTCTTTGAAAATTTGACTGTGTAGAGAACCTTCTTTAGATGTTCCCAAACCTGAATATCATACATGTTCAAAGATGCCCGCTGAAGGCTGCTAGATCTTCTCGAAGGCCTGTGGCCACCCTTTTGGGGACTCCTCTAAAGACCAAATTTGAGAATTGTTACCATGTCTATCGAATCACCATGGTATTTGAAGAATATCTTTATCTTATACCCCCAAATTAGTCCTTTTGCTGTCATCACCACACCCCATTTGCAATGTCCTTGGTGTGGAGTAGATGACATAAGGCCTTTTTCTGCTTTCCTTTGTTTATTAAGGGGACGGCTCTGCTGACTGTAGATCAGAGAAGATGGGAAGATCTGAAGAGCCGACTGAAGATAGCACAGCCTCTTCATCTCCCACCTCGCCCGGGTATCAAAGATGCTCTGATTTTATTCATGTTGGGCACCAGTGTTCATGATTCCCCAGGAGTCTAAGATTTCAATTAAAATAATAATCGTGAGGCCACTAGGCGGTTGTGCATAAGTTAATATAGAAACAGGCTCCGAACTACAGATCTCTCCATAGGCTATTAAAATCAACCACCCAAAGGCTGTGCTTCAGTGCTCTCAGGATAAGCCCTAATGAAAAAATGAATTTTTAAATAAAATATATTTGTGCTTGCCTCTTAAACATATGAGTGAAATGTATTAAACTGACAGAAATTGAATGATGCGGTCCCCCTTCCAAAATAGACGGCGTCATGCACCGTCGTCTTAAATATTCAGAGCCAGCCATTCCTGCAAAACACCACACAATAGATTGAACTATAGGGGGAGAAAAGTAATGAGTTTTAAAATGAGCATTAAAGGAAATGAAAGACAAGAAAGTAAATGTGACCTATGTCTGAAATGCCCTTGCCTCAACCTTTCTTTTGCAGATAATGATGGTTTTAGAGCTAAGATGTATGACATTACCCAGCATCCTTTCTTCAAGAGGACAATTGCATTGCTTGTCCTGGCCCAGTCGGTGCTGCTGTCCGTCAAGGTACTTTATTTCACACTGAAACTCTGGGAAGGACTTTTTTCTTCATTGGTGCTTCCAAGAATATTGCAAGGGGCCATATCCATCCACAGGCTACGTTCTTTGGTATAAAGAATTAAAATTCAGAGTCATGTTCAAATGAGAAAAGGAGGGGAAGGTCTTTATGTGTCTGATGGATGTGGACAAAGACCTGGATGCTGTTTCTCTTACAGTGGGATGTAGAGGACCCAGTGACCGTTCCTTTGGCAACAATGTCGGTTGTTTTCACCTTCATCTTTGTTCTAGAGGTACGGTAATGAGCCAGCGGGCTCTGGGGGCTGCGGTGCGCATTGTAAAGTAAAACAGTGCCCTCCTTTGATAGCTGACTATCAACTGACTTTCAGCTCTATGTTCCATTGCTTTTGAAGCCTTTTTTGGGGGGACAGGGGTAGCATGCTCTTAGGATATTTCCCTTTTTAGGCTGTTGTGCTTAACTTGAACAAAGATGTCACTTTACATTTCAGATTTTGCTAACTGCAGGAATTGCTAACTGCTGTTGATTGTTGTATCTGCATGTTGGCCTGTCTGGTTATGTGAGTTCAAATATTTGTAGCGAACTTCACAAACCACTGTAATTCAGGGACTCAAATTGCAATGCGGTGGCCAAGGGAGTTGGCCCAGACAAGATCATTTTAATATATAGTCTGTATAATATCACTTTCCAGTGCAGTCTTCTCTGAAATACAAGCAGATTCTTATTTCACCCTGTACTGGTTGATGTTTCCCAAAATCTATGGTCCTTTACTTGAGTAAGAAAAATGTCCTGCTTTCAGAACTAGTCATAATTCTGAGAAAAATAAAGGAGAAAAGAGCATGGAGAATATAGATTTGTAACCTACCCAGCTTTAAAATTTAGGTAGTGAATCAATCTATATCTGTGTCTATCTCTATCATCTATCTCTCTAATCTATCACCTGGTAATAATTTCTCTCTGTGGTTTCTACATCGTCTAAAAATATGTGCCTTAATGGGGTGCCTGGGTGGCTTAGTCGATTGAGTGTCGAACTCTTGATTTCAGCTCAGGTCATGATCTCACGGTTTGTGAGTTCAAGCCACACGTGACACTTTGCTCTGTCAGCTCTCCACCTCTCTTCCTCTCCCTCTCTATCTGCCCCTCCCCTGTTCTCTCTCTCTCTCTCTCTCAAAAATAAATAAACATTAAATTTTTGAATTTAAAATAATGTAAAAGTATGTGCCTCAAGTTAACACATTTCAATATATGTCAAACATTCAGCCTCTATTTACTGTCTTCATTATCTTCTCCCAGGTTACAATGAAGATCATAGCAATGTCACCTGCCGGCTTCTGGCAAAGCAGAAGAAACCGATATGACCTGCTGGTGACATCGCTTGGCGTGGTCTGGGTGGTACTTCACTTTGCCCTCCTGGTATGCATGTAATAAAAGTTTATTTTAGCTAATAACTTCGGTTCTGGTAACCCTGTTTCCGGTCCATTTCACTCCATGTCAGCCTACCCTCAGGTGTCTGATTAACTTTCCTACATCCAGGTTTGACCGTAATAGGCCCTCAGATGTGCTTGCACATACGTTCCCCTACACTCTCCACACAGACAAAATTTGGCTCCTCCGAGTCCTAGAGAGTGCAAATCAGAAGGAGAACCTTAAAGACCTCTTGTTTAACTCTCAAAGGATAAAAACAAGAGAGAGAAAGAGAGAAACATTATGGAAACATTATGAGACCTGCCTAACTTCACATACAAGCTGGTATCAGAAAAATCAAACCCAATTTTTTTAACTGAAATACAGCATCGATGTGGCTACATTATAATCATTACTTCACAGTGGGATTCTCAGGCACTCTTGCAGCCTTATTTTCTACTAAACATCCACTGCCATTTCTCTAAAGCATATCATTCTCTGTGTCTATACCTGAGTTCTCACTAGCTTGCCTAAAATGCCTTGAGCTTCTCCAACCTCCGTTTAATGTGAGGTCCAGCTCAAAACCTACACGCATGGGTATGCCTGATTGAGATCTAGAGCTGTGCTATCTAATAGGAACAAAATGTGACCATGGATGTAATTTCAAATTGTCTAGGAGCCACATTAAAAAAAATTAAAAAGGAACAGATGCTGGGTACCTGGGTGGCTCAGTCAGTTGAGCATCCAACCCTTGATTTTGGCTCAGGTCATGATCTCACAGTTCATATGAAGCCTTGCATTGGGCTCTGTGCTGACAGTGGGGAGCCTGCTTAGGATTCTCTCTCCCTTTCTCTCTGCCCCTTCCCTACTTGTATTGGCACTCTCTCTCAAAATAATTAAGTAAACTTTTTTTAAAGGAACAGATGACATAAATTTAATAATGTATTTTAACCTACCATATCCAAGATACTTTTGTTTCAATGTGTCATCAATATAAAAATTATTAAGGAAAGAGGTTACATCCTTTTTTTGACACTAAACCTTTGATTGAGTGTATATTTTATATTTACAGCACATCTTAATTTAGACTCACTGCATTTCAAATGTTCAGTAACTGCATGTTGCTGGTGGTACCATACGGGGCCATGGTACTCTAGAAGACCTTACTCTGGGCTCCACCATTTTCCAAGCTTGACTGAGTCATTTGACTTCAGTGATCCTTTGTTCCCTCCTCTGAATTTGGGGATGTAACGTCATAATCTGTTCATTCTACATGGGCATTATAAAGATCAAGTATGTGAAATTTTTCTTTTTTAATTTTTTTAATGTTTATTTTTAAGAGAGAGAAAGACAGAGAGCAAGTGGGGGAGGGGCAAAGAGAGAAGGAGACTCAGAATCCAAAGCAAGTTCCAGGTTCTGAGCTGTCAGCACAGAGCCAGATGCAGAGCTCGAACTCAGTAACCATGAGATCATGACCTTAGCCGAAGTCGGACACTTAACCAACTGAGCCACCCAGGCACCCCAACACATGAAAATTTTCTAACTGTAAAAACTACAACCTCCTAATACATTATAAATACCTTCTCTTTTTTGTTAGTCTTCCTCAACAATAGCCAAAAATAATATTATCATATTTCCCTGTTGTCTTCTATCTGTCCTTCAATCCTCTGCAGTGTTAAAGTCATGCCAGGAAAGTCCCATCAGACAGAGAACCCATTTATACATCACAAAGGGTGTGCTTTAGTATGAAATTTCTATGCTCAGGCAGGTAGGTATTGAGTGTCCTTCTTAAAACAACCATCATCTTCAGCATCAGGGGCTGTGTCAAGCGTAGGTGGGCTCTCAGGCACCCTGATCCATTTCCTCAAACAATGAGTGGTTTTGAGCACTAAAGATGTGCACGTCACCATGCTGGGAACTGAGAAGAATGCACTGATCGAAACAAAGGCAGTCATTCCTCTCTTGGACATCACAGCCTGGGAAGTTTGTGTTTTGTTTCATTTTAAAGTTTTAAGCCAGGATGTTTAATCATGATCCAAGAGCCTGGGGTCCTTTGGGACACTAGGCATTCATGGAATGCTCCCAAGTCAATGAGAGTTGCAGCCATAGTGAGGCAGATGGAGGAGAGACACGTGTTCCTGCGATGACACGGAAGAGTGGGAGATGGCTGCATCACAGAGGTCCTGGAAAGTGTCCCTGCAGAAGTGATTGGGTTGGGTTCAGCCAGTAGGAGGAGGGTAAGTTGGTGGCCGTCCCTATGACGGAATGCTGCGGGAGGGAAACAGTGGGCCTGGAGTTGAAGGAGCCAGGGGCACAGGGCACAAGATCTGGATGGGACCTCTCAGGACGG
This sequence comes from Hyaena hyaena, assembly GCF_003009895.1. Taxonomy (NCBI): domain Eukaryota; kingdom Metazoa; phylum Chordata; class Mammalia; order Carnivora; family Hyaenidae; genus Hyaena; species Hyaena hyaena. Next base: position 1,098,510 of record NW_024081110.1, on the reverse strand, counting down.
GGGGAAGGATGGGGGTGTTGTCCCTTCCAGCATGCAAAGCAAGAAAAGCATCTATAACAAATTTGGAACTAACATGGAAAAGGGCAGCAAGGTCCATGTTTTTAGCCTTCCCTAGACAAATAAAGCCAAAAACTACTTGGTCCAGAAGAAGAGTAGGGCAGGCTTCTTAGTCCTAGATGTCCCAGAGACGACACGTCACACCAAAAAGACTACCTTGCCTATTCTGCCCGACTGCTTTTGTTCTTCCCCAAGAACCTTCGGTCCTGGAAGAATACTCCTCCTCCACTCTGTTTTGCACTCTGTGTGGCCTGTTGTGAAGGAAGGCGCAGTATTTGTTCCCATCTGAAGTTATTTCTGTGCAGACACATTCATTTCCTTGGACCTCAAGGATATTCACCGGACCCCCTTCCCCGGGGCCCATATGTGACTGTTGTCATTTGGCGAGGCGAGGCTCCTTGAGAAAAGTCATGCTTTGGCATCGGTTTAATGCCACAGTTGTTATCGGAGCTCTAGCTGGTGGGATCTTTGTTTCCGAGATGAAGCTTTCTTACTCATAAAGCACACCCAGTCATCCCTTGCTGCCAACCACACACTCGAAGAATGAGCTGGATGTGTTTCCGGGCAGGACAGACATCTCTGAAGTCAACTTACGTGAGTGTGGCGGGCTGGTCTCCAAAGGAGGAGACCTTCCGAGGCCTTCTGGAGACCTTCCAAGAGGAGGAAGCTAGCCTCCTGCAATCTCTTCCAATGCCAGACCTTCTTTGCCAGGATTCCTGCATTTTGGGTCTCATTTGACCATCCTCAAAAGACCCGGTCACTATTTTATGTAAAACTTATTTTAGTTTTAAAATACAGAATTCGGCTGAGCAAAACAGAGACTGGAATTTCATTTAAGATTTGATTTTATAGCTAATATTTATTCATGAGTTTTGGCAGTGACCTTTTCGGCACCTTTTAAAGATAAATTTCTTATACGGATTTTCACATTTTATTAAACTAATTACTCAGTAGACTTCACAGAGGACTTAAGACGAAAACCAGAATTGTAACAAGATCTCTTGTGCACATCATGAGCGGCTCTCTTCTGTTTAAATTTCAGAACGCGTATACCTACATGATGGGCGCCTGCGTGATTGTTTTCCGGTTTTTCTCTATCTGTGGCAAGCATGTGAGTACGTTGTAAAGGATACTATCAAAGGTTGCATATGCACAGAATAAAAGAGCCATGCCAGTTGTCCTTCTGGGTCTTCAGGGTGCAAGTTAACAAATTGCTATCATCCTCAGTCCAACTGAGCAAATATTAAATATTAAAATGGATCGGTAGCTTAGTTATCTTGTGATATATTTCCTGACATTTCTGTTGCTTTACTTATTCTTCCTATTTGCTAAGTTAACTCAGTCATCAACTAAAGACAACATATCAAGCATGAAAGCAAAAACCAACGGTCTTTCTTAATACTTCTTTATTTTTATTGTTTTTATTTGAATAAGGTGACTTCACTGCAAAGAAAAATCATCTCTGATGAAGATTTGTGATTCTATGATCCCAGATTTTTTTATATTCTTTGTTATTGTTTATGGATACACTCCACATATATTTTCCATTTTTTAAAGTAGTTTCCTTTTTCACTGCTGACCTTATTTCATATACATTCCGTATATTCCCATATCCAACACATTCTATTGATGGGATTTAGTATTTTGCCATTGGTTAGGCTTGTTTTTGTGAACATCTGTTTGTGGGAGAATTCTGCATCTACTTGGTGATAGAGGCCAAAAATATACAGCCCTCACCATAGAGACTCGGAGACCAAGGAAGAGAAAATGAAAGGAAGGAATTTTAGGAAGGGGCTTTTATTAATTTGACTGAAAAGGCTGAACAGTTGGAAATACATGTTGAATTTCTCTCTAATGTTTTCTGAATAATATTTAGATTTAATATCCTTTATTATGAACTAATTCAAAGCAATTAAAATGAGGGTCACTCTTGTGCCCATCTGCTTACCTGTTATTTACTTCCCGGGCTCCCCATGGCTAAGTGAATTAAGTATTCATTTCCTTCTCCCCACATCTCCATACAGGTAACACTAAAGATGCTTCTCCTGACAGTGGTCGTCAGCATGTATAAAAGCTTCTTTATCATAGTAGGAATGTTCCTACTGCTCTTGTGTTACGCTTTTGCTGGTGTTGTTTTATTTGGTACTGTGAAATATGGCGAGAACATTAACAGGTTGGTGTGGGTTTATCTCCCTATTCATTTATCAAGCAAACTTTTATAGTCATGAAATTGGGAATAAAAACCTGAATGACTTATGTCTATCGAAGATGGTGGGGGGAAGGTGGGGGGGGCGGCGGGGGGGGGAAGGGGAAGAAATTAGTTGGAAACTAAAACAAAATGTCCGAATTTTAAATGACATTTTTCTAATTAAACACAGTCTACGTATTTACTTTAGAAATCTTATCTCCATAATATTACCATAATATAATGGGAACCCATCATTCCAAATCTACCATCACACAGGAATAACCTCTTGTAATTTCCCGGTGAATTTCTATCCACTTACTGCCAAAAACAACATATTCTTGTTTAAATTACTCTTTGAGATGATTTGGGGTTTTCTTTTCTTTTTTTTTTTTAAAGAAAGCAAAACATGGGAAATTGTAACTCCCAAAATGGTTACTATATACCAAAAGCATTTTTCAAAGATTATCTCAAATTTTGTGGCAGCACCTCATAGGGTTTTTTTTTTAAGTTTTTTTTAATACAACAAATTAAACACAAATGTGTCTTGTTGCAGAGATTACTTACTTGATACCTGGCAGCTCTACTTTTTTATCAAAATCCATGCAAAAGAAGGAATCACTTTTACTTGTCAAAGCTAGAACCTTCTGCCATTCAAGATGCATGGCCACAAACTGGTGGCCCCACACTAGGGTTGGGTTCGATGGCTATGCTTGAGGGCAAGTGTGAATAACAAATTAAGAGTGTAACCTTCAGACATGGTAACTGAACGACCAAATCTGCTCCAAAATCTACCTGCTTCAGTGGTAACACCTTCCTACTTCATGCCCAACTATATCACCCACATTCTGGTTTTTCCTCCTTAATTAGGCATGCAAACTTTTCCTCAGCTGGAAAAGCCATCACCGTACTGTTCCGAATCGTCACAGGCGAAGACTGGAATAAGATTATGCACGACTGTATGGTAAACTCCTCATCACTAACAGCGCCTCAACTTAGAACCAAATGAAACTCTTTGCAATGCAGAATTGGCACCCTTATCCTGTCGCCGTCAAGACTTAGTGTACAAAACATGTATCCTGGTTGTTTAGTCCATAAAGTTGCATCCTTTCCCACTGCAACGTATGGCCATGTGCAGGAAGAATACCCAGTGAACCCAGCTTGAGCTATTGTAGTCCCGTCTGGCAGATATGCATTATGTTGGCTTTGTTCTTTCCCTCCCACCTTTAACACTTTGGCAGTCAAGTACAAACAGGGGAGTTCCGCTTCTTTAATTGAATTTATTCCACAGATCTTCACTGAGCACCTGGTTTGTACTGGGCCATCTGCTAGGAGCTGGGGCTTCCGTGACTCCAGGGCATGCTCGCTCGGGGTGCTTACCTCAAGGCTCTGAGCCACACCCTCCCTTTGGTGTCCTTCCTTTTCCTCACGGTCCTTCACGTCTCCCTTAAAACACCAGCTCTGTCACTAAGATCGTAGTGATATGTTCCTACAATGCTCAGTGCTTCTCCTTTGTAGAAATAGCTGTAGTGAGTTACTGGCTTGATTGTTCCATCTGTTTCCTTTCTCTCAACCTCCAGAACAACTCTGTCCAAAAGAAATTTCTGCCATGATGGCAATCCACTCTGTCCAACTCAGTAGCCATATGTGGTTTCTGAGCCCTAGAAATGGGACTAGTGCACCCGAGCAATTGAACTTTACATTTTATCGAACTGTATTGGATGTTTATTAACATCCATTTACATTTTCATAGGCACATGCGGTCCGTGGCTCCCGTACAGCTTTAGACTGTCCACATCGTGAAGGAGGGACAGATTCTATGTCTTGCTTACCAGTCTGTCTCTAGCACTGGGTATAAATCTAGCACAGAGTGGGAGCTAAAGAACTCTATGCATGAATGAATGGGGACAGAATTTATCAAATCAAATATAAACGTGACGTGAAGCAGAATTAAATAACTTCTAAATATACAACAAGCAGAGTGCTCTGGGAATGCAGAAGAAAGAGCTAGTCTCTCTGGCTGCAAGAAACCAGGTTTCTCAGAGGTCCTGTCATTTTATTGAGCCACTAAAGATGGGGCGTGAGGAGGGCTTTTGATAACCTGAGTGTGGTCTTCTGTAAAGTCCCATAATGGTGCCCCAAGAATAAGGATTACTGGTTTCTTCTTACACAACTTGAATGTGAAGTTGGTATGTATAACAGATCTTCATAAAGCTTAGCCCATTAGTTAGGTCAAAGAAACTTTCTAAATGCTTTTTCTGACTTTCTGCAGCTCCCAACACAGGAGGTACTTACCACTCAGCACCAGTGCAGGAGGCAGAAAGAATGCCTCTTGGAAGAAACCAGTTCACTTTCACTGTGCTTCTAAAATGGCAGTGAACTTGGGGTTCCCTGAGACTAGAAGTGTAGAATAAATGAGAGATTCTTTTTTGATTTTTGCCACGGACGATGTGCTCAATGTACGTGGCTTTTGAGAGATTAACTTTGAAGTTAATTATATTTTATATGGCGAGGAATAGTTCACCAGCTACAGCGGGTGCGTGGAAATTCATATTCTTCACTCTGACGCCTCCTCCCTCTCCCCCCTCGCCCCCAGGTCCAGCCTCCCTTTTGTACTCCAGACGAATTCACATACTGGGCAACAGACTGCGGGAATTACGCTGGAGCACTTATGTATTTCTGTTCATTTTATGTCATCATTGCCTACATCATGCTAAATCTGCTTGTAGGTAAGTGATGTTCGTTGAATCTGTTTTAATATCTTTAAACCCAGGTACTTAGATGATTACGGACAATTTGCAGGTAATTATCCCAGATTGCTTGGGGTGGGTGTTTCATGGCATTAATTATAAATTGTTGCCTCTCGATCCAGAAGCTGAAAAGACCTTTGAAAGGCATGTAAATGACAGTTGATTGCGATTTCAAGAGTTGTCCTGTTAATTATGATCATTAATTTCAAAAGAGCTCTTCTCATGGAATGAGTTGAAGAAACCTCAGAGAGGGCTACCTTTACGACCTCGGAACATCACAGTTATGTTTCTGAAAGATACATGGTGTTCCCCCACGTGTGGGGCCACCAGAACCCAATCTGACCTTTAAAATCTGCCCTGGACCTGTCAACTAAGAGTGAAAGCCAGCTGGCGTGGGTATCTCCACACAGAATGTGTGCTTATGCTCATGACCCTCATGTTTTGGAAAGGCAGGAGCTGGAGAAATAGCTTAATCCAAGTGTAAGATATGCCAACTTGGAAAACACACTAAAAAACACTGTAAAAATTTGGCTTGTGATGTAGGTGATAAAATCCATTATTTATAATAGATGCTTTGCTTTTTCTAAAAAATGACAGATTAGCATAATTATCTAACTTCTCATTTTTTCTTTTTTTCTTTTCTTAGCCATCATTGTGGAGAACTTCTCCTTGTTTTATTCCACAGAGGAGGACCAGCTTCTAAGTTACAACGATCTTCGCCACTTTCAAATCATATGGAATATGGTGGATGATAAACGAGAGGTAGGAAAGGGGGCCACTGCTTCATGCCCACCCCAAAGAGACTCCCCTGCCCTACTGCAGATATTTAAGTAGTCTTGACATCACCAGCAGACATTTACTGAATTTTGAATGGCTATTGGTGAATTGAACGTTGAAGCCGTTATTGACCGTTCAGCACAATATGCTAGGAAGGGAGAGGGACAGAATGGTCCCCTGTCCAACCATGGATGCCCTCTTGTTTGGACATTCAGCAAGTCACCAAGGAAAGGAAACCAAAGAAACCCTGAGCAGGAGAAGGGGTAAAGTTCAGATCACCAGAGCAATGGGGTGATACAGAGCCACAAACAGCAATCCTGATTAGAGGTGCAAAGGAGTCAACTTCGTGGTTTCTGAAAGTTATTTTTAAAATTATTTTGGACTTATTATTTGAATGCTTTCACCATAAAGCTTACCCAAGTTTTCCTAGGATTAGTCAAAGCAACAGCACCTTCTTCTTTAGCTGTTGCTGCTCTTCCTCTTCCTCCTTCCTAGCAAATAATCAGGCCTTGTTCTGGGTGCCAGGGAGATAGCAATGAACACAGTGGAAAGGCCCCCGTGCTTATAGAGCTTCTATTCTAATACGGGGAGACAAACAGTAAAATGTGAAATAATAAGTATGATAATCATTATTATCTCAAGAAGCTATAAAAACTTTGCAGACGGTAACATGGTAGACACCAGTTGGATTGGAGGTCAGCCTACTTCAGCGGGGCGGGCACGATGGTCTGCCTGGGGAGGGGTTGTTCTAAAGCAGACATCCAAAACATAAGGAAGGTTCTACTATGGGAAAATCTGGAGGAAGGTCCAAAAACAGTTGCTGGATGAGTTCACAGAGGGCATGAAGACCAAAGAGCCAGAACAAGCTAAGGAGGGGGCCATCTTGAGCTAGGCCTGCACAGTAAGGCCCAGCTTCCCCCACCCCTTTTGTCTCCCTCTCCCCAACACCCCCCACTTTTCTAGGCACCAGTCTCAGGGGGGCTTCCTCTGAGACAGTGACCTGCACGTGTGCCAGCTGGCCCAGCTGTCCTGTCTCCCCTCGATCCACCAGCATCTCCAAGACCACTGCCTGTGGGAACCTGCTTTCCTTGGATGTACACGTCAAAGATGGCGCCATGAGTCACGTGTTAAGGCGTTACTAACTGACAGGAATTCGTGGGTTCCCCATGTCTCTGCCTCTAGCTCAATGCCTTAATTCAAAGACAGAGCCGGGCTGGCAATGTAGATTATGTTGCCCGTAAGGGAACAACACGTATTTGATATTCCAGAACCTGGAGCTGCTCTGACCAGATTCTCTTGTATGTAATTGTTCCAATAATGGGGAAGACCTGAAAAGGAGTGATCATTCCCTAGAAGATCCACTTATAAAAAATGTCTGGAAGTTTGTAGCGTCCAGGCTAAATGAAGAGGAGGATCGTGTACATACGGATGTTCTACTTTTGTGATAACGCATTAGCAACCCACTCAGCGTGTGTTTTAGAGAAGCAGAGGAGCATAGGCTGAGTCAGTGAAACAGGTCCAGAGAGGAAAACCACGGGCCAGGGAGGCAGAGGAAGAGCTGGGGCCGGGCAGGCAGAGGGCCTCCTAGGCTCTGAATGCTGCCAGGTTATGAGATCCCACAGAACCAGAGAAGCACCAGCGGAAAAATCCAAGTACTCAACTTTCAGTGTGGTGCTTCTCTCAGTAAACACCCCGCACACCCAGCCTCCAGGGAGGCAAACAACTTCCTTACTTCCCAGTGCTAATTATGCTATCCTTTAAGAAGAAGATCTGGTGTTGTTTTTCTTTTTTTGTTGTTTTTGGTTTGGGTTTTTTCTTTGGGGTTTTTTTTTTTTTTTTTTTCCCCTGTGAAAACAGAATCCCAAGCGAATTGTTATGGCCTAAGGATGATTTACCAGTTACTGTGCTCTGCTCCCCAGGGGGTGATTCCCACTTTCCGCGTGAAGTTCCTGCTGAGGCTGCTGCGGGGGAGGCTGGAGGTGGATCTCGACAAAGACAAGCTTCTGTTTAAGCACATGTGCTATGAAATGGAGAGACTGCATAATGGCGGGGACGTCACTTTCCATGATGTCCTAAGGTATGAGAGGGGCTTTTCACAGCCCTGTGTCACCGAGCTGGAGTGAGTGCAGAGACCGAAGCTGTGACCTTGTGAAGTACAACTAACAAGGGGGCTCACAGCCCAAGATGCCGCTTTCACTGAGGTGATAAGCGAGGCCACACCGCTCAGGCTCCACACGACCTTTGTCGCTGTTCTATAAGGGCCGTGTCAGAGTGAGTGCCTGTGAGTGCACAGGACGGGGGAGAAGCAGTGGCCTGACATCCCCAGGGGTGCCCTGTATGACCGAGGAGACCCTGACCGAGAGAGGTGAGGGGCTTTCGGGAGCACAGCCGTCCCTCGTTCTGTGAGGAAGGAGCTGGTTTGGGAGAGTTGAGTGACTTACTGTTAGACAGTCTCGGTGGCCCAGCTGGAGCTAAAATCCAGATCTTCTCATTTGCTCTGTGATGCTGGCCCCCATTGGTTGGCAAGCCACATGTTCCAGACATTCAGTGAGTGCCCACACAGGACAAAGCGGACGAAATTCCATAAACAAGTGTATTGTCTCACAGTCCTAGAGGCTGGAAGCTTGAATTCAAGGGGCCGGCCGGCCATCCTTGTAGAAGCATCACCTCGATCTCTGCCTTCATCTTCATGTGTCATTCTCCCCGCGTGTGTGCGTGTGTGTGTGCATACATGTGTGTGTGTCCAGATCTTCCCTTTTATAAGGACACCATTCATATTGGATTAGGGACCCACCCCATTCCAGCTTGACCTCTTCTTAACTATCACATCTGCAGTAATCTATTTCTGAATAAGATCACATTTTGGTACTGGGGTTGATGACTCCAACATATATTTTGGGGCGGGGGAACAATTCAATCCATAACAGCTTTTTATTTTTTATTATTTTTTTTAATATTTTATTTATTTCTAGGAGAGAGAGAGAGAGACAGCATAAGTGGGGGGGGGGGGTGTCAGAGAGAGAGGGAGTCACAGACTGAAACAGGCTCCAGGCTCCGAGCTGGCAGTCAGCACAGAGCCCGACGCGGGGCTCGNGGGAGTCACAGACTGAAACAGGCTCCAGGCTCCGAGCTGGCAGTCAGCACAGAGCCCGACGCGGGGCTCGAACCCACGAACCGCGAGATCATGACCTAAGCGAAAGTCGGACGCTTAACCGACTAAGCCACCCAGGCGCCCCATATCATCACCTTTTTAAAGAAAACAGTATGAGAACTGGATTGCAATATAATTGGTTTCCTTGGTAATAAGATGTACTTTATTTTATGCATTTAAAATGTTATTCTATGAAAAGTCCCATAGGCCCCAATCTCAAAGAGGCCCACCCACAGGAAAAGCTAGGACCTTCTTCTACCAGTGACTACTTTCATCATGTTGCAGATACTTGACGGGTGAAGGGTTGGGTGTGGTGTCACACATTCGGAAGTGCTCAGGTGTACAGAAATATGCTTGGGACTGAAAGTTGAAAATAAATAAGAACAGGAAGGACCCGGGAAAAGTTCTCTCAAGTTCACCAATTTACTTCCCACTCTTCCCTTAGTCCAGGAGCAAGTTAAAGGGCAGGAAAAGAACAGGCAGAAAGTACATGTGACTGGCAGAGGATGCCATCTCTCTCAGGATGTCACCAAGGCTTTCCTCCTGGTGACAAATATTTTTAGGCTGAAAGTGAGAGACACGTAGACATACCGCTCGCATTAGCAGTTATCATCCAGGCTCTCTGGGACACAGCAAAGGAGCTGATAAGACGGACCCAGGCAAAGCCCATGAGGGGCATAGGTTGCCTCTCTCTATCCCTGTAGCTCAGGAAATGATGAAAACAGTTTGGCACTGATGAGATTCTGGATGAGGCAGGGAAGAGAGGAAGAGCAAACACATGTCCTTCCTCCATGGAGGGAAGAGCCCTAGCAAAGGAGAGAAGGTCGGGGTGCCAGTTCGGCATGGGGAGGACTCCCGAGCAGCTCTGTGCTGTGAGGTGGGCTGTGGAGGCAGCACTGAGCTCGCTGGAGGGGCAAGCGGGGCTGAGTGCTCACCAGGGGTCCTGTACAGCATTGGGGGGGGGGGGGGCACCAGCCGCAGAAGGGGCTGCATCCTCCTTTGCCCGCGGATGCCTGCCCTGAGGCAACGCGTCGGCTGTGCTGGCCTCACTTGCCCCTGCGTGGACTATAGTGCCGAGGGCAGAAAGGGAGCAAGTATTGCACCCTGACTTTGCACCCACCAGAATTAATGAGTAACATCTAAGGGCACAAATGAGATCAATGGAGAGGGAGATGGCAAGGGGTGGGGGGTGCAGGAAGCATGACCTTTAGCCAAGTATATTAACCGTCTCCACCTGGAACTGAATGTGAAGGAAATATATAGACAGAGCAGTCTTCCTTCTACAGGGAACGTTCCAGAGCCTTAAGCAGCTGGTAACATAGATCAGAGCCCAGCCTGGAAGTTTGGTTTAACAAACACAATGCGTACATGGCACTTACTACTGTAAGCACCTCCCGAGTTTTAACTCAGTCATTTCATAGGGTGGGGACCATGACTATCCCCGTCTTACAGAGGAGGTGACATTACTAGTCGAGTGGCACAGGGACACTATGGTGCATGGACGGAGTGGTAGCCTCTCTGAAGGTTGAGATCTCTCTGAAGGTTGGGACCGGCCGGAGTCCCAGATGAGTCTGACCTGGAGTGCTCTCATCCCCCCCGCCCCTCCCAGCATGCTGTCCTATAGGTCGGTTGACATCCGGAAGAGCTTGCAGTTGGAGGAACTGCTGGCCAGGGAGCAGCTGGAGTACACCATCGAGGAGGAGGTGGCCAAGCAGACCATCCGCATGTGGCTGAAAAAGTGTTTAAAGCGCATCAGAGCCGTGAGTCAACTGGCACCATCTGGGTTTTTCTTTCCTCTTCTCAAAGGAGAAGGAGGAGGAGGGACAAAAAGAAGAGCTTTGTAATCAGTGGGATGTGATTAGCCTTGTAGCCCCTCAGCTGGGTCGGCTTCATCCCCTCGTGATGGCCACCTGGATGGCACCTGAGCACCTGGCCAGACCCGGCTGTGCCCTCATTAGCAGAGTCCATCAGGCGTTCCCATTAATCCCATTTTTATAAGAGAACATCAGTGTTTAAGAAGCAGTTTATTGATATTAAAATATTTGTGCTCTCCATTTATCAAACTCAACTGTTCAAAATGCCCCAGATCTCTACACGATGACTGGTAACTAACCTGACAAAAGTACTTTTAAATTGCTCCTAAACACCCCACCATTCCATTGATAATGTCGTTTGGTCTTTAACAAAGGCCACGTCTCCTGGGAGTTTAATGATCTGTCTGTTGCGTTTAGAATTATAAGCTTATAGGATTCTCTGACTCCTAAATCAATGAACATATACTGTGTTGGTGTGCAGTGTTTATAATGGGCATTTCCACTAGATAATTATTTTTGTGAATGCTTTTGACCTACGCTTCACACACAGATGAAAGAATCTCACTAATCGCTAAACATTTATATATAACAGACTTCTGAAATCCTGTTTCTCAGAACATCAGCAGCAGAAACATATCTGTTGGTGGAGAAAATGTCCCCAGGGAAACAAAACACCCCACCCTCCTATAGAAGACAATAGTTACATCATAGCCCTGCTGCTTTGGGCAGCTGACCTGCCCTCCCTGCCAGCCCTCCCCCCCCACCCCCCACTCCCCCCCAACCCCCCGCCACAGACCCCAAGGAAGCTGGCTCAGCGCCAGCCGGTGTTTCGTTGAGACAGACAGGCCTGCCTCTATCCAGAACCGAGACAAGAGCAAGGGTTTTTTTTGCTCCTCCACCCAAAGCTCTCAGCCTCTAACAACCAGAGGGAAAGGGCGATGCACGAGCACAGAGCAAAATAAGGGAAAACACAGAACACTCAAGTTAGTGATTTAAAAATCCCCTTTTAAATACAACAGGAGCTAGTATCAATGAACGTACTTATTCCCATTGCATGCAAAGAAGCATGGGCTGAGAAGCCTCGAAGCACGCCTGGCCTGATACTTAACTAGGGGAAGTCGTTAAACATCCTCATTTGGAGGTTCCTAAGGTCACCAAGCATCCAGGTTGTTTGGGGAGGAGAGAAGGAAATGTGACTTGAGTGCTGGGGGACAGGGGCATGTTGGGTTGATTTCTCCCTTACGGAGAGAATGATCCTATTTCCATAGAAACAGCAGCAGTCGTGCAGCATCATCCACAGCCTGAGGGAGAGCCAACAGCAGGAGCTGAGCCGCTTCCTGAACCCCCCCAGCATCGAGACCACTCAGCCCAGTGAGGACATGAACGCCAACAGTCAGGATAACAATATGCAACCTGAGGTACGTGTCTCAGGCATCCTTCCTTCCGCCGAGGATACGACGTGCATTTTTTAAAATAAAAAAAATAAATCAGTGCCATTCACATAGCCATTTCAAAGAATGGACAGTATTTTTTCCCCAAATGTTTATTTATTTTACGAGCAGGCGGGAGGGCGAGCGCAAGCGGCAGAAAGAGAGGAGGAGAGAATCCCAAGCTTAAGGGAGCCCGAACTCATGAACCGTGAGATCATGACCGGAACTGAAACCTGGAGTCGGAAGCTTAACCGACTGAGCCTCTCAGGGGCCCCAAGGCAACAGTGTCTCTTAATTGTAGATCTAGATTATGTTTGGATCTTTACAACTCGGAATCCTTTGCGGTTATTTCAAAAGATTCTGATTCTGAGTTATATGAATACTAAAAAAAAGTTAATGCTCTGAAGCCATTAATTCTGTTGATTTTTGTCTAAAGAGTTAACATTGCGTCTCTATGGGTTTAACTGGGGGTCCAGTGATATCACGTGACTTGGGAGAACATGGTTTACCTGAAGTTCTGCCCTAAATGCTTTCTTCTACCAAGTCACAGGACCTTGCAGTAGAATCGGTGAAAATGTGTGTAATTGACCACCAACTTCCTTAAACACTCAGACTCATTGAGGCTTTGTCCTTCCTTAGCTGGGCATTGGAAGAACATATGGAATTGAGGAGGATTAGCCTGAGGACCTTCTTTACTAGGGCAAAGCTTATTTCCGTTTCCAGACTCAATGTACGTGTCATAAACAAGTGTGGCACGGGCATCCTGGAGGACCTTGTGCTTGACCAGCAGCTGCCGGGGGCCCCGTCCCTTTATGAGGGTGCAGCTGGAGTCGATGCAGCCCCGAGAGGAGCCCCCTGGCATCGTCAGGCTTCGTGGTGTGCAGTGACATCGTCAGGGCTCCCCAGTACATACCCAAGCCTGAGGCTCCGGGGCCCAGCGAGACGCTTCTCGGGCTTCCTTGTTCCACAGCCCAGTTTGGGGTGCATTTCATGTTGACTCCCCAACATGTGGGAATCAGCTGCCACCAAGAACAGGGACGTGTGCAGGGACAGTCGGCAAAGGGCAGGGACATAGAGGCTTCGTGTGCGGGGCCGAGGTCAGATCAGGGCAGCCACCAGGCAGGGCACGAGGCTGGCAAAGCGACGGCTGCAGGGCTCTCTACTTTTAGGTAAAAAACAAAAAACAAAACAAAACAAAACAACCCAAGAGGGGGTACTGAAGAGATGTGAGGACCGAGGTGCTGATAGGAGAGGAGGTGCACTGGAGACGAGGAAGAGGTGTGGAGAGTCTCCGCTTCTCGCTGACATTAGTCTCAGCTGGTAGAAACTTCATTCTCCTCTGGGGCTACTGGAGAGTGTCGTCTGCTGAGCGTTCCTTCCAGAGCCTAGGACTGACCTGTCGGTTGGCAAGAATACACTTTCATGACACCAGGCGGTCCCTGCTGCCTCCCGTCCTTCCTGGTGCGTAGCTAGACCCCAGGAGCAGAGGGGAGGTGGCCGTGCGAGTGGAGGAGTCCTGGAGGGATGCCCGGAGGAGGCGCTCCCTGGAGAATTGCACCCCCTCCCTTCACCGCGTGCAGGGGTGGCCGTCTCTTTCCTGGACTCTCTGAACACATTTTCTCTTTTCTCTTCCCCATTGTGGACTCTGAGGCTCTGGTACTATTTTTCCTATGGGGTTTTCTTCCTTTCTTAAATGAAATAAGGGTCCAGACTGGTGCGGAGGGGAGGGGGGGCACCGCGGTAAGAAAGAACCCGTGACTGCTTTATTCTCCCCCACGCAGGCCAGCAGCCAGCAGCAGCTTCTGAGCCCCACGCTGTCAGACAGAGGCGGCAGCCGGCAGGATGCCACAGACCCCGGGAAACCCCAAAGGAAGTTCGGGCAGTGGCGGCTGCCCTCAGGTGTGTGTCCCGAGTCCTTTCTCCATCGACTCAGGCGCCCTCGCGGTGGCTGCACCCTGTGGGCTTTGGGTCTCAGATTTCAAATTCAGGGCTGCCTCTAAGGTGATGTCCAGACTCCCCTCACTATTGCTTACACTATCTGCCCTTTCCCTTTATAGCTTTTCTTTCTTTGTATATTCTAACGAACACCTCCTCACCCATATTCCTATGACTTATATTTGCCCAGATGTTTTATTTTATTTTATTACTTTATTTTATTGTATACTTTTTAGTTTAGTTTTTGGGGTTATCTCAAAGTGCAGCGAGCAAGTAGCATTTTTTTCCCAATGGTCTCAACTCGCTGTCCGTGAACAGAATTTTAAAGTCCACGATGAACATAAAGAACCCAGAGCTGGAAGGGTTTCATACTTAACGTCTATGGATAGGACATGTTTACGGGGACTTGTGCACTTGTTACCGCTGGGACTGTCACAGCTTCTCAGGAATGGCTTGCAAAGGGGTGAACAGCTCCACGTTGCTCATAGGACTTTTGTCAATTCCACAGCACCAAAACCAATAAGCCACTCAGTGTCTTCGGTCAACTTACGATTTGCAGGGCGCACCACGATGAAATCCGTAGTGTGCAAAATGAACCCCATGACCGACACGGCGTCATGTGGCTCCGAGGTGAAGAAGTGGTGGACTCGGCAGCTCACGGTGGAAAGCGATGAAAGCAGCGACGACCTTCTGGACATTTAGGTGGAATTAGTGCGGTGCAAGGTTTAATGGGGAGCACTGTTTTCTAGCATTTTCCTCCTATGGTCTAACATGGACCGGCAAGCAGTCTGTACTTAAGACATCATCGAATTCTATCTTGTCACAAGATGTTTTTAAGTTGCTTTTGGTCCCTCCGTAGGAAGGCATAAAACTTGGTTGGTGGCCGTTGTGTATAGAGGGTGGTTGTTACTGTGTGTGCGAGAAAATTTGCCTAATGGTTGTATTATTAGAGAACTATCCCAATACCAGATGTAGATCACTCAACCATTTCATGTATCCTGTCTATGTAAACTAAGGTGTATATTCATATATACTCTTATGTAGTATTATCACCCCCTGAAAGCGTGCTAAGCCCAAAGTGGCTGATACTTATAGTATGGTAGCTATAGTCTTAGTTCCTGTTT
Source organism: Hyaena hyaena (assembly GCF_003009895.1). NCBI lineage: Eukaryota > Metazoa > Chordata > Mammalia > Carnivora > Hyaenidae > Hyaena > Hyaena hyaena. Next base: position 1,083,287 of record NW_024081110.1, on the reverse strand, counting down.
TTCCCACTTCTACCAGAAATACTTCCCTTGGGAAAATTTATTATTTATGATTGATCTGAAAAGGTCAGCACTGAGCTCATACTAAAATGATAGTAGTTTTACAAACTACCGATTCTGAATTTTTAAAAGCATATTCTTCTTCTCATGTTATTCTGAAAAATAGGCTTAAGATATTTAGAGGTCAGAACGAGTCCGTTTCTGTCCTTGGGCATTCTAATAAAACTGTAGCCTGCTTCCTAGAGAGCTGTGTGTACAGGGACGAGGCAAAGAAACTGTCCCGAAGAGCAATGGGTTTAAAACAGACATGTACATATATCGCTTTAGGCACGTGGTTACCTGAAGATGCTGTTTCTTTAAAGGCCTTTTAATAACTAAGCTTAACAAAATGAGTTAAAACTACATGATTCAGCTTATTAAAAAAATCATCATGTGCGTGATGTACCATTGGCTTCATTTCTCACCTAGGGTATGTTAGTTTTGCTGTAAATCGGCAAAGACGTTACGGGTTCATCCCAAGTTTAATTCAAAATGACTCCCTCCTCCAGACTATCCTATGAAAGTAATGGTAATTTTGTAAAATTGTGCTTGGAACTCAGAGTTTAGGGCCCCCACAACTCAGCTGTATTTGTTTCACACACCATGTGCTCTGGGAAAAGTAAAATGCAAAGTGAGTACAAAGTACCCGGGCCTTGTACTGGGTCAACCAAAATAGAAGCACATCCGGGCCCTTATGTACATTATTTTTGGCCGGAGAATTGCTGTTTAGATGATTACTTTTAATGGCGCAATTATCTCAGAGTCCTTTGACACCCCGGTTGCTTTATGATCTCTTTTCTCTTTTAACATTCTTAAAGTAGCCAAATCCTTTCCGTATAACAAACGTAACATTGTGGTGCCATCTCTTGTTTATATGATTAATTGTGACTCTAGGATAATGGGTAATTAAAGTCAGTGCAGCCAAAAGGATTTTCTTTGGTTTTACGTCCAGTTGGAGTTTACTTTTTGTACATAAAGAAAATCAAATAAATAATTGACTTTGTAAAAGAATGTAGTCTGAGTTGATGATCATTTCTAAACCCTTCCTCGCGTGTGGAAGTGGGGAAGGGGGCTTTGGGGGTGGGATCATTAGGAGGCAGGCACTTCACAGACTCTATATTTGAATATTCTGTCTATAATTAGTTGGCAAAAGCTCCGTCCCTGATATTCATTTCAGTTCAGTTCCTAAGCCAGAATGTTCCTTTCACATTTGTGCCCATAAGGCCAAGTGAATACCTTCCAAGCCCACAATAAAACAGAAAAGGATCTTACGTGGCCGGGCCATGGGCCTGTACTCATTCCGCATGAAAACGAGTTTTATTTTTTGGCTCATTACACTTGAGTAATACAGCTTCATTCTCACCAAACTGCCGAGCCCTTCCTACAACGTCTCTTAACTGGTGTTGAGCAGAACATCATTGTTGTTCATTCTGCAGTGAAGCAAAAGGCCAAATAGCAAAGCACTTAAAGCCATAGCACCTACATTTTCAATTAAGTGAGACAGCCAAGCAATGCCTGTGGGACTCATCTCTACTATGTCCTGAAGCCAGCAGAGCAGACAGCAAGCCGAGAGGTGCTACCCCTCTTCGGTTTCTCATCAACATATAAGCGGTCCAGTTATGCAGATGGGAAAACTTCGGCCATAATGTTCCCTGGTCCTTAGGGAGCCAGACACTGATACTGATCCTGTCATCATGCCACCCACTGCCTTTAATTAAAGGACACCAGTGGCTCCAAGCACACCAGAAAGCATAAGGGGCAGACTAGTTGACACAGAGCCCCCAACGGGAACAGACCACACATGCATTGCACATATGGCAATTCAAGGGGACTCAAAGGAAACGGGGAGGGAGAGAATGGCCAGACCTATGCTATTCACTCTCTTCTCAGTGGTAGTTTGAGAGCAACACCCATCTTCAGCAACTGGCCATTTGTGTCCTGTCCAAGCTGAATAAGATGAGGGAATGTAGAAGAAAAACCAGTTATAAAGCCTTAAGCAAAAGCATTTTCAAAGCCAGTTGATTGACATGTTTGCCTGCTTCTTTGTAGAAAGTGGCATACTATAGATAGGTGGCTTTGAATAGACTGCTTGCTAGTGGCACTCTTTCTCAAACACAGTCCTTCAAAAGTTCCTGGCATATTAACCAGGCAAGAGCCAGGGATCCCTAATTGAAATTGGGATGAAGATGAGAACCCCACTCACATGGTCTCTTCTCACCCCGATAGTGATTGAATTGTGTCCCCCACACCCCCCAAAAAAAGATACATTGAAATCCCAACAACTGGTTCCTGTGAATGTGACCCTCTGGGGGAAGAATCTTTGCAGAAGTAACTAGTTTAGGAGAGGTCATACTAGAGGAGGGTGGGCCCAGAATCCAATATGACTGGTGTCTTATAAGAAGACAGAGTCACACAGGGAGAAGAAGGCCTTGTGAAGACACAACACAGAGGGAAGATGGCTACGTGATGACAGAGGCAGAGATTGAATGATGCAGCCACTAGCCCAAGGAACATCTAGGGCTACAAGAAACTGCAAAAGGGAAGAAAGAGTCCTCCCCTAGAGGCATTAAAGGGCACGGCCCTACCAACACCTGATTTTGGATTTTTAGCCTCCAAACTGGAACTGTGAGATGATAAATATTTATCATTGTAAGCCACCCATTTTGTAGTATTGTGTTACAGCAGCCCTAGAAAACTAATACACCCCCAAACCCAATCCAGGCCCCAAAGATGGCCTGACCATCCTAGTGCTCAGAGGAGAACATAATTGGAAAAACACTAGTACAGATCAAAGATTCTGAGTTTGTAGTTTGACAGATGTGTCAAGTCCTGGATTTACTGGTTATTCCTTGTGTAATCTCCAAAGAGTTTCATACCCTGTATGAGCCAAAATTTTAGCTTCTTGCTTTTCAAAAAGGCAGGAGAGGGGTGCCTGGGTGGCTCAGTCAGTTAAGCATCCGATTCTTGACCTCAGCTCAGGTCTTGATCTCAGGGTTGTGACTTCAAGTCCCGCGTTGGGCATGGAGCCTATTTAATAAAAATAAATCAAATTAAAAAGGCAGGAGAGGTAAATTTATTCACTTAATTTACCTAACAGGCTCATGAAATCTCCTATGTGGGCTTACTCTGAGCACATGTGCATCATAATCCAAATGATGAACTAGCTGTATGACCTTCCTACCAGAATCCCCAGTTAGCTAGTTGTTGGGCAAGCCCATTTTTCTGTCTACCACTTCAAGTTTCCAGCTTGAAGCAGGTCTGAGTCTATGGAAGAGAAAATAACTGATACAAAATCAAGCTCAAATTGAGCCATTCTAATTTCTGATTCAAGACTGTACTACTATGTAAGGTGACCACTGAACATTTCTAATACACAAAGATGACCAGAAAAGTTGCAAGGTGCTGGAGTTTATATTTAGAACCAAGGTAATGTTACTGAATAAATTTTAGAGGGATGGTAGAAAACTAAAAGTGACATCTGCTTTAACTAGGACCTATATTGGGCTTTTTTGATATACCAATTACATGGGTTAAATTGAAGATGTCTCGCGGTGCCTGGGTAGCTCAGTCGGTTGAGTATCCAACTTCAGCTCAAGTCATGATCTCACCATTCATGAGTTTGAGTCCTGTGTTGGGTTCTGTGCTGACAGCTCAGAGTATGGACCCTGCTTTAATTTCTCTCTCTCTCTCTCTCTCTCTCTCTCAAAAATAAATAAATGTTTAAAAAGAAGAAGATGTTTCTTAGGCTTTCAAGGGGAGAATGTAGATTCAGTAGTTCAATAGACCAGACTGGGAGTCAACAGAGAGGATTCACATCCAGAAGCACCAGCATAGAGATGGTATTTAAATCCCTGAACTGGATGAGACAACCTAAGGAGGTAAAGAGAGGAAGTCTGAGGGTCTGTGTGAATCTGCTGGGGCTGCTGTAACAAAGTACCATAGGCTGGGGGCTTAAATAACCAAAATTTATGTTCTCTGAGTTCTGGAGGCTGGGAGTCCAATGTCAGTGCATCTGCAAAAATTGGCCTCTCTCCTTGGCTTATAGATAGAAGTCTTCTTCCTGTTTCTTCTCAATATCTTCCTACTGTGTGTGCCTGTGTCTTAATCTCTTATTATAAGAACACCAGCCTTATTGGATCAGGTACCCATACGACCACATTTTACCTTAGTCCCCCTTTTGAAGGCCCTACCTCCAAATACAGTCTTGTTCTTGGGTTCCAGGGGTTAGGACTTCAGCATATGAACTTTTACATGACACAATCCAACCCACAACAGGGTCTGTCTCCCTGGTACTGGCACACAGTAGAATAGCATTTCATAGAACAGTAAAAGTGAGCCCTGAGTCTGCCTGAACCCCAACCAGGACACTCAGCTTTGAGTATCCGCCCTTGCGGAAGCCCAGAAACACACAAAATCCATATTTGCAGAGTTTCAGGGAGGTCCACTTTTATGAATCAGTTTGCAGAAGGAAGGAGACAGGCACCAAAAACATTGACACCTTAAATCCTAGTTTGCAGCCTGGAAGCTCACAGCTAGGAAACTTCCCCAATCATCCCAGCTCAACACCTCTCATCCCACACCACTACCTCCAAAAAGTATGTTTTGACCTCACATTCATTAGAATGGCTGCCATCCAAAACAAACAAAACAGAAAGTAAAAAGCGTTCATGAGGATATGGAGAAAGTTTACGGCAAATACTGTAAGACTCCACTTAGATGAGGTATCAAGGGTAGTAGAACTCATAGACACAGAAAGTAGAATGGTGGTTGCCAGGGCCCAGGGGAGGAAAATTCTTGTGCAATGGGTATAGAGTTTCAATTCTGCAAGATGAAAAAGTTCTGGAGATTGTTTACACAACAATGTGAATATATTTAACACAAAGTATACACTTAAAAATGGTCAAAATGGTAAAATTATGTTATATGCATTTCATCAAAAATTAAATTGTAAGAAAATAATTTAATATATCCTGTTATCTGATCCCAAAAGCTAAATGGCCAAATTGAAATAGCAAAAACAATTCCAATGCCACACTTAAATTATTCTTCCATATCTGCTTGTTTTCTGTACTTGACCCATATTCCTGGTTTACATTTAATATTTTATTTTTTCCCCAATGCTGTATGACACTCACTCAATTTAAAAATCTCCCTGTAGTATGCCTAGTAATTATCTGAATCCCATTTGAACATTTAGAGGGCTGGCATCACTGGCCATTGAATTAAGATATGGATGGTTTGTTAGAGGCAGATTTTAAGTGGTTTCTCATTCTCCTTTCGTGGGCAGTGATTCAATGTCAATGTCGATTTTAAGGCTTGGTTACAGAGCCAACCAACCTACAAGAGGAATTATTTAGCTTCATTGTGTTCCTTCCGCAAACAAGTATGTCACTCCATTTCCTCTATGATGTGGATAGTGACCCCCAAATCACACTAAGTGGAACCGCTTGTTTTGATACATCATCCCTTATAGTGTTCCCAATGCCTGACTGCCACTGAGATGTTTAGCATTTAAATGAGAGCAAACCCAACTGTAGGTATAGAAATGGGCTAAGGCCTGTGGGAACTCTGCAAATAAACACATATTAAAAGATGGTACTTTTACATTCTAAGCCATGCCAAAACCACCTAGAAAAATAAATCAGCAAGTTGATCAAGAGCCGTCAGGAATAGCAGGGTAATATTTTCCGGAAAAGTCTTCTTTAGTGAAGATCTCAAGGAAGAGAGTTGTGCCCATAAATTATAGCCAAGAATGGTAGCTTTTTAATTTGAATTATCTGCATATTCTTAGGTATTCTTTATTTAATTTTATAGAGATGAGAGTATAATGTAGGTAACATTCTTGGAGCATAAGAGGAGGTTGGAAAGATTAAAATAAGGACAGAAGATAGAGGAACAGGGAGGTGGAGGGGAAAAAATAGTCTCTACTCTATGACTCCATTCTTGGAAGTAGAACATACTTCCTCATGGTTGTAGGCAACTAGAGTAGAAAGTTAGCCAATGGGTCTGGCCAGGGAGAGTACTTCATCTGAAACAGACAGAATGAGTGTGTTAGAGAAATAGAGACAATAGGAAATATAGAGAGAGTCGGGGGTGGGGGGATTTATTTTAAGGAGCTGGCTCATGGGATTATGTGGGAGTGATGAGAAGTCCAAAATTCAAATGGCAGCCCTGCAACTAGAAATTCAGGCAAGGGTTGATGTTGTAATGTTGATTCCAAAATCTACATACTAGAAACTCAGGCAAGATTTCTATGTTTACAGTCTTGAGGCAGAATTCCTTCTTCTGGAAACTTGAGTCTTCACTCATAAGGCCTTCAATTGACTGGATGAGGCCCACTCACATTATGGAGGGTAATCAGCTTTCCTCAAAGATGATTTAAATGTGAATCACATCTAAAAACATGCCTTCATGGCAACATCTAGGGTTTGACCAAATAACTGGGCACTACGGCCTTGCCAAGTCAACACACATAAATTTAATCATCAATAATGGATATAATTTTATTACCTGTAGTTAGTACAACCTTAGATATAGTCACTTGTGTGCCTCCAGAATCCAACCAATTGTCTTTTTTTTCCCCAGTACAAGAACCAAAGAATGCTGATTTTATTCCCTTGGCTTCTAGCATGACAAGGAATAAAGGAAAGCAGATTGAGAAAGAGAAAAGTTGCACTGACATTGTTTTTAATATGTTTATTGGTTGTCATGGTGTTAACCCTAGTTCACAAGGCTGTGTCAATAGACTTGAGAGATACATCCCTTCCCACAGGTACAGTCTTAACCTCCTCTGTCTTAATTGCTCCCAGGAGCCTTAGGACAGTTGTCATAGGATAGACCAGACTCCAGACACTGTCTTCTCTTTCAGAGTCTGCATTTCATGTTAGAAACATCATGTAGGCTCTACCCCGGAAAACACTGGAAACACAACTGAACAGTCAACTAGAGAACATCAGGCTGGCAACAGGTCAGTAGTGTATTCCACCTGTCACAGGAGGCTCACAGGGAGTTCGGCTCCCTCCTCTGATGCCAGGTGACACTCAGCAGTGGGTTCTCCCAGGTGCAGAGGAGAGAAAAGCCCTTATCTGTTCCTGTCTGAGCCAAGAGACAAGGGGATGGGGATGGGAAGGAGTCATCACTCTCTTGACATGTTCAGTGGGACTCATAGATTAACTGAAATATCTATCCCTCAGGGATTCATTGCAGGGGGTATGTTGGCCTCTTCCTCCAAACTGTCTCTTCTCTACCTTTGTACAGGGCCCCAAACTGCCCCACTGCACAAGCCTGCCTCTGCCTCCATCTCGCCTCTCATCCTTCCCGTTACCATCACTGGCTGCAGAGAATGCCCCTTTTCTGTGGTCTACCAACTTAGCTTCAGAGCCAAACCCATGTAGAATTTCAAATTGGGTCTTCTTTTTCATCCATTGACTCCTTTTTCAGGGCAATGAAAAGGGGCCTAGCTCAGGGCCAGGTCAAAAGATAATTGGGAATTCTGCAAAGCCCTAATGAGCACAGCCTGAAGGTCCAGGCTGTGTTCTCACTTCCAACAACTACCTTGTGTTGACACGTCACACCACCAGCCCTGATTGTCTTATCCAGGGGTCTCCCAGCCCAGGCAGGGGCTCCACCCCCCTTCTGCAACTGCCTCACACCCTGGTCTAGCCGCTAATTAGATGCCTCATTTCTTGGCATGTGTATGGGCTTGAACCATCTGCTTATTGATCACATCCTTCAGAATATATTGAATTTTAAGGAATCCAGCCACAAAAGCAGGTAATGTTGCAGGTGGCTTGCAGAGAAGCTTTCTCCAGAGCAAACTTGAGAGTACAGACCGGGTGGTGACCTGTAGCCACACACATGAATCAACAAGGTACAGAACTACTGATTGCAAAGCCCTTAGATTATCCTCGTCATAAAGTGATACAATAATAAAATTAGGGATTTCTACATGAAGTCCTTCCACTATAGCTGGTATTATGGAAAAGAAAAATGTTGGAAGTGGGTCAACAAGCTACACAGTTATGAGACCTCTAGCCAAGTAGCAAAAAGTACCACAGCCCACTTTGCAGGTAATTCTGCACTTGCTTCTCCAGTCCAGGCCATGTAGGAATCCCCCACAAAACCATAAGCCTTCAAGGGCAAGGATTATCAGTCTATTTCTGTACCTCCAGCATCTCTAAAAGGCATGTTGATGCACATGTGGTTCCAGCACTGCTCTTTGAGCTGAACAGAACGGTGTTGCTTTGGATTGTTTTGAAACTCCTCTCCAAATAAGAATGCCTGACATCCCTGGTATTCATCTCAAACAGAACATAACCACTGGAAAGATGTTTCAGTTTTACATCCCAAACTCCTGCCCATTCCTCCCTTTAACTCACTTCTTTATGGGACACAGGCAACTTGTTCTCAAGTTCACATAAGACACCTGTCTTCTCTGGAGCACCAGTGTCCTTTGAGATTGCTCCTCGATTCTCATGGAAGATCTTTGAGAGGCCCAAGTGAGACCTAGGAACTGAGTTTGGAATAGGCAGGGCCCAGATTCAGGGCCACAATTCACCCACCTACCCCAGCAGGTGTGACAGTCAGACTATGAGGGTGACCAAGGCTGGGTGGCAGGAAGCTACCTTTGATCCTTAGCCTGTGCCCCATCACATACAAACACTTAGGTGAAGGGAGACTTCACTCGAAAAGACTGTTGCAGTGCTCTGACCTAAGATCCTCTCAAATGTCAGCCAAGAAGGAATTTTCTTTTCTGGGGAGAAGTAGGCAGGCAAGAAGAACCAGGAGTGCGGGAGTGGGATGTATGGAGGGCTTGATCAGATAGCCAATCAGGAAATGTCTTTCCCTGAAATCAGCCCACTCTCAGAGAGCAGCTGGTCCACACCTGATATTGGCTCAACCTCAGGGGGTCAAAGTTCAAAGATCAAATCAAGGTAGGAGAGAAGTCTGGAAAGAGTTTGACCAAGTCAAGTTAGCAGGTATTTTGTCTCAATTGGTCACAGAGCTAATCCCTTATGAGGCAGGGATCTGGAGGGTCTTGACTGGCCCCTTCCCAGGGAAACAAGGAAACACCTGCGAGTCACGTGCAAGTCACAGGGGAAGGATGGCTCTTTTCAGCAAGCTACTTTCCAGAATACAAGAAGGTGAGGTCTAGAGCACCCCTGTTTTCCAGGAGCACAGGGAAGATGTTCCCCTCATTGCTTCACTTCCGGGGCCTCTTTTCTCTCTTTTGTAAAACGAGATTAGAATGATACATGCCTTACCTACCTCTCATCGAGAGTGTGAGAATCCAATGAGATGTGTTGCCAAGTGTGTTTTATGGCCCATAAAGCACATATGAATAATGCCAGCTATTGTTATCTCTGATAATGGCCATTGAGCTCCATGCTCACAATGGGTTTCAGAGATCACCCTCACCCTCATGTTATGATATTTATAACATTTCCATTCTTCACAGACAGAGGTAATGCATTCGCTGTGTGGGAGGCCGTGGTGGGCCATGCTGAGGGCCCCTTGGTGCACCTCACAATGGGGCATGACTTCCCTCCTGAGCCCGTTCCCAGTCTGTGAAAAATTATGAAGAATTTAGAACCTCATGGAAAATGCTGCCTAAACGGCAGTGATAAGTAAAGCAAACCCCTGTGAGAGCCTTTATATCCTCAGAGATCAGAGCTCTTAAATCCTTTCCCTCAAAGGTGTCTCATGGCCCCTGTCAGAAATTTAGTCCACTGTCCTTCAGACGTAGGAGCCTGGAGTCCCTAGCAGCAGGTCTCTGGTCTTCATGGCCACAGGAGAAGTGTGAATAGTGCTTCAGTCAGCAAGCTGAATAAAGATGCCTGGGGAGCAAAGCTTTCTCAGAAACCCAAGGAAGAAAATCAATGGCCCTAGAAGGGAGAGAAGAGAAAAATCTATATGAAAGGGAAATGAGTGATATGGAATGCAATTTGAAGACCTCTCCTCCCCCAAAGCAATTGAATCAAGAGATTGAAACCAAAAAGACTCTGGGTGGAAAGGGGAAGGCTGACCCAGGAAGAGGAAGAGCCAGCTGATTCCTATACTGATTGGCCACTGGTTCATGGGCCACTGCTGGTCTCTGGGCTGGTTTTTTTGTTTGTCTCTGCTTTTGCTGATTTATCAGAGTGAAGCTGACATAGATCTTCCTAAAATGGGACATCAGGTTTAGATTTGGAGTAAATGCTATGTCAGTTTATTAATTCTTCTCCCTGCTATAAATAAAACCCAAATAAACGTGCCAGTGTTTGCCTTTGATTTCCTGAATGAATGTCTAAAACTGTTTTTTAAGCAGGGTCTTGAGCACCAATTGTAACCTTCAGAAGCAATTTCATCAGAAATATCCTAGAGAGAAGGTATATTTGCTTAAATGACTGTGCTGGAGGTACATATGTCCTTCCCTAAATGACCAAATCTAGAATATTAATTCTAGAATGCTAATCCACGAGTATTATATTATTGATGGAGGGGACCATGTCTTAATTATCTTGGCATGTGCACTCCTAGGCATGAATATGCGCACTGTCAGATAATGACATCTTCACCACCATTTGTCACATAGATACTGACCAGTCTGGCCCACCTTCTATTTTCTCCATCAATATCCCACATTGTTCTTACAACCAATTCTCCTTCCAAACAAAAGGGTTGGAAAAGACCAGACCAGAACAATATAAAGAGCAAAAATGACTCACTCCACCAGCTCCTCCTTATATCCACGTTGTTTTTCTGCCTGTGAGACCACAGTGGTCTATGCAAATCATGGACAGATATCAAATATGTTAGAAGTATTCTCTTAAGAAAGACTGTATTGCAGATGAATTGTATATTAACTGTTACCAGCATTTACTATTAAAATAACCTACCTTGTGAAAAATAAAGGGATAAAACTCCCAGCTAAATGGATATAATGAAAGAGTTCCATGTTTGTAACCTGTTCATGTTTATCATTCCACATCTCTTGAAATCAACTGAATAGAGCAATGTCAGAAGTTGGCCAAGGGAACAGTGTGATTTCCCTTTGATGTGTTTATTCACCAACCAGAAGCCCTGGGGGTTAACCTATCTCTTACATTCATTGATCCTCCAAGATCTAAAGGCTTTTAATAAAATTGACCTGACTGAGGCCGACTTCTTTTCATAATTTGTTTAAATCATAGACTGCATCCCAGATTATAACAAAGCTCTTTGCATCTATAAATGATGACAAGGAAGCCAGCCCAGGACACAATTGAATTTATGGCCTTTTTTATTATTATTTGAACAAATGATAGGCCATTCTTTAAACATAAAATAACTCCTGACCTGGCAGTCTAAGGATAGTTTCTCACTAGATACAACTTTGCCCCAAGAGGAGATGAAAAAACTGATTAAAGTATATGGGGGCTCAAATGAGAGTTGTTGTGTAGGCTTGCATTCTAGTTGACCCTGCCAGGAAAAGCTTAACACATACCATCTTCTGACCTCCAAAAGAATCCTAGCTTTCTAATTGTGGGTACATGCTTTCAAGCTACATTGCTTCCTCTGCATTAGAAAGAGGGAATGAAATGAAGACAGTCACTGACAGTAGGATGTTTCTATGATCTCTTCTTAAGCTTTTTCTGTGGAGGGGCCAACTCCCTAATCACAAGGAAGAGGTATCCAAAATCCTATCATTTCTCACAAACAATTACTTGATTGGCTTGCAATTTCAGTAAAAGGTTTTTTGTTTCATGAATGGTTGTTTTCTACATTATGTTTGAGAATTCACTGACTATCTTCTTTATGAACAATAAGTTTTAGGACTTGAATGGAGCATTTCTGTGCATTTGGGTAGAATTCATCTTCAATTAGCCTAACAGGTGGGTCCATTTTTCTCCATAAGAACCACTGTATCATTCAAACATGGCATCCAATCTGGAAGTACTCTGCTGGTTTCTTTATTCTGCCCCAGTAAATTTGTTTCCCAATTAGATAATGAGAATGATCTAAACAAGAAATTAAGCGATTGTGATGATCTAAAGGGAAAAGTATGGGATTTGGAATCAAGAGAGCTATTCTTCAGTCCTTAATTTGCTATTTTCTGCCTATAGTGTCTTGAACAAATAGGCATTCTTAACCACCAGTCTCATCATCCACAAAAAGGAATAACAGTGTCCCATGAGGAGTTTCTTATGAGGCCAAACAATATGATAAATGAGCATGTCCATTGGTAACTATAAAGTTCTCTGCAGTACATTTGTCTTCCCCACTGAGAGGCAAGTTACAAAATAGTGTTACTATGAGTTTGGGGGTCAGACAAACCTAGATTCAAACTCTGGCTCTAAGACTTACTTGTAAGTCATGTGGTCGGAGAAGTGTGGAAGGCAGAATTGTTTAGTGACCCCTAGATCTTCAGCCCTAACCCCCCACCCCCTAATTGTGACTCATGATAGGATATCATACCCATGGCAAAAGGGACTTTGGAAATGTTGTTTAGCTTACTAGTCAGTTGACTTTGAGTTACTAAAAATGGAGATTATCCAGGTAAACTCAATCCGATCTTGTGAGCTTGTTAAATTTAAGTAGGGAATCTTCTCTAGCTGGTAGCAGAAGGGGAAAGCAGAGGAACTGGAAGCATAAGAAGGACTTTGATGCATAGTTGCTCTCTTGCATGAGGAAGGCGGCAATGTACAAAGGCAGTCAGAGTGGTCTCAAGAAGCTGAGAACAACTTCTGGCCAACAATCCAGAAGGAACTAGGGACCCCAATCCTATATCCAAAAGGGACTAGATTCTGCCTACAGCTGGGATGAGCTTGGAGGTGACTTCTTCCCCAGACTCCGCCTAAAAATAATCACTTTTAGTGAAAGAAAAGGCAAAATTCCAGCTGTTCTGCAGTAGTGGCTGATGCAGACTTAAAGGGTACAGAACACTCAACTGAACAGTGACCAGGATCCACTCTGTCCTTGCATTCACAGGGCTCTGAGACCTGCTTCTGGTCATTGGTCTGGAGATGGTAACAGGAGCATCAGCCTGAGGAAGTCTTCGTAGATCTCCATGCTGCCCTGGCTGAGGGAGATCATGGGTCCCTTGAGCCTCTCCTAGAAGCCTCTGGCTTTCCACAACTGGTTCATATGAGGGTATCATTTTCTTCTATTAAGGCTTCAATGAATTTTACAAAACCCAGGTTACCCTGCAATTCTTACAGTTGTACTCATCCAGTTGTCCACATCCAGTAACTGACAATCACCAGAGATCTGTTGTAGTCAAACAATCAGCTTAAATTTAGTGGGTGTTGTTTTACCCACAATAGACCTGACCCACAGCTCTGCAGGAACCAGTCCAGAAACAACCAGAGAAAGCCAAATATGCTCCCCTAAATGACCACATAGGTAGGATGCCTTCTAATTAGCCTGTCTACAGCTTCCCCAAGATCCAATCAGGCACACGTGAAGCTTTCATTTTATTCTCCATAAAGCTTTCCACTCCCCTGCCTCCCATAAACTCTGCCAAATGCAAGTGATGGCGACTGACTCCCTTGCTATAGGAGGTTCTGAATAAATAGCCTCTACTTGCCCTCGTTTGGTTGATCTTCATTTACTTCCACAGACTCGTGGGTATCTTAGTGATGGGGAATTGAGAGGGGCTTCTTTTAGGATTTGGCCATTGCTAGAAGACTCTAAACAGGAAGCAAAGGTGGTTTCAGGCTGAATGCTATCAGGATAGGTGCACAACTCAGTGACTGAGTGCCTTGGCAATTTTTAATTAGGAGGCAGGAGAGTTGAAGCAGAGACCAGGTAACAATCAGTAAGAAGAGATAGTCATTCGTGTTAGTTGGAAGAACAGAGAGGAATGTTTACTTGTTTGGGGTGAGTTGCAGAGTGTCCTCGTCCTCTGTCTCATTTCTGTACAATCCTGGAGTGTTCTTGTCTCTGTCTCATTCTACTGCAGCACGGACTGGCCTTGCCTAAATATTATTTATATTTTGTGAGCATTGCTCATCCCCCCTGGTAGCGTTATGCGCTAGCTGCCATGGCTGTTTTCACTTTCTCACTGTCCAAGCGGCACCCTAGCACCTAGGCCGATGGTCAGCAAACTTTGGCTGCAAAGGCAAGATAGCAAATATTTTAGGCTTCATGGGACACATATAGATTCTGTTGCATATTCTTTATTTACCATAACCCTTTAAGAATCTGAACATCATTCGTGGCTGACAGGCCATAGGAAAACAAGCCATAGGTTATACAGTTTGCCAACCCTTGACCTAAGTCAGAGCTTCACCTTCACATGTGGCCGATCTCATTCAACCACCCTAAGGCTATGGTGAAGCTATTGCCCACCAAGGATTATCACCCCTCTTCTTATCCATCTTATCCTTATTGTTGTCTGTCCTGAGAAATCCTGCTCTTCCCAGCTGACTCTCTTAGCCTCAGTTTCCCCCACAGAGCTGAGTGCAAGAACTTTTCTGGGGAGAGTGATCCAAGGAGCCAGAGAAGAGCAAGCAATGCACAGAAGAGGTAAGTCAACACAACGGTATGTTTTTAGAGTTCGAGTTAGCCACCACTGTAGGCAACTGGTGGCTTAATTCTGCCGGACTCTTGTCCCAGGGGAATAAAGGAGGAAGCATTTATCCGTTGGATGCTGCCTGCCCGCCCCCCTCTGATCACAGGCTCTCCTCAAGGCGATCACTCAGTACACTGAGTTGACTCAACTGATCCAGTCCTTGTGGCTCCCCCACGGGCTGGGACAATGGAGAGGCCCAAGGCACAAAGCAAGGACCATGTGTGGAGGCCTGTGGTAAGGATGGTCAGGCTACACCTGCTGGAAAGTGCCTGCCCTGCAGTGGCCAAAATACAAGATAAGGCCCAGACGCCCACTGGCCCATCATTCCCCACGAGCCAATTATTAGACAAAAGCATCAAGAGAAATTCCCCTCTCCCAGGAGAGCCCCCGGGAATGTCCCCAGGGAGTGAGGCCAGAGAAAACTAGAAGAAGCTTTCTAGAGATCTCTGCCCGGTCCTGGCTCCTCAGGAAGCACAGGCATGACTTCTCAGCAGCCCGGGTCACCCTTGGCCACTCCCTCCTCGAAAACCTGTTCCATCCTGGACCTTCATGGCACCTCCCAGCTCTCTGGCTTCTGCTTTCTTGGCTGTTCTGAAAGACCCTTTTCTGAGTCTGAAATGTTGATGTTCCTCTCACTCCAAATATTCTCCTTGGAGAAACTTTTATGTATGTTCATGCTTTAACTAGCACCTACGGACAGACAACTCTAAAATATACATCAGTCAGACTCCCGAGCACCTGATCGTTACCTCCACTTCTGCATCAACAAGACTAGTGAAGCCCTCACTCTGTGTATCTGCAAGAATAGGCTTGAGCTGACATCAGAAACAGCTGACCAGCTGGCATTTGCTGTCCCCTACATAATACAACTCCAAAGCAGGAGAAACAGAAGCATCTTATTGAATGGTCACTTGGCTCTTGCAGTAACCTGGCACCTGGCTACCTCTGTCGTTGAAGGAGGAACCACAACCTTCCCCAGGGCCTTGCTTCTGTGAAATATCCTAAGGGAGGTATAACAAAAGAGATCTTTTGTGGAACCTGGGGATTTTGTTATATTCAGATATGACCTAAGAGAGTGGTTTGGCCCACCTTTGATACCAGCACCCAAACAGAAATGGTAGGAAGGTGAATATGAAAGAAGAATGCATTTTTGCTTTCAATAGTCAGAAAATGGCTTGGAGGTAAGAAAGACATTGTGTGTGTGTGTGTGTGTATATATGTGGGTGTATGTGTGTATAAGACATTGGGAGGGAGAGAGGCAGCCGATAATCTGAACTATTATCTAAGCTGACACAGGAAATGCAGAGATGATGAAAAAGGAAATATGGAATAAGGGGAAAAGTCTCTGTAATTTTATTTTGAAAAATAAGACACACATATTTTATGGACTGAATGGTGTCCTCTAAAATTTATATGTTGAAGCCCAACCCCCAGAACCTCAGAATATGACTGTATTAGCGACACAGTCTTAAAGAGGTCATTGAGGTCAAATGAGGTCGCAAGGGTGAATTCTAATCCTTACAGAAGAGATTAGGACACGGATATGCATGGAGGAAAGACCATGGAAAGGTACAGGGAGAGAAGATGGCCATCTACAAGGAGGGAGGCCTCAGAGGAAACTAACTCTGCCTACACCTTGATCTTGGACTTCCAGCCTCCAAAACTATGAGGGAATGAATTCTGTGAAGCCACCCAGCCTGCGGTACACTCTCAGGGCTGTCCTTGCAGACTGATACAACACTTCATCTTAGGGGTTCTCAAAGTCAGAAATGATGTTATTTGAGAGGACATTTCTCTTCTAGTCTGTGTATAGAAAGAATTGGTTCCCTGCTGAAGCGTTAGCAGAATGGAATCCCTAGAAAAATCTAATACTGGAAACTGCCAATTAAGACTTCCCTCCCTCGTCTGTGACTCCACAATGTCAGGTCTGCCATCAGGAACCCCTCTCCAGGAGTCAGACTCTCTCCCCCACAAAACAGGGCCAGCTGAGCCCTTCTGTCTCTTTACGTTAAAGAGCACCTACTTCATGGACTTCTACAATCTGAAAACCTAACTTTTCCCAACAGAATGGGTTAGAAAAGCAATGTGAAAAATGTAACAACCAATTACCACAAGAAACTCCCTCCTCCCTTTTCCCCTTTTGACTTATCTCATTAAATCAGGCAGTTTATACATACAATCTTCCAGTTTTCAAAATTAATTATAAGTGCTCGAAGGTATTGAAGCCCTGAACATTTACAAGACTGCACAGCCAGACAAAAACAGGACTGCCGACTTTCCAATCAGGCAACTTAATTTCCCAATTATCTTCCTTAGGTAAATTGTGGATCTAAATATAACATATTGTAATCTTTGCCATTTTTCTGCAGGGCTGATGCGTCAGTGCCTTGATCTCTTGTTTTCTCTCTTTTGCACAAGAAAATAAGTGTGAGTAAGGGTGATCTAGATGCTTGTCAAATAAGACGTTGCTAAATTAAAAGAGAGACCTGCATGACATTACCCAGCCAGCAGCAATAAGAGGAAATGGAAGGGCTTGAACTCTCCATGCTCCAGACAATGGGAAGGAATTAATTAATGGTTCTGAATGTAGACCCTTTAGGCAGCGTCTCTGAGTTGAGTGGCTATGGCTGATTCACAGGAAGCCCAGCTGGTTATTTCAGGGTGACACCAATTGACTGACAATGCGCCCCCAATAAGCATAATATTTATGGCAGCTGATGAGAGCCCATGGAACAAGCCAGAAGTGGTCCACTTCCCTGAGCCAGACACTCACCCTATTGGAGGTAGGAGTGGGATCCATCAACATCTGAGTGTGGCTGAATCCTAAATCTATACTCTAGGGAACATCACTCTTCTCAGCTCAAACTCTGACCTCCCACAGCTTTCTAGAAAATCTCCAACTGTAAAGCCTTAAGATATCTTTCCCTTAACAGAATCCAGAGCCATAAAGCCTGGCTCCTCAATTGTTCTATGTTCAAATGGTTCTTGATTTTCTACAGTCAAGAAAACTACTCCAGGAGCACCTGGGTGGCTCAGTCGGTTAAGCGTCTGACTTCATCTCAGGTCATGATATCGCAGTTCGTGGGTTTGAGCCCCGCGTCCGGCTCTGTGCTGACAACTAGCTCAGAGCCTGGAGCCTGCTTCGGATTCTGTGTCTCCCTCCCTCTCTGACCCTCCCCTGCTCACTCTGTCTCTGTCTTTCTCTCTGTCCTCTCTCTCTCTCTCTCTCTCTCTCACACACACACACACACACAAACACAATACACAAATAAATTTAAAAAAAAAGAAAAGAAAAGAAAACTATTCCAGGTCTGCCAAAGCCCTCCAGGTGGCACCCTAGCTCGTAAACTCCTCCTGACCACCTTCCTACCTTCTTATCTTTCCTGATGCTGCATTTTGTTTTTGAACCTCTTTTATGTGGTTTGAATTTACATTCTAGTCTTTTGCCTTGTGTTATGGGCTAAATTCTGTCCCCTCCTAAATTTATATGTTGAAGTCCTAACCCCTAGGACTTCAGCATGTGACTTTATTTTAGAGGCAATTAGGATTAAATGAGGTAATAAAGACTAAATGAGGTAACTGAAGTGGACCCTAATCCTACATGACATGTCCTTATCAGAAGAGAAGATTAGAACACAAACACAGAGGGAAGCCTATGTGAAGATAAAGAAGAAGACAGCCATCTACAAGCCGAAGAGAGAGAGACGTCAGAATGAAGCCCATCCTGTCGGTGCCTTGATTTGGGGGTTCTAGTCTCTCAAACTCTGAGAAAACAAAATTCTGCTATTTAAGCCACTTAGTCTGTAGGACTTTATAATGGCAGTCCAAGCAGACTAATGTACCTTGACAGCCTTCTAAGACATAAATTTCCATTTTTTAATCTTTTTCTTCTTCTACACCAACAGTGGACACCCTCTCCACAAAGCCCTCATCCCTCAGGATCAAGAATGATATCCAAAATATTT
The DNA here is from genome assembly GCF_003009895.1 of Hyaena hyaena. Lineage (NCBI taxonomy): Eukaryota > Metazoa > Chordata > Mammalia > Carnivora > Hyaenidae > Hyaena > Hyaena hyaena. The sequence goes on along the minus strand of NW_024081110.1, from coordinate 1,064,753 downwards.
TAAAACTGCTATAGCATGGGCACTATAGCCCAACCAAACAGATTCCAATTTTATAGCACTGGAGCCAGCACTACTCATCTACTCATAAATGGTAAGTAAATCACAGGACCTCAGAGGAGAGGACAGTGGTTGGGGAGCTTCAGTGGCATTGAATGGAATGGGACATTTATTTTTTTTTAAATGTTTTTTATTTATTTCTAGGACAGAGAGAGAGAGAGAGACAGCGTGAGCAGGGGAGGGCCAGAGAGAGACGGAGTCACAGACTCCGAAACAGGCTCCAGGTTCTGAGCTGGCAGTCAGCACAGAGCCCGACGTGGGGCTCGAACCCATGAACCGCGAGATCATGACCTAAGCGAAAGTCGGATGCTTAACCGACTAAGCCACCCAGGCGCCCCTGGAATGGGACATTTAATGGAAACTTTTTACCATAGGATATTTCAGCATTCCATAACCTCTATGTCCATTCCAGTCAAACCAGCTGGACATCAGCCTGCTTTATCCACTCAACTGAGCAGCTAGAGGGACTTCACACTTTGTCTTCCTCTGATGAGAAGGAAGAACCATCATTTACTCACTAGAGCAAGCTAGAATCTCCCATTGGAGGCCACTTCTTATTGATTTTATTTCTGAACATTCTCCATTCTTCCACTGAACTTCACTTCACCGTGTTTCACACTGGTCAGAGGATATCCCCATCTCGCCTTGTCCTTCACTAGTGAGCAGTGGGAACAACAGTTTTCCTCATAAGTGGTTAGGAATGGCAGTGTCTAGGGGCACCTGGGTGCCTCAGTCTGTTAAGAATCCAACTTCGGCTCAGGTCATGATCTCATAGTTCATGAGGTTGAGTGCTACGTCAGGCTCTGTGCTGACAGCTCAGAGCCCGGGAGCCGGCTTCAGATTCTTGTCTCCCTCTCTCTCTCTGCCCCTCCCCTGCTCTCCTTCTCTCTTTCAAAAATAAATATTTTTTAAAAATTTTAAGGAATGATGGTTTCTAATCCTCTGTAAGCTTTGAAGTGTCCACAAACCCTTATGTTCACACAGCAAAGCTTCCTAATTCTCACAACCAAAAGAGAACAATGTAGGTATTGTGAGCACCTCATCAAACCTTATGGAGATATGCAAGATTCTTGTAAGTGGAGATACGTGGACCTTCCAGGACACAGTAGCAACATGTTGTTCCATTTGGAAGTCCCTCGTCCAGTCTGATGCTGTCTGAGTGGGCCCTTTCCTGGGCAAAGAAATGGGTGATGGTGATCCTGTGGTTACAGTGGTCCCTCTGGACTCTGGAAGCAGTTTCTCCTTTATATTTGAAGATAAAACACAACTGAAAGATCTGGGAAGAGAAAGCATAATGTCCTAGAGGAAATGATAAAATATCCAGAAGGATGCAGCCAATACTCATTCCTGTTTCAAGACGGTCCCCAATAGTTGTTCCTTCTGGTGTTTGGTGTGTTATTCCAACTTCCACAAGGGGAGGGTTCCTTGGGCAGGTTGACGTCCACTATCTCCTTCTCCCTAAGCCAATCCCAGTCATGCCATGCTGCTGCCTGCTAGAAAATGGGCACCTCCCTTGGAGACATTACCTCCATTTCCACCCTCAAAAGCAATTTCCAGCCCTCGTCTAGGACAAAGTCCTTACCAAGATGAAACGTTACTGCTCTATGCTGCTTGACATCTGCTAGACTAGATGTCTTTTAGCTATCATTTCCTCTTTTAGGCTCCAGGACCCAGTATTTTCATAGATTTCTTACCATCCATCCAAGATGAGAGGAACATCAAGTCCCCTCTTGCTAATGGACAGCAGTCTTCACAGAGGCTCTGGGAAGGAGAGCCCAAAGGCAGGCCCTTCACCCTAATTTCACATGGAAGATCAATGAAGCCTCATCAGAGCTTAAGAGATTAGTGGCAAAGAGGTGACAAAGGTCAACAGCATTTTGTTGATGTTTCACTAATTCTCTTTTCCCTCCTTGAGAAACAGGACTTGAGATATTTCAAGATATCCATCAGCAGGCTAGCTTTCTCTCCCTTAGTTGCTGCTGGATGGACAATATGAAAGCCATTTGAGAAATTACATTGGGTTTACTCTACAGCTGGACCCTATATTGTTAGAGGCGGGGGGGGGGGGTCAAGGAATTTGGGACCACAGTTTTAGTCTCAACAACAAAGAATATCAAAAAAGGACACAAAACAACATTAATATCCCTCTTCCTTGAAAGAAAAACATAGAGAAACTTACAGAGCTCTGTTTTAATTGTCTGATTTGAATCTTCTCTGGGAGAAATATCGCTATTATCATTCAATCATCAAATTGCACATTCTTGAATTTATATCACTAAATACATCCCCATTGGCAGTTGATTTGGTGGCTCTCCAGTGAAACTCAGAAGCAGAGTTAGTGTCCTTGCAAAGGACATGTTTTCATGTATTCAGAGGTCTTATCCAGGGAGAAAGCAATAGAAAGCTCCCAGTTTTCCAATTTTTTTCTCTTCAGTTTTCAGGAATAGCACTTCTTTACCCAGAAAATATTGTCTACAGTCTCTGTAGGCATAACCATATTTTGAATGCAAGCAACAAAATTGTTTTAGTATTTTTATTCCTCAGTAATAATATTTCTTACTCAAGAGCTGTTGCCCCTTCCTCCTAAGTGACAGCTGCAGTTATATTAGGCATGGATCCCAAAAACATATTTGTATATATTTCCCAGGAGGCTAAGGGATGCTCACTCCAGGCATAGTGTTTCAGAGGCAACTAAAATAATTATATGTGAAATGCCAGCAGAAGAATTCAGGGCTTCACATGAAAATACTATAAAGCAAAGAAACAGTTGAAAAAGCAATTGCAAACTTTAATACTATGGTACCTATCTGTCAGATTATAATGCTACATGAAAATAGAACTCTATCCACACCTAGAGTTATATGTCCTGCTAAAAAGTAGGACAAATTAAAATTAAGCAAAAACAAAGCAAAGGCACATTTGGGTAATATACAGGACTCTTGCAGGGGAGTTGTTTGTTTCATTTTTTTAATGAATTGGCAAGTCAGCTGGGAAAAGAGTCATGGATGCAAAGAGAAGTGTGATCAAGGTAGGAATTTTAAGAAGGTAAAAGGAACTTCAAACACAAAATAGACTTTAAAAGAACCAAATACTTGAATATTTCATTGGCCAGGTAAAACTACAGGCCATGGATTATAGAAAACACTTGCTGAACAGAGTTAATTTTTTATTTGCTTTTAGTTGGAGATCTGTTTGTGGTAGGCAGTAGACTTTACGGTTGATGTGTATATGAGCCAAGTCTGAGACCGATTTCACCCCCAATTTTACACTCCGTGTTGATGTCTGCTCTGGCAAGGAGAGCAGAAAAACCGAATTAAATTTAATACATGCCATTCAACAGAGACACATCTCAAATCTCTCGAGAAACAAGACCCTCCCTCCTATTTAACTCTCCTACGTACTTTACAAGCTCCTTTTTTGGTCTTTCTGTTAATGAATGCCTGAATCCTGTCCAGGTGGCCAGGTTTTCTAAGGTCACTGAAGAATCACTGGATGGCAAAACTGCAGATAACTTATTATTATTATTATTATTATTATGTCTAGCTCAGCTTCACTTAAAGTAGAGCTAAAACTCCACATCCTCACCCTTGGGTTTCCCAGCCCCCCGAGTCCATGGCAAGCACCATGCACCCACATATCACCCCGTTGCCTGGAAGACACTTTCTATAAAGTCAATAGTTCTTATTTTAAATTCTGTGTAAGCTTCCTCCTGTCCCTTGATAAATAGAAGCCATGAAGATTGTCCTCTTTAATACTTTTGAAACATGCATTTACATCCATTATCCTTAATAAAAAGTAACAAGTTATCAAATGTTTTGTTCTCTGATCTGATCCACTAGCCTGTAACTCATTTTTAAGTGCTCAGAGACAAACTGTACCCCCATAAGTCACAGTATGATGAGCAAATGAAATGTATGGCCATAGTTTTACATAATATTCATATGCAAAAGGATGGATACATCTCGTAGAAGCATAATTTAATAGACTGTTCTAATAACATGCTGGGGAATTTAAATGCACAGTAGTCTCCCCCCTCTCTTTATTCATGGTTTCATTTACCAAGGTTTCAATTGCCCATGGTGTCAACCATGGCCCAGAAGTAGATGAACCTCCATTTGGTGAATCATCAGGTTACTAGTAGCCCAACGCTACATCACAATGCCTATGTCATTCATGCCACTTTATCTCATCACATGGGCATTTTATCATCTTACAACATCACAAAACGAAGAGTGCAGTACGATAAGATATGAGAAAAGCCACATTCACACAACTTCTATTGCAGTACATTGTTATAACCGTTCTATTTTATTATAAGTTATTGTTGCTAACCTTTTACTATGCCTAATTTATAAATTAAACCTTATCATAGATCTGTATGTATGAGAAAAAACCTTGCATATATACAGGGTTCAGTAGTATCTGCAGTTCCAGGAATCCACTAGGGATCTTGAAAGTTACTCTCCAGGGATAAAGGGGAGCTACTGTTTACACAATAGCAATTCCAAATTCATTAAAAAAGAAAAGTAGATACACTCCCTTGAACTAATCAACAAATTGAATTTAAAGGTTTTTTCTCTTTGCATTTTTGTATGAGATTCTTTTCCTTCATCTCCTACAATAGGATAGAAAGAATGATAAATTATGGGATTCTACATGAAACTTGGAAGTAAAGAATTCATATTACATGAATGTAAAAGATATCATAGAATGTAAAAGAATATAATGGAACAAAGGAATGAGGCTATATATGGTTAAGAATTCTGAATACCTGTGTAAATGTCATGTTCACAGGGATACCAGGTGTGATGAATTAAAAAGTCAGGTTAGTTTTCAAAAGGAGGTTCTATGTCCATTTCTCAGCCACAAAAGGAATAAATTTGAAGGTATATTAATATATGCCCCAATATGGCCTACATTCATAGCCAACCACCCAATATTTGCGGTTTGTTGGATTTTATTTTAGTTTAGTTTGTTTTTATGGTAATATGGCTTTCTTAGTATCATCCTGCAAATTCTCAACTTATTATCATAACTATTATCAATCCACTGTGATTAGTCAAGCAGATTATGCTAAGTACTAGATCTACTGGATATCCACATGGAAGAAAACATTAATCTTCACCCCTACCTCATACTGTAAGCAAAAATCAATTCCTGTTAGATTAGTAGATCCAAAACTGAAAAGTAAAAATTCAAAGTTGCTGAAGATATCATGAGAGAATATATTTATAATGTTGGAGTAACCAGAATTTCTCAGCAGGAGCCTACACCACTAACTCTGAAGGAAAATATTGATAAATTTGACTTTATTAAAATTAGGAACTCCTCTATGTAAAAAAAAAAAAAATCAATATTAAGTATATACAAAGAAAAATACAAGGGGAGAAGATATTCACAATACATATAATTGGCAAGAGACTTTTTTCCTGTCTATTTAAAATATTCTTACAAAGATAGGTAAACAAGAGAATGTTGCACATAAGACTTAAATAGGTACTTCACAAAAAAAGGGCACCCAAATTGGCGATAAACAGGGAAAGGCCCTCCACCTCACTAGTCATCAGAAAAATGAAAATTAAAACTACAATGAGGTACTACTAGACACTTGTTAGAATGGGCAAAATTTTTAAAGATTAAGAATAGGGGCATCTGGGTGGCTCAGTCAGTTGAGTGTCCGGCTCTTGGTTTTGGCTCAGGTCATGATCCCCAAGGTTAGTGCCTCAAGTTGAGCTCTGTGCTAGAGCGCAGCCAGCTTAAGATTCTCTCTTTCTCTTCTCCCCTGCCCTTCTTCCCCACGTGCACATGCACACAGGCACACACTCTCTCTCTCTCAAATAAAATACAATTTAAAAAAAAGACTAAGAATAGCAAACATTAGCAAGACTATAGAGCAATTAGACCTGTCATTTCATGATGGGGAGGGGGGAGTCTATGATACAAGTGGTGTTTTTTTTTTTTTTAACATTTATTTATTTTTGAGAGACAGAAAGAGCATGAGCAGGGGAGCAGCAGAAAGAGAGGGAGACACAGAATCAGAAACAGGTTCCAGGCTCCAAGCTGTCAGCACAGAGCCTGACACGGGGCTCGAACCCACGAACCGTGAGATCATGACCTGAGCTGAAGTCGGCCGCTCAACCGAATGAGCCACCCAGGCGCCCCAATGATACAAGTGCTTTCGAAAACTCTTAGGTCATACCTACTGAAGTTTAAAGTATACATAGTCTCAACAGAAATGTATCCACGTGTGCAACAAAAGACATTTCCACTCATATTCGAATGAATTTTTAAATTGTGGTACAGTCAGTCATTCAGTAAGTAGACTGGTATACAGCAACGAAAACATGGCTGCGTTTAACTATACTGATGATCTCAAAAACAAAAGTACACATACACACAGAATCACATACTACAGGATAACATTATATCAAATGCAAAAACAAGCAAAATTATCTTTGGTGTTAGAAGTCTGGATAGTGTTGGGGCGCCTGGGTGGCTTAGTCGGTTAGGCGTCCGACTTTCGCTTAGGTCATGATCTCGCGGTTCGTGGGTTCGAGCCCCGCGTCGGGCTCTGTGCTGACTGCCAGCTCGGAGCCTGGAGCCTGTTTCAGAGTCTGTGTCTCCCTCTCTCTCTGACCCTCCCCTGTTCACGCTGTCTCTCTCTATCCTAGAAATAAAATAAAAATATTTAAAAAAAAAAAAAAAGAAGTCTGGATAGTGTTACCTTTGGGAAACGAATACTGAAAGGGAACATGAGGAGAGCTTCTGGTTGCTAATGTTCTGTTTTCTTTATATAAATTGTGAACCACATCACACTGTGTGCCTATAGCATAGATACTTTCCTATATGTACACTGTACTTCAATTTTAAAACTGAAGTAAAAAAAAAAAAGAATGCATGGCAACTATGTTTTCGTATTTAAAACAAAGAAGGTAGATTCCTCCAGATTAAAGATATTTATATTGATTTTGCGGTGGGGGGATTGTAAACAGACGTAGAAATTACTTTATATCATGGGATGCTATTAATGAAAGCTATTTTCTGATAGGCCTTATTTATGTTCCTCCAGACAGTTCCATTTTAAGCAGTATTATGAAGCTGAAGACTAGTCCGTCTTATGAAAAAGAATCAAATTAGTTTAATATACACGTGATGCAATTAACTCTAAAAATCTATAATACCTTAATTCCCTAGAGCTTAACATTAGGAGTAATACAGACGTGAAGTAATACAGATTTTGAATATCTGCTATATTTCCTCTAATTTCTTCTATGAGTTGCAGGATAAATGTTGATTGTCTTTGATTGGAGGGGCCCCAATAGTCAGTTATGGTGGGCCCCATAACTCAACTCTCTCTTTCTTCCAAAAAAAAAAAAAAAAGACAGGTAACTAAGGAAAATTGGACAAAAAACTGAAAGCACTTCTCAAAGGCAGAGAGGATCACGATTGGAGTGTCCAGGAATCCCTAGAGGGAGCCTGAGGAAGAGGAGTCCATGTAGCAGGAATGGGCCCCAGCAAGAGGTTCAGCCAATGAAAGAAAATGCATGTGAGTCTATGGTGTACGGACTCGAGATGCAAAGATTTTTGATTCTGAGAGCTTCCTTTTCCTTTCCATTTCTAATGTCCTTACACCACCCTCGAGTGTCCACAGGGTGTGGTGAGAAAGCTGCTGGTGGCTGGAGAGAACCAGGCGCCGGACAAGTCAGGCGTTGGGAGCTGGTGGGATGCGAGCCGGTCCTGAGGACCCTCCAAAGACCACAGGGATAGAGGGGGACTTCCCAGCCATTTGGGACAGGAGCTCACACTTGACTGCCACGTAGCAAATGAAAAGGGCACACAGTAGGTGTGCACACACCACAGTAGGTACCCAGAAGCAGGTAGCTAATATTCTTACCATCTACTTCTTGCCTCCTATAGTCACGAGGGCTATAGGAACGGACACAAGCTCTGTCAGAAAAGAGCTTGGATTAAAGACATTTTACAAGACAGCAGAGAAGAGATATTATGAAAAAAGAACAATTGCTTAAAATCATGCCACTTCAAATTTGCCTTACATCTGGACCACACCTGCTTCTATTTTAGGTGTTTGCTTCAGAAGAGAACAAGAAAGCAGAATCAATTCGAACACGTGTCCTTAAGCTGCATGGAGGTAATGACATTGGAACCACAGAGAAGGAAATGTAATCAGAAGTTCCTCAATTTTCAATAAATAATGTTTATATAATCATTAAGAATAGACATTTCTAGGGGCACCTGCGTGGCTCAGTTGGTTAAGCAACTGACTTCAGCTCAGACCATGATTTCACAGTTCGTGAGTTCGAGCCCTGCGTCGGGGCGTCAGGCTTTGTGCTGACAGCTCAGAGCCTGGAGCCTGTTTTGGATTCTTCGTCCCTCTTCTCTCTCTGCCCCTGCCCCGCTCATGCTCTGTCTATCTGTCTGTCTGTCTCTCTCCTTCAAAAATAAACAAACATTAAAAAAAATTTTTTTAAAGAATAGAAATTTCTACTTATTTATTCAACAAATGTTTGCTGAGTGTCTGCTGAATGCCAGGCACCATCTAAGCACCTGGGCTAGATCAACACACAAGGACAGAAAACAAAACAATCCTTCCCATTGTAAGCTACACCTGTATGGTGTACATCCTCGAGGTGACGGACAATACATCATAGGTAGCCACTGAGGAAATTACGTAGGGGTACGTGCACTGGGGAAATGAAAGATCAGGCCAAGAGGAATAGGGTGTGGATTGGGAAGCAAATTGCATATTAAGATTGGGTGAGAAGTCATTTGAAGAAAGATCTGAATCTGGTGAGGAATAAACCTTTGATGAAAGGCTTTCTTGCCCAGCAAAAAAGGCCTGGGTGGCTGATTCTATGCAAATGAGAGGGAAAGAGAAAGTGCTGGAAGGTGGGCAGGAAGTTGGATAGAGGGAGGGGGACAGTTGTATCTGGCTTTCCAGGCCTTTAGAAGGACTTTGGCTTTCACCCCCAGTGACAGAGGCCCACTGGAGGGAATGGGACCAGATGAGTGACATGATCTTTAACCAGATCACTCAGACTGTGCCATCAAGAAGAGACCAGAAGGGGTAGAGGTGGGAGCAGAGAGACCAGTTAGCGCTGGAGCAGAGAGACCAGTTAGGAAGCTACTGCAGTTTCTTGTTTTTAATCATTTCGTATCCAAAGCACAGGAGACTTAACCACTGTTAAAACCCGGACTGTGAATGTCAGCAAGCTGGCAATACTCAAGCAAATGCCGAGCTCCAAGAATCAGGTGGTTACGGCAGGAGGCGAATACAGAGAAAACTGTGATCGGGAACCCTTTTATACTCTCCTGGGGTTTTTTTAGCTGGCATCAGAACAACTGATTTGTAAAATGTAGACAAAACATGCCCACTTCTGCCCAGAAGGGAGCTCAGGTAAATGGCACACGATTATATCCAATTGCTCTTCAGCTTTTGGGGCAGGACTCATTCCCTGTAATGGCTTTGCCAATCTTTAAAACATTTGTTTTACCACCTCCTTGCAGTAACGGGAGCATTTTCTGCCATCTTCATTGACATGTCTGCTACACCTAGCGCTGGGCGGCTGATGTCCATGCAAAGCAAGATCTTACCAGACTTAAATAAGCAGCTGATGTGGTGGTTAAAAAACACAGGGATTCCAGGCTCTGCCACCTAAGAGTAATGCTTTGGAATACCTTCCTAAATGCCCCTGAGCACCTGTAAAATGAGCAAAGGATAAATATCAACTTTGAGAGTTGTTCTGAGTGTTCAATAAGCTAAAAGATATGAAGGATCTTGTAAAGGAAAAGATGCCATCTATGTGTCATGTGCCACTGTGTTGCTCAGCGCTGCATAAATTCTATACATTTTACTCCTTAATTCTTTACAATTGTTGGTGAAGGTGTGTGGTTAAAATAAAGCAGCAATTGCCTTGAACTTTGATTCGGGTATGACAGGGTCCTATCAGTCATTTTTGTGATGCTTCAAATCCAATTTCATCTTCTTCCAGTTTCTGGCAAACATAGTTTCTATAATGAGTTTTTCATAGTCAAAGGAAACAATGTGAAGGACTTTGCTCTTATTCCAGGCAAAAGATTTCTTGAACAGATTACTGGCATCATATACCGTAAGTGTTGGACTTTATGATATTTTGACATATATTTGAAGTTTCAAAAGAATTATGTGAATCGCCATGAAATCCCTCTACTACATACATCTTATATAAGAGCTCCCTACAGTCAGAATGCACTTGCGATAAGAATAACTCATTCTTCTAACACCCCAGCCATTCATGATATCAGCTCATCAGCTCACTGAAGGTTTAGAACCCAAGCTTTTACTCACTTTGCAATCATATAATCTTTGGCTTGGCTGATAATGAGCCTTTTGTCTATACATACTTACAAGAAAACAAGAGAGATGGCCTCATAGCTTCCCGAGACTTCATGATGGTACTAACCTTTCCACAAGAAATGGCATTTTGGAAACGTCATGCATTTTAACTCTTGTTCCGGTTACTAATGGCAAAGATGACCTATCAAGAAGATGGGGGGGAGTGGGAGGAAGAGCATCATTAACCATGTAATAACCTCAGTCCTTCAAGGTTATTAATACCCTAGTTTTCGAGACAATGTCATCTTATTTGTCAATTCACTTCAAGAAATACTGCTTTCTATCACTGTCAGAGGATAGGGGTAACCTGGGAGATGTGATGTTATAAAGTCATGTTAAGAGTCTCGCTTCCAGGGGCGCCTGGGTGGCTTAGTCGGTTAAGCTTCCGACTTTCGCTTAGGTCATGATCTCGCGGTTCGTGGGTTCGAGCCCCGCGTCGGGCTCTGTGCTGACTGCCAGCTCAGAGCCTGGAGCCTGTTTCAGTCTGTGACTCCCTCTCTCTCTCTGACCCTCCCCTGTTCACGCTGTCTCTCTCTCTCTCCTAGAAATAAATAAAACATTAAAAAAAATTTAAAAAAAAAAAAAAAAAAAAGAGTCTCGCTTCCAGCATCTTCCTGTATCTCTTTCCCTGAACTTTCTCTTGTCAAGCTGATTCGGAGAAATGGCTTCTGATTACCAATTTCTGAGCCCCAGTTCACATACCAGACAATAAAGGATGGAGAGGTGATTTTTTTTTTCTCATCTAAAATATCTCTTCAAAACAGTTTCAGAGATTATAAAAAGACAGTAAATGTTTTTGACTCTTCTAGTTCAAAGAACAATCTATAGGCAAGATCATCCAGCGGGCTGCACCATTCAGATTTGGGAAGGTATAATATATAATATATATAAATTATAATTATAATACATATAATATATATATATAATTTGGGTAATGAGTAAGGAAGAAAGCCTCTCGCTGAATCATGCACATTAGCCAAATCAACCCTGACTACTGACTGGATGGTGGTTGAGGCTTTTGATGTGGTCCCCATATGGAGCTGCTAGGGATTCAAGCCCAAGGTCCTCATTTTAATACTCAAACAAATTTACTTTTTTCCATTCATCAGATATAAGTTGAGGCATAAGTACTCATGTCAAATATCACTGTGGGCAGCAGGAAAGCAGTGACCAAGGAAACAAGGGACCTTGCCTTCATGGCGCTTCCATCCCTGATGGAGCTGACAGAGAAAGACTAGGGTGAGGGTCATGCGGGGTGCCTGGTGTTGGAGGGGGTGTTGCCATTTTATGTGGTGATTAGAGTTGTCCTCTTGGTCAAAATGACTATCTCAGTATTTTGAGGGTGCTGTTACAAAAATAGCATGCATTCGATGGCTTAAGCAACATACATATATTTCTCACAGTTCTGGAAGCTGGAAGTCCAAGATGAAGACAGATTCAATGTCTGGGGAGGAGCCATGTCTTGATTCGTAGAAAGTGGCCTTCTGTCTGTAGGGAGTGTGAGGGGTCTCTTGTGGAGTCTATTTCATAAAGGCACCAGCCCCATTCATTCACCTCCCAAAGTCCCCGTCTCCAAATACCATCTCATGGAGGTTAAGGCTTCAACACACGGATTTGGGAGGGGACACAAACATTCAATCCACTGCAGGAATGAAATGAACATTTAATAAACGCCAATGACATTTAATGCCAGAAACCATGGTAGGTGCTCGACAGAACACTTCTCCATCAGTTCTCTCCATAGTCATGTGAGATAACTATCTCTCTGTCAGAGATGGTAGGCAACGCGGCATGAAAAGAGTCAGAATCCAGGCCCAGGATTGAGGGGCAACCAAAGTCCACCTTTGCCATGCTTTTTCCTTCTAATGATAAGAGAAGGATCCAACGTAACAACTGTAAGCAAACAATACCCCTTACCAACCACCATGCTTCCACTCTAGGCCCCTCCTGCTGGTTCTCCTCGGAGCAGCCAAGGGGATTCTTTTGGAAAACTGCCCATGTGTTCAAATCCCTGCCCATCACTGCCTACCCCTTCTCCTTCACACAGAAGGAGACCTCAGCTCTCACACCACCCGCAGGCCCTGCAGACCTGGCCCTTCTGACCTTTCCCTCTCCCCAGCTCTCCTTGTTAACTTCTCTCTGCCACAAAGGGGTTCTTGCTCTTCCTGGACGGAAAAAAAGATAGCCTTTCCTGCCCCCCACTGCATCACTTTCTGGAACACCTGTCCCTAGGCTGCCGTGTGGCTCATTCCCTCGCCTCATTTGGGTTTCTACTTAAACATCGTCTTCCCAGGGGCGCCTGGGTGGCTCAATTGGTTAAGTGTCTGACTTTGGCTCAGGCCATGATCTCGCGGTTTGTGAGTTCAAGCCCCACATCAGGCTCAGCACCGATGGCTGAGAGCCTAGAGCCTGCTTCGGATTCTGTCTCCCTCTCTGTCTGCCCCTACCCCGTTCACATTGTCTCTATCTCTCAAATATAAATAAATATTTAAAAAAAAAAAAAAAAACATTGTCTTCCCAGAAAGGGCTTCCCAGAGACCCTGCCTAAAATGGCACCAGCCCTCCCATCCTGCCAGAATTCTCTTCCTGGCACTTGTCAGCATCAGGTATGATGCTCTTGGGCTCTCATGCCTTTACCTCACACGTGTTGTTGGCTTTTTTCCAGGGCTGTCACATACTCTGTCACCTGTTGCCTAGTTCTTCGGGCTTCAGGAGAACGCTGGCTGGCAATGCTCTGCTTGGAGTCACTGTCACCGCCCACGGGGCCACCCCCCTGAGTATTTTGCAATCCTGCTGATGCATCACTTCAGCGACGTACTCACAGAAACTTGCTCTTTCTGAATTGAAGGGGGGGACGTTTTAATTTTTTCCTGGTACTCCGTTACATTCGGATGCTTAACATTATTCATTCTACAATTAAGTGCTTTGCAAAACCAAATCGTAACCATTCTCAGACACTTACTCCCTCAAGTTGGGGTTTTTTTTTTTTTTTTCAGAACAGCATACAAAACCTGAGGAGACCCATGAGTTATCACTTTGTGTTTCATTTATCTTCATGTGATCTGTAGAAAATATACGAAAACTGGATAAAGAAATAGCTGAGAACATGAACTCGGGAATCAGACAGCCTAGGAAAGTTTTCTCAACTTTGGCACTGTCGACATTTATGCCGAATAATTCTTTGTTTGGGGGCCAGTAGCACCCATCTGACTGTTGGAAAAACTGTGAAAATGTGGCTAAATGTTCCGTGGGGAGGGCCAGGTTGGGAATCACTGCCCCCAGCGGCGAACCACTCGCCTAAAGGCATTACCCGTTCTGCCATTTACCAGCTGAATAAGCTCAGACAAGGGGACGGCGCCTCAGTCCCTCCTTCCTAACACCGGAATTAAAAACATTCTTTTCTTTATGTGGTTATTGTGAAGACTTAATAAAATAATACATGCAAAGTGCTTAAAACTGTGCCTGGCTTGTCATAAGCACTCAATAAATGCTAGCTATTCTTTAGAAAGGGAATTCCAAAATATCCCACAGGCTGACTGGGCTTGCCTAATGAGGTGAACTCCAGAGCAAAGACTTCACTACGGTTTTAAATACATAGTGTATTACACAGAGGGACTTAGTAAGTAGTAAGTAAAAGAATCACACGATTTCAACAAAAAGACTCCTAGTATGCGACAAATTTTTGAGTACAAACTAGCTGTCAAGAACTATGCCAAGAGTATTACATATGTATTTCCCATTTTATCCTGAAGACAAAGTAGGAAATTGATCATGTTAGTCCCATTTTACAGGAGGATTTCAGGCTCCTGGTGATCAAGCAGCTTCTCCAAGCTCACCCAGAGGGAACGTGGCAGAACCAAAACTTGACCCAAGTCTGTCTGATGCCAAAGCCTGTGCTCTTATATGTTATTTTATATCCTTTTAGAGCGAGATGGAAGCAGGTTGTGAGAAGTGGAAACCGAGACGTAAAGAAATAAGTGACATGTTTTAAGGGCCACAGCTGGTCAGAAAGCCAGAAGGCAATGGTTGTATTGCAGTGATGGTCACATTTGTCATGCTATTTTATTCAGAGCATTTTATTTTTAAATGTCCAAATCCCAGTAAATGTGTCAGGGCCATCTCTTCTTTTTTTTTTTTTTAATCTTTTTTTTTTTTTATTTATTTCTAGGAGAGAGAGAGACAGCATGAGCAAGGGAGGGTCAGAGAGAGAGGGAGTCACAGACTGAAACAGTCTCCAGGCTCTGAGCTGGCAGTCAGCACAGAGCCCGACGCGGGGCTCGAACCCACGAACCGTGAGATCATGACCTGAGCCAAAGTCAGACACTAAGATCATGACCTAAGCGAAAGTCGGACGCTTAACCGACTAAGCCACCCAGGCGCCCCAAGGGCCATCTCTTTTAAAATGCTACATAAGGTCTCCCCTTTCTAGAAAGTGTCCTAGCTGTAGACCCCAGAATCTGGTGTGCTGTTGCCATGCAGACATTGACAGGAGGCAGAGACCTTGAGATTTCTGTAACCCTCCATAGAATGAGGGCGAAGCTCACTGCCCCCTCTCTTGCGGGGTTAGTCAGTCTCTCCAAAGATTTCCCAAAACAGATACCTCTGTGGAACCCACACAAAACAACAATGAATTATTTCAATTCCCAGCTGGCATCCATTTCAAGGGAACCTGTTAAAGTTAAGGACTCAAAGTAGGAAAGAACTAGAAACTACTGCAGCAAGCATTTTGGTTGCTACTTTTATAAAATGAGCCCTAACAAGCCGTCCAAGCCAAGAGCCATGCTGACATAGCAGCTAAAGCAGCACAAAAACCTGCGAGGTACCCACAGTAACTAGATCCTGGCGACACACTTGTGCGTTGCAATGGTGGTAGGCGACAATAAAAACCATGAGTCAAATTTGTGAAATACTCGCTTATCCCAACTTTTGAAGCTCATCAACGTGCCCTGATATAACAGGGAGGAAGTATTTTACATAATCAGATTTCAGGAGATCTGGGGTGCCCTGGCAGGCTCAGTTGGTTAGGCATCCGACTTAGGCTCAGGTCATAATCTCACCGTTAGTGGGGTCAAGCCCCACTTCAGGCTCTGTGCTGACAGCTAAGAGCCTGGAGTCTGCTCCAGATTCTGTGTCTCCTTCTCTTTCTGTCCCTCCCCCACGCATGCGCTCTTGCTCTCTCAAAAATAGATATTAAAAAAATTTTTTAAAAGAGAGATCTATGCTATAATACACAATTGTGCCTTTGGAGGTTGCCTCTGGGTCACATACAAGAGGGTAAAGCAGGAACTCAGACCTGGCACACTCTGCTGTTTGCCGTTCTAATATCCATTCTTTCTCTTCTTTCTTATGGACAGAACCCCAAATTTGATCAGGCTTGCAGTGTGCTCAGCTAAAATAAGGTGACACAGTTCTGCCCATTGAAACTGAAGCTAAAATAAGGTGACACATTTCTGCCCACTGAGACTGAAGCTGAGGAATTCCGGAAGGGATCTGATGAGCTGATCTAGGTACCACTCCTTCTTTGTTCCCCTTCCTCTTGCTTTTTGTCCTGAATGCTGTCACAAACGCTGGAACAGCAGGAGTCACGATGGGTCCATGAAGACCACACCGCACACTAAGAAAGTGAGTGCAAAAGGGTGGAAGGAGGCTAATACGAAGGTCAACAAATCTGACCTGCTCCCTGTTATGATACAGCCTGCAAGAAGGATGGTTTTTACACTTTTAAATTGTTGGAAGAGGGGTGTTTGAGTGGCTCAGTCAGTTAAGCGTCCGACTTGGCTCAGGTCATGATCTCAAGGTTTCTGAGTTTGAGCCCCGTGTCAGGCTCTATGTTGACAACACTGAGTCAGCTTCAGATCCTATGTTCTCTTCTCTCTCTGCCCCACCCCTCCCCTGCTCGCTCTCCCTCTCTCTCTCAAAAATAAATGCACATAAAAAAAATAAATTGTTGAGACAAAAGATCAAAAGAAGAAGAGTATTTCATGAAACATAAAATGATAGGAAACTCAATGTCATTGTCCATAAATAAAGTTTTATTGGTAGACAGCCATGCTCCTTTGTTTACACTGTCTATGGCTCCCATCTATTTGCCTCTTATTTATTTGCCTATCGTCTACGGCCGTTTCCACATTACAAGGGCAGACTTGAGTCACTACAACAGAGTCGTACAACCTGCAAAGCCTAAACACTCTCTGGCCTTATACGAGTCTTGCCCACCCCTGCTCAAATAACATCCTTGACCACCTAAGTCCAAACTTTCTGTTGTATGAGAAAAATAAACCCTTTACTGATATAATCCACTATTTTTTTTTTTTTTCAGATTTTATGTCGCTTGCAGCCGCAGGCAATCTCATTGGTGCACAGCTAAATGAGACTTGATGAACCGAAAGATCCAAGGGTGGGAAATGAAGACAAGTGGCTAGAGGACATTCCGCAAATGTCAGGGCTCTTAATCTATTTGCCTGTAATTCCCCCAAGAACTTTAAATATTTCCTTGGAATAGGCTGTGGCTGTAAAACCAGAGACGAGGGAAGAGGTAAAAACTTTTAAGAAAGATAAATCCCTACAGGACTTGGCAGCTATGTGGATGGACAGAGTCAGAGAGAAGCAGATTGATGAAGCAAAATACCTCATATATTCATTATCTTTTGCTGCAGAAATGATATTTGCTATGTCCCATTTCCTGTAGCTCAGGAACCCGGACACGGCATAACTGTCCCCTCTCCTTCTCAGCCTGGCACAGATAGAAGTCAAGGAAACAGTGGACTGGACTCACCTCAAGGCTTTCCAAGAAGAGGATCCACTTGCACAATTACTGTCAGGATTCAATATTTCAAAGGTTGTTGGACTAAAAGCCTCAGCTCCTTACTGACCATTAGCCAGAGGCTGCTTTGCTATGTGGGCCTCCCCGTGGGACAAGGGAGGCAAATGTCAGGACAGAAAGAAGTGTGAGCAGGATAAAAGTCATAGCCTCTTACAACCTACCAGAAGTGATCTCCAACACCTTTTCTGCGTTTTGCTCATTACAAACGAGTCACTCCACACAGCCCATGTTCAAGGGGAGGGCGTTAAGCCCAGGTATGAATTCCAGGAGGTAGGGATCCTTGATGGCCCTATCAAAAGCAACTTACCATACTCATCAAAGTCAGCACTCAAAACAGTCATGGGTTATCGCCACTTGGATCACCTTTGCCGGTTGGTCTGGAGGAAAGCGAAAAAAGTGGGCCCAGGACCACAATGGGACACATTCAAATGGCATTCCTATGTTCATGTTCCAACAGAAGACAGTGCCTGATGCCAGCTCCCTGCCACACACACACACACACACACACACACACACACACACCCCTCAACCAACGCTATTCCCACCTTTAAAGTTCCTCATCTTAGCAAAAAAATTCTAGCTCTGTAACCTATAATCTAGATACATCTGGGAGAGCTTTATTCTCTAGGTAGTATGCCCTTTACCTTCCATCTGAAAAATGCACTTTGGCTTTCCCATGATCTGAATTCAGACTATTCTCCTGAGGAGCTACCTGCCAATAAAGGCAAACAAGAGTCCTTAGCTTACGTGTTCTTCCCAGCCTTGACTGGGTCTTTCCCACCGTCCCTGACTTTCCTCCTCAGTTTTCCTCCAAAAGAGGGCTCCCTCACTTCACATTCCTTCTTCTGGGTGGGAAGCACTTTCCGAAACAAAGAAGCCCTCGCCCACCCCTAAGTCTACTCAAGTGGCCACTTCTGACCAAATAGGCTTCAAGTTGGTGCTACAACCATCCGAGGGTCTGTGAATTAGACTCTTTAAAATGTGCAATGCCGCTTTGATCTTGGCAGACAGCATCCCTCATTTGAATGCCCCCTACCTCTTCTTCAAAGCAGATACTTTGAACCAAAGAGTTAATCAAACTCCTGAAATGAGTCCCAGGGAGTTGGAAACATGGCATCATGCCCTTCCTGCCTATTTTGCAAGTTTTAAAATGCTGGGCTTCCCAAGAGCTAATATTTGAGAGTCTTTTAAACACATAGAATGCTAAATGGGCTGGGGAGTTTTCTGCTGTTAGCCTCGAGCAGCTAAAAGGGGCGCATGAGAAGGAAATGTAAACTATTTTATTTTTTTCTTTTTGGCCGGATCCATTTCTGATTTAAAAACAGAATAAACCGAAAGGCTCAAAAAGAAAAATATGCACGGATTTATACACACTCAATAGTTCTAACCACTTGTTAGCACAGCTCTTTACATTAATTCATCTCTTCTTTTGTTTTTAATGAAACATATGAGAGGCCTGCTCTGCCTGGCCACCCAGGAGCGGGCCACGGTGGGCAGCCACCAGCAGACCGGCTTCCGTGAGGATGCCACAGCCCCCCAGGAGGAACAGAAAGAGAAAAAAGATGTTAAGGATTGCTGAGATTAAGACTGATGAGATCCATCTTACCCCCAAATCTTTATGGGAGAGGTACCCAAGAGGTACAAGGAAACTTGCTCCCAGGCCGGGAGGACATCGAATTTCCTGGTACTTATCCTCAGGGACAGGTTTACGGTCAGCAGGGTAGGTGATTTTGAATATGACAGTAAAAGGGGACAGCCAGCTGTCCTCTGCAAAGAAGAAAGGGGTCTGTTTAAAAATAAATCGTTGGGGTGCCTGGGTGGCTTAGTCGGTTAAGCGTCCGACTTTCGCTTAGGTCATGATCTTGCGGTTCGTGGGTTCGAGCCCCGCGTCGGGCTCTGTGCTGACTGCCAGCTCAGAGCCTGGAGCCTCTTTCGGTCTGTGACTCCCTCTCTCTCTGACCCTCCCCTGCTCACGCTGTCTCTCTCTCTCTCTCTCCTAGAAATAAATAAAACATTAAAAAATTTAAAAAAATAAAATAAAAATAAATCGTTAAAATAAATGAACATATAAGACACTGACTATACATATAGGCAATGGCCAGACATATGTAAAATATAGACTCTGACCCACAACCTGTGGCAACCTGCCCCTCCCCACCATCTACAGGGAACCAACACCTTGTCTACAATAAATAGCCCAGGAAGTCGACCTGCTGCAGGAAACCAGAGGGCATCTCTAGTAACAACGCAAGAAGCTAACCTACGTAAGATCCACCCAAAATGGCCAGGACTTAATTAATAACTGACAGCTTCTTTACTATTTTACCTCACTTTCAACTTGGATCCAACCAGAGAAAGCCAAATACGCACCTGTAACCCAATGGCACAGGTCTTCCGGTTCTAGTTAACACACCTCCAGTTTCCCCAGGCCAGCAGCCTCCAATTGGGGCACCCCTGGAGGCTTCCCCTTCTCCTCTGTGAAGCTCCCCCATCCTCTGCCTCCTTTTCAGTCTCTGCCAAACGCAAGCGACCGTCACTGCCCCTCTTGCTATAACAAGCCCAGGATAAAGAGCCTGTTTCTCCTCATGTGGTTCGTCTTTGTTTATTTCCACAAAAACACCCTGAAGGCTAAGGTATGTCTGGGGAGCCTACTACACAGATCTCTACCAAGAGGGCAAGAGAAGCTCATGGGTGGGACTGTGGGTGAAAAGCACTGTCACTCTTGCAATGACCGTCTCTGTCTGCATCCCCAGGCCTGAGGCAGCCTCAGAAGGAAACCCAAGTCAACTCAGCTCCAAGAGTTCAAGCAGTGCTTCGTCAGCTCAATGTAGTCACAAACTCCCCAGTCCCTCGGGTAGCCATTCTTTTTGAGTTCGAACCATTCAGTTACAAGGCGTGGGTACTGTGTGCAGTCACCTTTGTTTCGTGTGCTCCGACAGTATCACCTTGATTCCACAGCCATTGTCCCTACCCAATGCCTTCAAGAGTGCTTTGCATACTGAGGCCTTCTGATCGCTAATATTAACTGATCTTTAGAAAACTCCCGTCTTACAAGGATTTGGAATAGATAACTCTGCCAGATACACAGACCTGCATTTAACAAGGGTGAATCTAAACTTGCTTGTCATGGGGCCAAAATAATGTCAATATGCATTAAATTTAGACATAGGTTGGCCTAGAGTTTTAGCTAAGGAAAAACTATGGATTTATCAGATAAAACCCTAAGTCTCAGTGGCTTCAGAGAGTCTTCAGAGAGTCGATGTTTATTTTTCTCAGTAAAGCTCCTCCAAATCAGTGGACAGATGGCCTCAGAGCAATGATTCAAGACTCAGCCACCTTCTACCATGTGACTCCATCATCTTGAACACCAGATTCCCTAAGTTACCATGTTTGTCTGCATAAAGCCAGAAAGACATGGGGCCAGGCTTAGAGGTATGAACATGACTTTTCTAGCACATTCTATCAGATAGATCTCGATCCCGGGGACACTCCTAATTGCAAGGGAGAGGAGGCTGGAAAATGTGATCTAATTCTGGACTCAGAGGGAAGAGAAATAAAGAGCTAACCAGCTTCTACTATGACATTTATTAGGGCAAACAAACCTTTGCTATGAAGATCTTGCTAATACCACTCCCCGACCTGAATACCTGGCTTGGTCTCTGCAAACTTGTACACAGGGTAAGCTCTGAATTGGGTTCTTTATACATCACAGGATACAGTAAAATTCTTCAGAGCTAGCCTTCTCAGACATGAAGGACAGCTAACAATGCTTACTACAACAACAGCAGAAAGTCCTGCCAATTCTCTCTGCCTTTTTAAAGGAGCTCTGAGCTTTAATTTTATTGCTTCCAGAAGCATTACAGCCTTCATGAGCCAGTGAACTACTTAATTGGCTACAGTAATAACTGGGTCTTGAAAGGTGGCACTTAACCAAACAAATATTAAGAAACTGTGACTCTGGAGTATGAGCTTTCAAGGATGAAGGGTGTCTCATGTGTCATGGATTGACATGACACTATAGGTGACAGTTAAGGACAAGACAGAAAACAGCATTTTAGAAAGGGAAAAATCGTAAGAATGCTTAGATTTGTCTCACATTCAGTCACTAAAACCTTAAGTTCCTATATTGCAGATTCTTCCGGCTATAATTAAAATGCAAAAAAATAAATTATAAATAAAGGTTTCTTTGCCACTCTTTGTCTGCCCTTTTTCTCTTTTTTATATATGGGCAGCCCAAGCAAATCTAATGGAAAAAGTAATCTAGATTTCAGTTCGAATGCAGATCTTGATGTATTTTGACTTAGGTGCACAATCTAGCAAAATGATCCCTGCCTTCCTATCAAAATGAGATGTCAGTGTGGAAAGAATATGGTGTCCTATCCACAGATGTCCACAGCCAATCTTTCCATTTCACATGTGCATCCTTCAAGGACAGTTCCGACCCTTCGTCAGACTGACATGTGCCACGTTGCATGTCCATTGCTACAGGAATAAAAGTTAAGCCATACTACACGTGAATTTTCCCTGGAGTTCACCAACGAGAAAGGTCTACCTTCAGGATGTTCACAGAAACACCAATCGTGGTATAAAAGTAATGTGGCAATTTTTTCAATGAGAAAATGAATGGCATATACCCACCTGGCTCGGATATACCCATCTGTTTTCCACTGCTGTTGGCTGCAAATCAGCTCTCAATTTCCTGCTTGTTGTCTTCTCTCACACGGCTTGCCCTGCCTCTGCCAATGATCAAATTCGCACTAGCTCTAGGTAGTCTTCCTCCACTGCCTTCCCCATCCCAGGCCACAGACATTGAATCCCAAGTTATCAGGGGAGATGTTTATAATACCTAAAAAGCACAGATACATATGGTGTCTTTTCCCTACACTTCTCTCTCATTACTTGCAATCTTGTGTTGCCAGTATCTCTTCTCCCCTCCATTAGCACTGATAAATTGCAGTTGATTATAATTCAGTTCCTTTTTCTAGGGGGTTAAGTGCAGTAAAATGAGCAGAAAAGTAGCAAACAAGGCATCAACAGCCTCTAATGGCTTCTTTTTACCTCTGATATTTTCTCAGATGATTCTGCCTAAAATTCTCCAATTTGGGGTAATGAGGCAGATACTGTGTACTATGAGAAATTGGGGTAGAGGCAGCAGATGAGGATGGCGATGACAGAGGGTTACGTGTGGATAAAAACCTAGCTCTGTGTCGACCGAGGCTAATCATCCAGGTGGTAAAATGAGTCTGTATTTAATGGCTCCGCGAGTAAAAAGAGTATACTTTCACGTTTACTTTTTAGAAAACAGAAATAGCAATCGGATGGTATATTTAGAAGCCAGAGACCTGGCTTCTGGGTTAAGAAAAGTATTCTAGTTCCCCCCAGTGGAACAGGGACCATTCACATGGAGTCACCAACATTTTAGGACCCCTTTCTTGTATTAGAATATTAGACAAAATAAGGGCACCTGGGTGGGTCAGTGGATTAAGTGCCCGACTTCAGCTTGGGTCATGATGTCACAGTTTGTGAGTTCGAGCCCCGCGTTAGGCTCTGTGCTGACAGCTCAGAGCCTGGAGCCTGTTTGGATTCTGTGTCTCCCTCTCTCTCTGCCCCTCCCCTGCTCACACTCTGTCTCTCTCTGTCTCTCAAAAATAAATAAAAACATTAAATAAAAAAAAAAGAATATCAGGCAAAATGTCATGGGCCTCTTGGCGCTGACAGGATCTTCAGATGTGAATCCATCTGTAAACAACCTCAAAGACCACTGCTACAGAATATGAGGGATTAGGCTCTTTATTAAAAAAAAAAGTTTATCCCAAATTTCCATTTATTAAGGGCTTTATATAAAGAGGTTGTGACCACGATAAAATGCTCACCCTGAGGTGCATGCGGGGGTGAAAGAGTGGAAATTTAGGAAGGACAAGAAATCTCTCCTAGGGGGGGCGCCTGGGTGGCTTAGTCGGTTGAGCATCCGACTTTCGCTTAGGTCATGATCTCGTGGTTCGTGGGTTCGAGCCCCGTGTCGGGCTCTGTGCTGACTGCCAGCTCAGAGCCTGGAGCCTGTTTCAGTCTGTGACTCCCTCTCTCTCTGACCCTCCTCTGCTCACGATGTCTCTCTCTCTCTCTCTCTCTCTCTCTCTCCTCTAGAAATAAATAAAACATTTAAAAAAAAAAAAAAAAAAGAAATCTCTCCTGGGGCCACAGAAGACCTGGCCTGTGTCTCCCCCCTTCCCTGCAGGGACTGAATGCATTCTCCAACCCTTAGTTCCTTTGACTTTCTCCCAGGACACTCCAACTGACCCCTGCCAAACAGCAGCTCTGGAGACCATGCAGAGCTATTTTGTAAAGATCCTTCTGGAACTGCTCACCTTTCAGAACTTTACTTACGCCCAACATTGTGTGGGCCACCCTCTGAGCACTGTCCCTCCATTCCACCCTGAACTCCAAGCCATTGTACCACAAAACAAGTAGGATGCTCCAGGGACCCCTACAGATCCATGCGAAGCAGGCATTCTTCTCTGGTCTCACAAATATGTCCCCTGCTGACATGATTGCTAGTCTTGCACTCTTTCAGGACCCATCTCCACACCCACCTCCCACATTTAACCTCCTAGACTGGACTTGGACACCTATAGGGGCCTCAACTTCCTCTCTCACTGGCCATCCTATATCTAAGGAAGAGGGCTTGATCCTTTTCCAAGGATAGTGGGGACTTTCGACCTTCGTCCCTAATCCCATCCCAGTTTGGGGGGATGATGGCGGGGTAGTCAGAGCCAATGGCCAAGAAAAGAATTCTTGAAGATGTCTTTGGGGCAAAAAGGTGATTTTATTAACGCATGGTGATAGGACCCACGGGCGGGAAGAGCTGCGCTGGGGTCGTGGCAGGTAACTCATTATACACCCTCAGGTTGGGACAGGGTGAGGGAGAGAGTAAGTCTCTAAGGAATTTTGGGAGCAAGGTTTCCAGGACCTTGAGGGGCCAGCTGTTGCTAGGGAAACGTCCTGTATTACCATTTAATAAAACCTCAGTCATGAGACCCTTCAGATGCATATGTGGGGGGAAGGGGGTGGGCATAAGCTTGGAGCAGGATTGCCCGCATATATTTTGGGGCAGTTGAGATAAAGGAAGTAGACTTACAGGATCCTCGAGGTTTGGACAATGTTAAGCCAAGATTTCCTCTTGCCCTCAGCAAAGTGTCATCATCGAGGCAGCTGAGCTCCTACAGGGAGGTCACTCTGCCCGTTTCAAGGACTTGTCAATGGGCTGTAGGCAGTAAGGGAATTTAATTCTTCATTTGCCTTAGTTTCCCACATCACCGTGGCCAGCACTTAAACCTCTTTCCATCTTGATGAGGGTGATATTAAGGCTCCAGGGAACAGTGTCTATAGATTTCTGGAGATTAGACTATGGATAAGTTTGCCTTTTTCTTGCAGTTTACTGAGTTATCTGTAAACTGAAGGAGACGCCTGTCCTACATGACTGTGATCTCTATCAGTCAACCATTTGCTTTCTTTCCTTTCCCCTGTTCTTGGGCAGCCAGGAGTGTCTGAGGAATATCACATATGTCCCACCCCGGCAGGGGTGAGGGTACTGTTAGCCTGTACTTTGCCCTCAGCTTGCCCCACACTCCTTCATCAATGTCTTCCTGAGACTTACTTTCAACATTCCTTCTTAGTCATACCTCACATTTCTTCCTCCTTGATACTATAGGAATCCAGAGTATGCCACCCAATATACGCCTCTTTGTTTTAAGATTTTTTTTTTTTTTTTTGAGAAACAGCAGGCACAGGAGAAGTTCTGAAAATGGTATAAGTTATCCTTTGTAAGCGAAATTTACATTTACAAAGGAAATCTCTATCTGTAAGGGTATCTCCCTTTCTGTACCAGGAAGACAAAGACGACTCTTACCAATGGAGAAGACTTAAATCTTCATAACCAACCTTACCCTTGTTTACTATGCTTTTTCTGCTCACCTCCCTTTAAGTGGGCTTCCCCACACCCTTCTTTCTTCAAGTTAGCTGAAGATAGTTTATTAACCTGAATTCTAAACCATCTCTTTAACCACACTTAATTCTCATATCTATGAGATATACATGTTAATAAGTTTGTTGTTTTTTTTAAATTAATCTGTCTTTTGTTACAGGGGCCTCCACCAAGAACCTAGAAGGATAGAGAAAATATTTTTTCTTCCCTGCAATACTTTCTGTTCTTGAGTTATTCCCTACTTTAAATGAAAAGGAAAAAGCTGAAATGAAGTAAAATCTTTTTTTTTTTTGTCCCAGCTATGTTTATGTAGCTTGGGTTTACTTTTCCTGCTGCCAAATGTCTTGAGTTAGACAAAAACCCTCAGAATCTGCTCCTTCATTCCACCAACAAAATCTCATAGTTACCCTCTCTGCAGTAATGCTTTCTTAGACACCAGTACTTTAAAATTTCTTTTTCCTTAGGTCAGACCATCCGGATATTACATCACTTCATTACTTATTGAATTTTAATTGCTTTTGAAAATGTTTCTTGAAGAGCAATATATATAAAGTGGGCAAATCGTATATGAAAAGCTCTGTGAATGTATACAAACTGAACACACCTATATACCAGCAAGCAGACCTAGAAACAGAACATTAGTGGAATTCCAGGCTTCCTATTCATGTCCCCTGTCACTTACCGCCCCCTCCCTCAACAACTTAACTGATATTCTGACTCCTGAAACCATACAGTAGTGTTGCTGGTTTGTAAACCTCCTATAAATGGAAACATACAGTATGTATGCTTTTGCATGTGTCTTCTTTCATCCAACATTGGGATTATATATTTATCCATATCGTTGGGTGTTGTATTTCATCCAACTCGTTCCTGTAACTTTCCATTGTGTGAATATATTACAAGGTGTTATCTATTCCACTTTTGATGAGCATTCAAGTACCTTCCAATCTGTGATATTTTATGAATATTGCTGCTATGAACATCCTAGTATGTATCTTTCAAGAAACGTATGCACACATTTCTGTTGAGTATACATTTACAAATAAGTTGGGGAGAGGGGGGCACAGAGTACTCATATCTTCAGTGGTAATGTTATAGATAATGCTAGTTTATAGAACAGTTGTGTTGCGGGATTCTTTACCACAATACCCGGGATTTGTTGTCTTGGTGCTTCGAAGAATGAAGAGGTGGACACAAAATGAGCAGTAGGCAAAAATCTATTCGAATATAAGATTAGAAAGGAAGAATAGTAGGAAAGCTCTCTTTACAGAGAGGGGACCTTAGAAAGTGAATGCCCGAGGACTATCAGGGAGGGTCCTTGTTTCCTAAGGTTCTGGTCAGCCCTCCCCCATTCCTCCCGCTACCCTTGTCTAAGGCCAAACTTAGGTCTTTTGTCAAATTCCTGAGGGGGAGTAGGTGGGGTCCTTCTTAAAAGGAACCTGATGCCTGAGGGGGTTTGCAATGGTCAGACACTCCCAGCATTGTATCAGAATAAGTATTTTTCCGCACCCAGGGGCCTCAGGCCCGAATCCTTCCCTCTCTGCCTACTGAGTCCTATCTTCTATCACAGTTGTCCCAATTTATACTCCCACTAGCAATGTGTGACTTTCTGGTTACTTCATATCCTTGCCAACACTTGGTATTTTTGCAGTCTTTTATTTTTGCCATCCTGGGGGGGTGTGCATCAGTGATTTTTATTTATTGATCCAATAATCTCATCCTCCTTCAGTATTTAATATTGCCTACGTCCTGCCTTACCTCATCAACTCTTTTCTTCCAGGTTCAGTCGATGCTGCGCAACCTCTCTTCTGCCATGTCCTTCTCTCGCTTACCCCTCCCAATCTGCAGCTTTGCTCTTTTTTTCTCTACAAACTGTTTCTCTACAATCGTGTCCTTTATGAGAACTTCAGCTGTCATGTCTGTGAATATCTCCTCTTAAGTCCTGATTCCTTCAAACCTTGACAGTGCAGTCTTCTGTTGTTTAATTCACTTATTCATCCGCTTGTTACTGATCTTTTAGTAGGTATTTGTTGATGATTTGCTTACTGGGTATCAAGCAGTTCGATAGGAAGCAGGGATATGAATTCACAATAAGAAATGGACTTTGCCCTCATTCTGGACTGAATTGTATCCCTGCCTCCTCGAAATTCATATGTTAGAGCCATACCCCACAATGTGTGATTTGGAGATGGGATCTATAAAGAGGGAATTCAGGTTAAATAAAGTCATCAGTGTGGGGTCCTAATTCAACATGACTAGTGTCCTTATAAGAAGAGGAAAAGATACCAGAAATGCTTTCATGCAGAGAGAAGACCATGTGTGGACACAAAAAGAAGGTGGCCAAGGAGAGAGGCCACAGAAGACACCAACACTACCAGCACCTTGATCTTGGGCTTCCAACCTCCAGAGCTGTAAGAAAATGCGTTTCTGTTGTTTAAGCCACCCAGTCTAGGTTATTTTGTAATGGCAGCCCTCGCAAAAGAATATACCCTCAAACAGCTTACTATCCTAGGGAGACGACAAAAAGTATATCAACATTCATTGTCCTAACAGGGAAAAATCAGGTATAGGATGGCCAGAAGGACTGATAAGTAAATTTCTGTCTCTGATCAAAGACTCCCCTTCCGAGTTCTTCTTCCCACCTCTGCTTGTCCTGCACATTAATGAGGAAGGCAGAAGTAACAGACTATAAATTGTTCCCTCTGTTGATGCTCTGGGCTCAGACCTCTGGAGAATGATCTCCTCTGAGCTCACTGGTGTAAAATAAACCTCCTGCCTTCCCGGATCTCTGAGTGCCGCTTGATTCTTCTGCCGGGTGATCCAGACCAGATTCTGTAACAGTCCTATGTGCGACACGCTGTGAGAGAGGTCTACAGGGAGCACGTGAAGGCACAGAGAAAGCACCAAGACAAAAAAGACAAGGGTTAAAAAGTGGCATAAGGCACCTTCCCCTAGGAGATATGCTTAAGCTAGAGAAATCAGCAGAGATTATCTAGGCAAAAAGTGCAGGGAAAAGGATTTCATACAGAGGAACGAACACATGCAGAAGTGTAGACAGCATGGCATATACAGTGAAACTAAGTAACTTCAGATGGGTGGAGGGTAGACCATTGAGAGAGGGTAGAATCAAAAGATAAGACTGGAAACATAACGTTGAAGAGAGTCTACACCCTGCTAAGAAAAGGCTGAATCAATAAGTCAAGAAATCCATAAATGTAGTGGGGTATTGCTGTTTAATTTGCTGAAAAAAACCATGCCTGAGTAAGGGATCTTATTTTGGTACCAAAACTAAGGCTGCCATATGTCCTGGGTTTTCCAGGACTCTACTGATTTAAAATATTTTGCCTTATCAGACCATGTGTCAGAACACAGCCCAATTTAGGGTTAGGAAAATTTTGTTACCAGAACTTCATTCCATCCCACTCACCATATTGTTTTTTCCAAATAAATGGTGACATTGTTTCTAGTTGGTATCCTATAAAAATAATCCTGATTTGAGTTTGCAATTTGTACTTATGAATATTCAAGTCCACAATTCTGGTTAAAGTCAGAGCTGAAAAGCTGTGCTGGAGGCAACGAAAATAATCTTCTCCAAGCTACATTTATTTTAAGTAAAAAGTTGTAGCCTCAAGGCCGAAGAAAAAAGAATTAATATTTTATTATTACTTTGTTGCTTTGCCTCTAATTGAGTGATTTTTTTTCTTAAAAAAAATTTTTTTGGAATGTTTATTTAGTTTTGAAGGAGCATGAGCAGGGGAGGAGCAGAGAGAGAAGGAGACACAGAACCTGAAGCAGGCTCTAGGCTCTGAGCTGTCAGCACAGAGCACGACGCGGGGCTCGAACTCACAGTGAGATCATGACCTGAGCTAAAGTTGGACGCTTAACTGACCAAGCCACCCAGGCACCCCTAGCGATTTTCTTTTCTTTCTTTCTTTTTTTTTTTCTTCACTAAGTATTAAAGGTTTGGCTACTATAATAGCAGAAACGTTAGTTACTCTGGCCAATTCAGGTGTAAGTCTTATGTATCTATGGGCTTCATATGAATCAGTCTCTGCAGAGAATCAAATGTCAGGAACCCAACTCAGCAGCCAAGAGAAAACTGGGAGGGATTCTAAACTTCAGGTTTATCTAAGAACAACTAGTAGTTAGAACTCACCACCCCCAGCAGGAACACTTCTTAAAAAGCTTCCTTCCTCCGTGTCTTCTGTCAATCATGCAACTGTGCCGCTGCCTCTTCCTTGCCAGGTTGCTGAGATTCACCCCCTCTCTCCTACCCCAGCTTTCTTATTACAGTGATTGTCTTAGTTCTTGGCTTTATTTCCACTTGTCTTTGCTCATTATCTGCATTCTCCACCATAAAAGTACATGGAGAGCTTCACCAGACAAGAATGGACCCTTTCCCCACCATTTAATTCTCTCAATCCATGATCCTACTTCTACTTCATAATCAGCCTGGGAATTGGGAAGGTAGAGGTCAAGCGCTCTTTAGACATTGAGGAGAATGACATTTTATTTAAAAGCTGGTGAGAGTATGGCAGTCCCTCAAAACAAAACCAAATTAAGTATAGAATTTCCACATGTTCCAGTAAATCTACAAGAGCACTGAAAGCAGGGACTCAGATATTTATACACCCATGTTCATAGCAGCATTAATCATAATAGCGAAGAGATGGAAGTAAGTCAAGTGTCCATCAACAGATAAATGAATAAACAAGATTTGGTATATCCATACAATGGAATATTATTCAGCCATTAAGAAAAATACAATTCTGGGGGTGCCTGGGTGGCTCAGTTGGTTGAGTGTCCGACTTCGGCTCAGGTCATGATCTCACGGTTCGTGGGTTCGAGCCCCGCGTAGGCCTCTATGCTGACTGACAGCTCAGAGCCTGGAGCCTGCTTTGGATTCTGTATCTGCCTCTGTCTCTCTCTCTGACCCTCCCCTGCTCACGCTGTCTCTCTCTCTCTCTCTCTCTCTCAGAAATAAATAAAACAGTTAAAAATTTAAAAAAAAAGAAAAATACAATTCTGATGCATACTATCACATGGATGATTCTTAAAAACATTAACACTATGTAAAATAAGCCAGACCAAAGGACAAAGAGAGTATGACCACTTACATGAGGTCACTAGAATAGCCAAATTCACAGAGACAGAAAGTAGAATAACGGTTACCAGGGCCTGGGGATAGAGGGAATGAGGAGCTGTTTCATGGGTACAGAGTTTCAGTTTTGGAGACAGATGGTGTGCTAACCGCACAACGCTGTGAATATACTTAATGCCAGTAAATTATACACTTAAAAATAGCTAAAATGGTAAATCTTCTGCTATGTACACAATAAAATGATGTTTTTAAAAACCTCATGGATAGGAGAGAAAAAGGTTTAATACCAGTCCCATCACACAGAAAAATTTTAAGTAGGAATGTATTGAGCTCTCTATTGATAAAACAAAATTTCATATTTTTTTTAAGTTTCGCTATGTTGAGAGAGAACACACATGCACATGAGCAGGGGAGGGCCAGAGAGAGGGAGAGAGAGAGAATCCCAAGCAGACTCCATGCTGTCAGCGCAGAGCCTGACACGGGGCTCCCATGAACCGTGAGATTAATATCTGAATTGAAGTCAAGAGTTGAACACTTAACCTACTGAGTTGACTGAACCACCCAGGCCCCCCCAGGCCCCCCAGACTTCATATTTTTGATGAGAGTAAAAGTGCTACTTACTTACTCTATAAAATAGCTGTATGATAAGTTGTTGTTCACCTATGAAATGATATAGTCTCCTAAGTCATAAAACACTTAATTGCTGACTGTCTTCATGTCGATGTCTTTTAATGCTGTTGTCTGTGTTATACTATGTGTTTCATAAGTATGATATTCTGGAAGAAATTAGAGAGGCCATATGAGCAAAATATTTTGTCTTCATCTCCACCAATAATTGCAGAAATTCTAGACACTCTAAAACATATCCCTAAACAAGTCTAGGAGTCCCCCAGATGAATGGGCATAATCATTTCTCTCTTTTCTAGAAAACTCTTAGCTTTATGGCTAAATGTCTACTACTTTTGTCAGTAAACACGAGAAATGTTATGTTTAAGCTGCTTACAAATCTTAGTTAGGATGAATAAAGGCATGTAACACAATGCCTAAAGGTAGAAAACTCATTAAAAAGGAACAAGAACTCTTCAAGCCAGGATTCTTAAAATTCTATGCACCAGTGAATCTGCTCTAATTACAAATAATCAGTTTCAGAAAATGACAAATATTTCTGACACAAGTATGTTTAATAAAGGGCTTACTTAACATTAAAAAATTGTAAACCCCAGGTAATTGTATTTTTGAACTTCAGAACACAATTATTAACACAAGGTTGGGTCATAAAGCACATGATAACCTGGGGTGTGACTTTCATTATTGCAAGGATCAGTATGGACCATGTGAACCAACAGCCAGGGCAGCTCTTGGGCTGGGCATGAGCCCACCGTGCCATTTACAACTTCTGCATCGTCTGCCTGTCGTAAAGACGACATCACAACTGTATAGTGATGACTGTATTTTTTTAATCATGAAAATTTGAGAGTCATCATGAAATCATGAAGTAGGAGCTGCATACCATAGTTTCTCTATAAGTGAAAAATCCAGATTTCAGGAGATTGAAGTGTCTTGCCCAATGTCCCACAATATCAAATCCAGATATAAAACTTTCTAGCTTAATCATTCATTAAGCTAATATGCAATGAGTGCTCACTACTGTCATACACTGTTCTACACTCCTAGGATACATCAATTTAAAAAATGAAAGACAATGATGTCCACTTCCATTGAGTTTACATTCTAATAGAAAAATGTACTAGTTATAATTTTAAATAGAGTGGTCAAGATAAGCCTCCTTGAGAAGAAAACATTTGAGTAAATACTTGAAAGAAGATGAGGGAACCAGTGGTACAAATATTTCCAGGAGGTGAATCCAGGCAGAGAGAAAAGACAGAGCTGGAAAGCATTAACACACATTTTGGAAGTAGAGTTGATTTGTCTCACTGATAAATTGGATGGATGACTTACATATTCTCCAGGTGTTGAGATGTGTTTTGGAACAGGTTCAAGTCACTAGTTGAGGACACTCGATGGAATATCAGTAATGAGTCCAGACTCAGACCAATGTTGAGTTTGTGATTGAGAGAAAGAGTAAGGAAGCATCTTGGGCTGGAGCAGAATGAGGGGAGAAGATGGCAGTAAGAGAGACCAGAGGGGACCAGAGATGAGACCATGCAGTTTTGTAGATCATGAGAAGGACTGTGGCTTTTACTGTAAGGAAGATGAGGAGCCAGTAGAGAGCTTCAAAAGAAGAGAAGAATAATCTGCTTTTGGTTTTAATAAAAATCGCTAGATTGATAATAGCCTATCCAGGACAAGGATGGAACAGGAAAGCCAGAAGAAGGTTATTGTGGTGATCCTGGCTTGAGATGACGATAGCTTGGACCAAGGGGTTGGCAGCAGAGATGGCGACAAAGACCAGAATCTCGATGTACTGTGGAGACAAAGCCAACAGAATATGCTGAGGGGTCAGATGTGTGGTGTAAGAGAAAGAGAGGGGTTGGATATTTGGTGTGAGGGAAAGAGAAGGAGAGGAATCAGTATAGCACTAAGGAAGTGGAAGCCTGGCATTGCCAAGCACTGAGGGAAATGGTACTAAGGGGATGGGTCTGGGGAGGAGAGACAGGAGGTCAGTCTAGACAAGTAGAGTGAAAGATGTCCCCCAGGAGGAGATGTTGACAAGGCTGTAGGACTACAAGTCTGGACTTCAGCAGACACTGTGTAGTAGGGACATGAACTCCTGGTGCTCACCCTGCCTCAATGTCCATCCCACTTCCATAGCTTGGACTTCTCCAGGATGAGAAACACAGTGGTCAGCTTAAATCTACAGTACCTTCTTGTTGCCCTCAAAATCAGTACTTGCCTGGGGTGCCTGGGTGGCTCAGCCAATTAAGTGTCCTACTCTTGATTTCTGCTCAGGTGATGACCTCACAGTTCATGAGTTCAAGCTGAGTACAGAGCCTGCTTGGGATTCTCTCCCTCTCTCTCTCTGCCCCTCCCCTGCCTGTGCTCTCCCTTCTCTCTTTCTCTTTACCTCAAAATAAATAAATTAACATTTAAAAAAGGAATTTAAGAAATGAAAAATCTGCACTCTCCTTATTTCCAAGAAACATAACCAGTAACCCTGCATTTTACCTATGGGGATTCTCAATCAAGGGCCTCCTTGCCCAACTTCATATAGCAGAGACCCCCCATCACAGAATTTCAGACACAAGATGCAACTTTGTGTAAGATGGAACTTAACAAACTGGCTTTGTAATTGCTTGAATATGACACCATTCTTCTAATATCTGTTATATATTTCATCATGTTCCCTACTTTACCAGAAGAATGCATTTCTTAATATATTCTTGTAGGAGAATTTCTTTAAAGTCTGGGGAAAATCATAAGTAGCTGAGTGCTCCAGAAAAGCCACACTCAATGCATCTAAAAAAACCTTGTCTCTGGTTAACAATGAATTGATGCCAGTGGAATGATATTTCAGAATTTTTCCTATAAATGTGACATATGCATCCCTGTGCATCAGCATAAGCTCTGCTGAAAACATTTCAATGAATGACAAGTTGATTGGCCCCAATTTGAAAAGCATAGTGTATAGAAACATAATTTTGGGGGTGGCCAACATTATGACAGATCCTATATTCTGCTCATATACAGAACTGGTTTGGGGAATTTTGATAGCCTGTGAATGCTTTCAACAAAGAAAATTGGCCAGATAGGGGAGGGAAGAAAAAGAATGAAATGGAATTAACAACTGTTGGGCAACTACTATCAGCCAGACATTATTTGAGAGAAAATGGTGGGGTGAAAGACTGATTGATAATCATTGTTTTTACAACCAAAGGCAACAGAATGATATGGGGGTAGAGAGCAATGGCTTTGCAATGGAGAGCCTGACACAGATCTCAGCTTTGTCTCTTACTGTGAGACACTGTCACACTAATGACGTCACTTCTCTGATCTTCAGTTTTTAGATCTGTAAAAGGAGAATAACAATAGATAGTTTCTAGGTAGTTGTGGGGACTGATTTTATTTGTATTCACACACACACACACACACACAGCCCTGCTTAACTTGAACTTTATTACAAATAGGGCATTAGGGGAGGATGTGATGTGGAAGGTACCTGAACTATTCATCAGGATACACACAAGCTTTGGATGACCAAAGAAAGAGCACTAGTCACTTCTGCTAAGATGCCATGCAGGGTCTCATTGACTCATGAGCTCAGATACTCAAGGGGCACCTGTGTGGCTCAGTGGGTTAAGCCTCTGACTCTTGATTTCGACTCAGGTCATGATCTCACGGTTTGTGAGATCAGGCCCCTTATTGGGCTCTGTGCTGACAGCGTGAAGCCTGCTTGGGATTCCCTCTCTCCCTCTCTCTCTGCCCCTTTCCTGCTGCACTCTTTCTCTCTTTCTCTCTTTCTCTCTCCCTCTCAAAATAAATTAATAAACTTAAAGAGCTCAGATACTGGAAAGGATAAACAGGATGCAACAGAGACCCCTCCCCCTGGCCACAGTATAACATCAGCCACATTGAGACTCTCTCCTGTGGTCTCCTCATTCAGTTTACTGAGCTTATCTCAAAAGCTGTGGCCCTGTGGCTTTTAAGAAAACCACCAAAAAAAATTATGACAGAAAATAAGATATAGTAGTAAAAAACACATCATGATTCTTTGGGTGAGTGGAGGTTGTAAAGAACCTAGGTTTGTTTTTTGTTTTTTTCCCAACAATTTCCTATCAGTATATATCTGGCCTCATATTAAAGAGAGCAAGAGGTCTGTTCTGCAAAACTGCTGACTCGTAAAGAATTGGAATCCGTTTATTATTTTCATTTTCTTTGACCTGCTGTGCATAACCGTAAGGATGAGCGCCAATTCCAAATCCTGATCCCAAATAAAAAGTCCAGGAGAATGGATGGCATATGGAGGCTGGGGATTAAGCAGGAAGGGGAAATGACCAGAACAAACCCCTGGAGAGAGAGAAGGGAGGCGGGCTGAAAGGGAAGGAAGCTTGGCTTTTCAATTTGCTCCCATGGGGACCTTAACTTTCAAATAAGAACTGTGCCTCTCATTTGCTGTGTAAGCACATATCGATTGGGTTTTTCAGATTGGCTCTGTGAGAAACTCCATGGCACTTTTAGAAGTAAAAGTGGATAGATCAGCTCCTTTTCAATTGAATTTGCCCTCAGAGTCAGAAAATATAAGAAATAATAAGCAGGGGGGTGGGGAGGACTTTTCTTCAAATGTATTACACTGGTCTTCTCTTGCATAACAAAATAATCTCAAAAAATAGGTTTATATTAGCATCTGTATAAGGAGAGCTAAAGAAAGACAATAGATGTGAAGAATTGCAATGTACTTGTTGAATGTGAAGTGGTTTCGTTTTCTTAAATCTGAGCTACACCAGGCAAACCTCACTAGGGGATATGGGGCCAATCCTTTAGGAACAGGTGGACATTCATGTGACCCATGCAATGGCACAGGCTGAGTAGGTAAGAGCCTAAGGCCACGCACCTGCAGGCA
The DNA here is from genome assembly GCF_003009895.1 of Hyaena hyaena. Taxonomy (NCBI): domain Eukaryota; kingdom Metazoa; phylum Chordata; class Mammalia; order Carnivora; family Hyaenidae; genus Hyaena; species Hyaena hyaena. The sequence goes on along the minus strand of NW_024081110.1, from coordinate 1,028,880 downwards.
CACCTGGGGAGAAGTGTCATGCAATGGGGTCAAGGTCAAGGACAAAGAGCTATGGTGCAAGTGCTGAAGCTTAACAGCAACCAGACAAGATGCTGGAAACTTGGTCTTTGCATGAAAAGGCCTCTGCCTCTGATGCACGGTCTCAAGTGGCTTCCTGCCTGGAAGAGAGAGAAGGGGCACCAGCCAGCTCTGCCAGGGGTCTTAGAGGACAATCTTTGCCTTTGGTTTGGTTTTCCTTGGAGTCCTCTTTCCAGTCCTCAGAGGACTAAGAGTCAGAGGTAAAATCTGGTGTAAACAGAGAGGACAGGAGCCACGTTAGCAGAGATGCTCTAAGTAACATTTGTAACTCACAGTCCTCCAGCACCTCCTCCCAACCCGGGGCTTTCCCTGCACTGGGAGCAACCCCTCAGGGGTGGGGGAAGCAGTCACACCCCTCCTGAGGGGCTTCTCTTGGCAAGGAGGGTGATGCGTACTTTTCACCTGGCAAACTGGCTATACACACAGATTTCTATGCTTCCCCGATTTTCTACCACAAACATATTTTGACATCATCAAACTATGATAAGTGAAATAAAAATGAAGACTAAGAGCTAAAATACTTAAAACCTAAAGTATCGTCACTTTAGGTTACTTCCTTGGCTTACCATACTCCACAGGTTTTCAGATTAGCATCTCTCTCACTGCTTCTAAAAGTGTCACTCATAGTTCATTGTGAAATATTCATTTATTTCCCTTGGGCTCTGGAGCAGAGGCATCTGACTTAATATTAGTAAATCCCTTCAGTTAAAAGTACAACATAGTTGCTTTTGTCTAATTCTGCATAAACGCACTTTAAGCAAATATCGAAAACTATTCTTTAAGTTTAAAGATGTACAGATGGGTATGTACCCAACAGAATTGAAAGAAGGTTCTTAAAGAGACATTTGTCCCCTTGTGTTCAGCAGCCCTATTCACAATAGCCAAGAGATGGAAGTACCCCAAATATCTACTGACAGATGAATAGATAAACCAAATGTGGTCTATACATATACCTCTAGGATATTATCCAGCCTTAAAAAGGGAAGAACATCTGACACATTCTGCACCATGGATGAAACTTGAGGACATTATGCTCTGTAAAAGAAGCCCAGCACAAAAGGACAAATACTTTATGATTCTACTTACATGAAGTATCTAGAATTGTCAAAGTCATAGAGACAGAAAGTTGAACAGAGGCTGCCAGAGGTTAGGTTAAGGGTAGAGAAAGAACGGGGTATTGTTATACAATGAGTACAGGGTTTCAGTTTTGCAAGATGAAATGAGTTCTGGAGATTCACTGCATGACAGTATGAACCTACTTGGCACCAGTGAACTGTATACTTAAAACTGGTTAAAGATGGTAATTTTGAATGTATTTTATCACAACTAAAACAATGAACTGTGCAGAGCACAGTATATCTATTCTATTAGATGAAAAAGACGTTGGGAAGGAAATGAAATTTCAGCAGATAATCCTTGACAATGAGTGGGGCTCGGGGCTGGGAGTCTTTGGAAGGGATTTCAAAGCAAAGGCAGCAGCCTTCAGAAATCCATTCGGAGTTCACTGGCATGCCCGCGCTGGTTTAGGGACACACTGAGGACTGGACCTAGGGCTAATGTGAATGCATTCACAGCAGAATACGGGGCAGGTCCAGAATATGGGAGACCGAGAGAGTTAGGGGCTTGACACTAAGGGCACAGTTCTGGGGATGGATAGACATAAAGGGTGATAGCAAGCCACCATGGGGTTTAACAGGACAGGTGACCCTGTCGGAGCACAGATGAGAAAAATGAACTTGGCAGCTGCATGAAGGGTTGACTGCAGGGAAGCCATGCTAGAGGCAGGGAAACCAGTGAGGAATGGGGTGTAATTACTGGTCCTGGAACATAAGCATTTCCTTGCCATTAAATTGATCTTACCACAAGTCACAGTCCTTACCCAGTTCTACAATAAAATGGCTCAGTATTTTACAGTAAGAGGTCTCCAAGGAAACCCCAATATTCATGTTCCAACAGATGCAAAAGGAAAATATTGAAGAAAGGGGGGCCTAAAGAGAAAAAAAATGAAGGAGGAATATAAAGACTAACATATCAGGGAAAGAAATTGCAAACCCAACTGATTTGCATTAGCGAAGTAGCATTCTTTTCTTCAGAAATAGCTGGACTAGGGGCACCTGGGTGGCTCAGTTGGTTAAGTGTCCAACTCCAGCTCATGTCATGATCTCATGGTCTGTGAATTCAAGCTCTGTATTGGGCTCTGTGCTGACAGCTCAGAGCCTGGAGCCTGCTTTGGATTCTGCATCTCCCTCTCTCTCTGTCCTTTCCTTTCTCTCTCTCTCCCTCCCTCTTTCTTTATCTCAAAAACAAACACTAAAAAAATAACTGGACTATTTACTCTAGCAAAACTCAATTTATTAACATTTCACACATTAATGAGCATTTCTTCTGAAGACTGTTGAATAACCAAAAACGCTAATGAGAAAGAATAGCATGCACAAATAAAAAAAAGCACAGAGGAAAGAAATGCACCAAACATCTTATAAACAAGTGAAGATCCCATCCCCAGTGGAGAGACAGAGGGAAGTGTGTGTGTGTGTGTGTGTGTGTGTGCGCGCGCGCGTACACGCGTAATGCACATACACACGTGCAGGTGTTCAGAGCTGGTGGGCGATTGGTGGGAAACATACATAAAGCCAAACAGACCCGAGGAGAATGTGATGGCGCTGACTTACATATAGACTTTATTGTCAAAGCTATTTGCTGGCAGGAATGAGATCATGAACGATCATGAAAAAATAAACCTATATTTAAACCTCATGTCAGGACGCTTTTTTGGGACTGGGAGAGATAACTTAACCTCATGCAGTCTCAATAAATACATGTCTAAAACAGGATGAACATACTTAACGGAAGTGTTCTGAGGACTAGAAATAATGCACAGAAAGTGCCTGGAATAATGCCTGACACACATCAGTCACATACACTTATAATAGCATAAATTTATTGAGCATCTATTATATACTCAATAAATGCTAGGTACTAAGGGATATGGCAAGATCTCTGCCCTTAAAATTAGATGTAACCTGACATGCTTGTATATTAACCCTCCAAAGCTTCATATAGTGTTAACAAGGTCAAGTGCACAAGTGAAAATCCCAGTTGATGGAGGATGGGAGAACACTGGTACCAAGCCAGAGCACCCAGGCCAAGGTGCCAGTCAGACTGTGGAAGTGCAGCACTGCCCCCTACTGGAAGGAGGACTTGATGGCCAAGAGGTCTTAATTTTCTGAGCCCAAGATAGGCTTCCCAGATAGCTCAGCTTTACTACTTACTACAGAGGGAACGCGAAGGAAAGCAAGGTGAAGTGCGCTCTTGGATGAGGTCGGGGGCAGCCAGCTGACCAAGGGAGGACGGGCATCTGCGGGTCCTCCCTTTGCAGGCATCAGCCATATACCAAACTCAAAGCAAAGATCCAGACTCCTTATAAAAGCAAAGATCCAAAGCACTGAGGGTGCCTTTGCCAGAACAAGAGGGTCAGCGTGAAGAGTGAGTCTCCCCACCTGCACCCCAGCCCACATCACTACTTTGATCTCATTTGGCAAACAGATATTCAGCAACCTCCGGCACCCTCTGACATGAACCATTTTCCGTTCAGCCAACCACGTTCACCCCATCTGCACATGACCACCCCTCACATCAGATACCCCACCTCCATCAGAGAAGGTAGCAAGTAGACATAGGATAACACGTAATTTCACACGGGGCTGCTCAGGGGGTATTAACATTAGTTGGTTATCAAGGGGAGTCATATAAAGATGGAGAGCCTTCAAATAGGCCTTGACAGTGCTCACAGACAAGGGGAGGAATGAGGAGCAGCCTAGGAGATTAATGGGGGTTCATATGGAGGAGCAGGGGGACAGAGAATAGAAGAGCAGGTCAGGAGTCGGTTCCCAAAGATGCAAACTGCCAGGCCCACTCTGTAAACAGTGGGGTTCTTCATGCAGAAAGAATTGAAGAATAGTCATTGGACAGTTTCAGCCCAAGGTGCCCTGTTGGAATTCTCTTCTCCCTCCTCATTCCATATCTTCTTCCATTGGGTCATATCTCCCTTAATAACACCACCCAGCAGTTTCCCTACATAGAAACTTGGAGTCATCTTAACATATCCTTGTCTTTGATCTAAGCAGACGCTAACTCCTATCTATACTGCCTTCTCCAACTATTTCTCAGAATCCTCTCCTCTCCATCCCTGCTACCATCTTTATAATTCAGGTCCTCATTATCTCTTGGTCATCTTGCCCCAAATTATTACCATGCTACTACCTGCTGACACTATTTTCCAGCTCCTCATTGCTTTCATAAAAAAAGTCCTTGGTTTGTTACATGAGACCCTTGGTGGTCTAGTACTTACCTATATCCCTTGGCTCACTTGACCTTCCTCCTTCTACATCACTTGTTCTCTAGCCATATCAAACTGCCTGTTTGGGCCAGACTGTTTCATATCTCAGGACCTTTGCATGTGCTGTCCCATCTGTTTTGACCACAACTCTATTCTCTGCATGTCCTTCAGCCACCTATTATTTACTTACTCTTGGAGACAACAATTCAGGCACAAGCATGACCTCTTATAGGAAGCTCTTCTGAATCAACTCAGGCTGATTCTAGACCCATCTTTTCTCTTTCCATGGTACTCCACTGCCTTTATTATAGTATACATCATACTGGATGAATTGGCCTTAGATGTCTGTTTCCCCCATTCAGCCATTTTATCCAGCCCTGTGTCCCCAACACCTATCAGAATGCTAGGTTCAAAGTAGATGTTTAATAATTGTGTCGTGTTTAATATAAGAAGAACATAAACAAATGACAAAAATCTGTGCCAGACAGCGAGAAGCTTGGGACTCTTGAGGTTTTATAACCTGAGCATTCCTCTGAATGGAAACTTTCAAAATCAAAATGGAACCATAACTGGGAAAGAAGTTTTGCTGAGGCCCGGGTGAGTTGGCCCATTATGCATAATGACTTGTAGGGTCATATTATAAAGGTGGAAATATTTACGTGTCCGTGTATATGTGAGTTTGTTTTATTCTGAATGTACTGGGCCTTGCTGGGCTTAGAATGGCCCTCAAGTATTTAATTCTGGCACATATAAGGGAATCGAAATTAGCTTGCAGATAACCCAAGATGTCTGCTCAGTATCTTTCATCCGGCCAAACTGGTGCCCCCATTGAGGCTTCACTCCCACCTCTGCCACCAAATGCCCTTCTCCTCCTTGGATATAGGAAGTACACCAGAATGTCAGGACAGATCTTCTCCTACCGGGCAGGGCTCTGAGCCATCCTGCTGCTTCACAGAGCCAAAGGGCTCCCTGCATTGCCTCAAGTGCTTGAAAATGAACCCAGAAAGACAAGTGGAGGGCAAACATAACACAAATATGCACCTATAAAAATAGCCCTGTAATAACAGCCGCCCATGCACTAGATGGGAGCAGGAACAGATGGCGACGTCTGTCTAATTTTCCAATCCCTGAGGTTGTACCTCTTTGCTTCCCTTCCATCTCTTTTCCTGGAACATGGTTTTGGCAGGCAGAGGGTCCCTTGGAATCAACAGAATCCTTCAAAGTCATTCCAGAATGGTACAGTCATCGAGGCCAATGTACCACGCTACCCAGAATCAGAAGCCCAGAGTTACAGACGTGAGTCATGCCCAAAAACACATCAGTGACCTTGACAGGTTATTCCTTCGTTTTAACAAAGTGTATTAGTTGATCAAATGTTCCTTTTTAAAGTAAAGCAGAGGAACTTGGGCTCAGATGAAAGTCAAAATGGGCAATGTTGTTTGTTGACTGCCACCTGGGTGCCTGGGCACAAATGGGCCATGCCGTCTCACTCCCGCCGCGGCACCGGCTCCTGGCCGTCTTCCACATGGGCACTACTTGTGCCTACTTTCCTTACTTACTAAAGACTTTGGAACCTTGGGCAAACATTGTCCAAGGCTGATCTTCTGGGTGATCCCCAGAGCAGACCACCAGTGTCCTGCAGTTATTAATGTCTGTAAATATTTTATAGTGACTTCACAATGTTTTCAAACCACTCAGACTTCTTTTTTAATTCTATTTTGATACCATTCTCTCTAAACTTTCCAAGTCCAGTAATTTCAAGAGATTGTATTTCTAAAATTTTACAAAAAAAATATTCCATGTATTTCTCAATATTTAATTGTCCTTGTCATAGTTATACAAGATAAGGAAATGTATGTAATATTTGCACCAAGCCCATATGATGTTTCCAAAGACAATTCAGGTGACCCCATGCCAATATCACTTGCTATGAATGCCAGGAGGTGAACAAATATGGTAGGTAATATGGAAAATCAGGCTTAATATGTTAAACATTTATTAAATGCTTACTAAACATTGTACTAGGCCATCCAGGAGGATGACATTGACAAGGGCATCATCTTACCCCTGCCCGCACAAAGCTTTCCATCTAATGAAAGATAAACAGCTAACTCTAGGGCCTAAGAGGTGGGGCACACTTACAGAGCATGTGCAGAGAGCTTAATGTTCTTCATTTCACTTAATCCTCAACACAGCCCCTCTGATTTGGATATTACCACCTTCCCAAAGGTGGGCATATGAGGCATTAGAAGGTTCAGTGACTTGCCCAAGGTCCCACAGAGTAAAGTACCAATTTCGCATGAGCACAAGTCTGTCTGATTCTATATAGCCCATGCTCATTCTCTAAACTAAACCACGTTCCTTTTCACTAAAAGCAGTACCATGCTGGGGTGCCTAAGCAAGAAGGAGACGTTCATGTGAATGGGTGGGGATGCTGATGTAGGTATCAGAGAGGGCTTCGCAGAATAGGTGGCATCTGAGCTGAGACTTGAAGGAATATTAGTTCAATAGGAAATTCATGGGGAAGAAAATGTCAGACTAGAGGCTGTGAGCTAGCTGTTAGTGTGGTGTTGCTATGGACTTCAGGGAACATGGAGGGAGAGATTTGCAAAATGATGCTGCCGGTAGAAGACATAATGTGTCAGCCATGGCGTTTTAGGAGATGCGTGTCTCTCCTTCAGACCCCTCCACCCTGGGTCTTCTTCTAGCTTTTATACCATCAGTTCCCTCTTTCCTCTTTCCCAATGTTTCCTCTCTCATCTTTTCTCCCCAACCCAAGCAGACTTCACGAATGTATGAAAATCAAGTCTTCAAAAAAAAATTCAGTTGTGTTTGCACAGCATTTTTTACTCCAAGTTACTCAAAACATCTCCCTCCACCAGCTGCAGTGGTTTGCTTCTCCAAACTCCTGCAGCAGCTTAGGACACTGAGGGTTTTTTTTTTTTAATTTTTAACATTTATCTATTTTTGAGAGACAGAGTGAGACAAAGCACAAGTAGGGGAGGGGCAGAGAGAGAGGGAAACACAGAATCTGAAGGAGGCTCCAGGCTCTGAGCTGTGAGCACAGAGCCTGATGAGGGGCTTGAACCCATGGACCATGAGGTCATGACTTGAGCCAAAGTTGGATGCTTAACCGACTGAGCCACCCAAGCGCCCCAGGACACTGAGGTCTTCATGACTTTTCATGAGACACACACGAAGCCAGGACAACTTGTGATATCCACTAAAGTGATAAGAGTAGGAGTTACTTTGCTGGTTTCTGGGAGAATTCTTCGTCATTACTGGTACCACCAGGTCCTTAGAGGAAAGTTAGTGGTGCAAATACATGTAAGACCATTAGTATCTCCCACCTCCTGAAAAATGGAGCTGGGGCAATGGTCCATGGTTATGGTAGCCTAAATTACCATGGTCAGCATAATATGACAGTGACGTAGTAAAAAGGGGTTCGTTGGCATGGTGGGGGTGTAATAATATTGTAGAGGGTTATGGTCTGAATAGGACAGATGGAATTAGAGGAAATATATAGAGAAAATTGAAAGAAATGAGATAAAGCAGAATCTAAAAGGAACATGAGGGAAATGGCAAGTTGGGGGGGTAGATTTTCAATATTAGAGGGATACGATGATGTTTAAATATCAATGCTAAAGAGGCAACAAGAAAGAAGATGCTGAAGCTATAGAAACAAAGCTAGATGATGGAGGGAGGTCCCCGAGGAGGGAAAAAGACCAGTGGAAAGGGCATGTGCTTATGTAGGAGAAGGGAAGGGAAGTCCATTCCATATTGAAATGAATTGAAAGAATGACATATTAAAAGAATGACACTGGGGTTCTGGAAGCTCCTTCTCAGAATTGCAAATTAAGTCCAAAGCTAAGTACAAAAGTACTAAAAGCCCCAAGTTTCAAGTTCAGAAAAACTTCCAGTTATCGAGCAATCACCTCTCCTTCGGGCTTCCTGGGAGGCATCCTCACAGACAGAAGACCAGCAAAGTAGACAGAGATCAACAACCTTGACGCCAGCTGGCAGTCACATAGATTTGCCTCCTTTTCACCCTCACACAAAAGCTCCGCTTGCTCCTGCCCAGTGAAGGGGAGAGAAGACATAAGGAAAAGACCATACACTCCCCTCCAGTCTAAACCAGGTATTACTTAGTTACTCAGGAAGCAAAGGAAGACTTCAACCCAAAAGAGAGTGTCACTTGAGAGGGAAGTTTTCAGTGAGAGCCAGGAGGAAACAGATGAAGCATCTGTGACTCGATTAAGAGTGTATGTGAAGTTACTTGCAATTAAGTAAAGGTTGTGAAGAGTATAGTGGGAAAGGTTAGGAGGGGAGCAATTGCATCTGGCTCAGGGAGAAGGGAACAGAGCCACAAAGCTGGGACTTCGGAGAGGATGATGAATGGAGGAGCACTTTTCAGTTTGGGTGAAAAACACGGATGAGTCATGGGGAAAATAACTGGCCTAGAAATTTCCACAGACCGGAGCCTGGAAGTAAGTCTCTGATGGATTGAGGTCTTCAATGGATTGAAGGACTTGGACCTCTCTGCAACAAGCCAGCTGCTCCTGGAAATCCTAGACCAGGTGGGCTGGCGACAAGACTGTTTGGTTCCCAGGAGCCTCACTGTGTGCTGGAAATAGCATTAGCTCCAGATTGATGGGAGGCCTTTCTGGACGGAATCCTTTACAGCCTGTCTTAGCCGTGACTCCGAGGGAATAAATGGAAAATGGCATCATTGATTTTAAAATAACTCTAGGTGAGCTAGTTGCCTGTACTTTGTTTCCCTTTATTCAACTCCCACTCACTTCTCAACTGACATCCACCCCCTGCATTTCACTCAAATCGGTCTGGCCCAGTACACTAGCGATTTCCGTGTTGCTGGATCCTATTGGCATTTTCAGCCCTTATATTATTTGACATTTCAGACCTACTGACCAATCTTCTTTGTGAAACAATTTCTTCCTTTGGATTCCACAATGACACCACCCTCTCTTGATTGTGCTCCTACACTCCTCTAGCCACTCATTTGTTCTGTCTCTAAAATTCTCATTTACTTAGCCTTTAAAATGTTGGGCTTCCTTAATCCTTGATTGCAGCCCTTCTACCCTTCTTACTTTATCTTGTGCCTTTAGGCCATCTTGTTCAGATCCAGGTTGCAATTGCCTGATATAGAAGACATGTGAAAAATGCTATCGGAGTGTTCAGAGGTGTGCATGCCTGAGGTACATAAGAGGTTGCTTGCATTGGGTCATTGCTACCCAGATGGCAAATTCAGCCTTAGGGCAAATAATGAAGCCCAAGGAGAGTATTTCTATAGAGAGAAAAGAGAATCCAAACTAGAACTCTGGGAAAAAATATTCACAGGATTGGAAGATGAACAAGCACCAAGTAAAAGTAATTGCTATTATCATTCATTGTGATTACAATTATTCTACAAGTAAGTACTTGTTTGTATATTTCAAGACTGTGTTTACTATCTATGCATTAACTTTTTTTTAATGTTTAACTAATTTTTGAGATAGAGATAGAGACAGCATAAGCAGGGGAGGGTCAGAGAGAGAGGGAGACACAGAATCTGAAACAGGCTCCAGGCTCTGAGCTATTCCTCAGCACAGAGCCGGACGCAGGGCCCGAACCCACGAACCGTGAGATTATGACCTAAGCTGAAGTTGGATGCTGAACTGACTGAGCCACCCAGGTGCCCCTATGCATTAACTTTTTAATAGCATTTCCTACATTCCACCCAGAATATTCATGCCTACCTTTCACTCAGTAGACCACCAGGCTTTGTTTGGTACATCAATTCAATCCAGCATTAGTAATTTTTATTGATTGCCTTTAGGATGTATGGTAATTTTTAAAGCACTATAATCCATCTCTATAATGGAGTATTGCAATATTTCTACTACTATTGTCAGTTTTTCCATCAGCATCAATTAGAAAAGACACAAAGGGGGGGGCGTTTGGGTGGCTCAGCCAGTTGAGCGTCCAACTCTTGATTTTGGCTCAGGCCATGATCCCAGGGCTGTGGAATCGAGCCCTGCATCAGGCTCTACACTGAGCATGGAGCCTGCTTAAGATACTCCCCCCACTCTTTCTCTCTCTCTTTCTCCCTCTGCCCCTGTTGCTCTATCTCTCAAAACAAATTTTTTTTAAAAGAAAAGACACAAAGGAAGCATAGCTTTATCAATTATTTTATCAAAGGAACAAGCATAGAAGCATCACTTGCAAGTGTTCAACAATCATTACTGCGTGCACTAAAAGGGGTATGTTCTACTTTTTTTTCCTGAAAAATAAAACACAATAGTTTTACAATTCATTTAATAGTAACTGGTAATCATCAAATTAGCGATGTTTGTCTTCAAAAGTTATTTCGCCAGCTGTGCTGTCATTTCTCAAGGATGACCAGATACCTAGAGTCCTAGACATTTCTCATATAAGATGCATCATAAAAATCAGACTTGGTCTATTATGAGCATTGATAAAACCAGAGCTAGGGAAAGAACTAGATCTCAGGACACATGCATAGCCTTAATATAGTGAATATTTATCCCCTCCCCCTGAGTTATTACAAAATCAGAACAAGAATATTCACAGAGTACATTCTACTTTCTAAAAACCCACCGTACAGCCAACCGTCATGTACCCCCAAGGCAGTGATGCTCAGTGTGCTCAGACAGTCCTGCTGCCAAGCTTATTGGTCTCTAATGAATTACTCTTTTGTTGACATCGGCACTCTTCAATTCCAAAGCCAACCACACATTTCCTCTAGAGTCCACCTCTCCATTTCCATTTATCTGCAGACTGTCTGCAGAGACAATCCACCAGGAAGAGGACAACACTCACCTTGGAACCAGAAGGCTTGGGTCCAGGTTTCAACTTATACTTTACTCAGCTGTGCACAAAATGTGATTTTCCTCACCTTTGTGTCTGTGTGAATAGTCTCACACTCCTTCCTCACCACCCTCCAACAACAGGTGGTAAAAGTATTAGCATTAGGAAAGGCTTTGGAACCCCAAGAACAGCCTTTGTCCTTTTTCACTGGAAAGTTTAAGACACAGTCATCTGTTCTCAGTAGCGTTATGGTGTGGAGTGTGGGGACCTGCCTCATGGAAGCCACTATTAACTGAATATTAGAAACACTCCGCTTCAGGTCTAAACCTAAAGACACGTTCCATCCAGTTGGATCCTCAATATTGCCCCAGAAGACAAGGAGGGAAGGAGTCATTCTTCCCAATTTGCAAATGAGGAAAAAGGGAAGCTCAAGGCTTAGCAAACTGACGAAGATCACTCAGCTAGAAAAGGGCCAAACTAGGGCTTAATCTTTCAACTTTTCTAATTCCTAGTTGTTCCCCTTGGGACACCTTTAACAAAAAGGAACAAAGCAGTGCACATACCTCTTCTCAGTTCAAGGAATGACAATTAATGACCCAAGAGAGTTGACGTACCTCCAAAAAGACTCATTCCTCTCCTACTTACATTGTAAGAGTCAGGTTTATTCTACATTCTCTTAAATTGACTTAAAACAGGGGCGTCTGGGTGGCTTAGTCGGTTAAGCGTCCGACTTTCGCTTAGGTCATGATCTCGCGGTTCGTGGGTTCGAGCCCCGCGTCGGGCTCTGTGCTGACTGCCAGCTCAGAGCCTGGACCCTGTTTCAGCCTGTGACTCCCTCTCTCTCTGACCCTCCCCTGCTCACGCTGTCTCTCTCTCTCTCTCTCTCCTGGAAATAAATAAAACATTAAAAAAAAATTTAAAAAAATAAAATTAAATTAAAAAAAATTGACTTAAAACAGTCAGGAGAAGGCTCATTAAAATTCACTACACAACAAAAATAAAATACTTAGAGGTCACGTATAACCTTGCATTTTGTAGATATTGACAATGAGCCATCAAGAATTTATTTCATAGATGGCTATTATAATTATTTCACAACACAAAACACCTAGACAGGCTCCTTTTTTATTGGAAAGAGAGGTTTTAAAGATCAATTTAACAATATCACTTTCAGTGTGAGAGTTCCGAGCCTCAGTCCAGTGGGACACGTTCTTGAAGTCTTGCACATTTAATTTACAATGAGCTTCAACAAATTGTACTCTTTAGCCGTCTCTCGTGATAGAGGTCACACACCCCTGCTGACGCTTAGCTGTAGACAGACACTATCCAGCACATTCTAGTCATTTCCAGCTTGAGACACAGATGACTCCAAACTTACAGTAATTAGATGTTGACAATCTCTTTGACTCAGTGAAATGAAACACCATCGAATCCAGTTTAAATTCTTCTCAAGTTTTCAGGGAGATTGAGTGACGTCTGCATGAATAAGACACTAGATGGCCTGGCAGCAACTGGGATGCCTACAAGGTGAAGGGTGGATTTGAGACAAGAGGGTTTTGTACGATGCAAAGCGGCATATGGACCGAGGGGGCCACACGCGCAAGCGCTTCGCACGTGCCTCACCAGATCATGGCTTGGCTGCACGAGCTGCTTTTTATGAGTGCTCAGTTCATCGACAAACGGAATAGAAGATCCAAGACCACCTTTCTAATTGCAAAATGCTTCTCCTTCCCCCACAATCAGATTTCTGCTCATTTCAGCTCTGCAAAAGAATGTCATCATCATAATTCCTAGTAGCTTGCTTCTGTTTCCGCTTCAATAGATGGGAAGTCACATAACAGCTTTGCTCCCCATCAAGTTGCCTGTACCCGAAAACAGCTGCAATGCTTATCTAATTAAACCCCAGCGCCAAACTGTGAGCTTGGCCATCAATCATTAATATTGTATTTTGGATCGCTTTAAATTCTGACTGAGGATACGTGGCTCCCCACACACTGGTCTCTGAAGGAGATTTTTCAAATAATCTTTAAGTGGCATTGAAAAAATAAAACAAGCTGCCTGCTGTTTGACGAGAGCTCTACTACCCTGCTGCACCCTGATTAGCTGTTAATACTAATTGAGAGATGAATATTGCTTATCCCGAAATGCTCAAGATTTTTTTCAGGACTACTAAGAGGAAAATGCAGTTTTCCTTCCCTCAGAAATGTGGCTCCTTGCCCAAATTTTAAAACAGCGCCAAAAGAATGGTGGTTTCTGGGTCTCTCGTCTACAGCGTTGCAGAGTCATTACACTGAATCACTTCTTTACTCTGCGGGGCCATCCCACAAGTTAGTGAACTGTGATCTCCACGTGGGATTTGCACATTCATACCCTACATGTGGAACGTGGAAATGGTCCTCACAGAGATCTGATAGCCCAGAAGTATTTATGTCAATCTCTGTCCTGCTAAGGCACATGTTGATGCACTTGGGTTCAAGCTCATAAACCAAGAGGAATGGTTTCCTACATCGCTATTCTAATAGACTGAAGCCAACAGGCTACGCCAAATGGGACAATTTAGACAAAGAGAGCCTGGCAAAACCCAATGAATGTCTGCTTCCTTCTAACATTCTAGGAAAAATACCAAGCAGCTGTGCCAAAGCATACTGCTCTTCTTTGTTAGGAAAACACTCGGACCCACTCGCAATCAGGGATGCGGTCGGCAGCGGGTTCAGTAAATCTGTATGGAAGACAGGCTTCCTAAGGACGCACACTTGACTGCAGAAATACAATGCACACCTAGCTCAGCATAAACACAGCTTAAAAATCATAAGGAAAGAGAACAAAGCATGGGGACCATGAGGTTCTCATTCCTATAAGCCGAGACTCACTGGGCCTTTGCCAGGGCACTGCCTGGCACTCAGCCACATCATCTACAGAGTGACAGGGAGTCTCAGAGAATACAAATAAGAGAAAGAGGCTGACTCAAGAGTAGCAAAAATTTAAGGAAAAGTGGAGGCTTAGGATAGCATAGTGCAGAGAAGAGAAGCCTAAAAGATTTATAAACAGTCTGAAAGCCCATATGAAAGACTAGGTTGATGGGAGTAATCAGACATGTCTCCTGAGTCTAATTGACACAGGTCGGGGCATGGGAATGAGGACTATCAATTTAGCTAAGCTCAAACTACATTTCCCAGAATTCCTATGTGTGTATGCCTGTGGGGTGTGTGGGGCAGGGGTGTGTGTGTGTGTGTGTGTGCATCTGTGTAATTCTGTGGGGAGAGAAAGAGACATTTTGCAGGCAATTTGGAAGATGGGAGTGAAGTAGCAGCCACATTGCTTTCAAGGCTTTGAAGGTCAGACCAGGGCCGGAGGTCTTGTTGATCTGCCTGCTTACCTTGCCGGCCTACAGCAGCTCTAGCTCCTGCTGAATCCTTTCCTTCAACTTCTGTGACTCCGTGGCCAGGAGAGTGTCTAGCTTGCTGACAATGAGTGCTGGCTGCTCCTGATCCACATGCCCATCACCAAAGTTGGAGGTTAGAAGGCTGTGAGAGACCAACACAGATTCTAGTCCATCCTCCTGGATCCCAGCTGGTCCCTGTGGCTCCCAGTTTATCCTTGCTTTCCCCACTTCACATCCACCCTCCCTCCTAGCCCCTCATCCCACACACACTCCTCCATCAGTGGGGCTACTGTGACCACACTGGGAAAGAAGAGCAATTTTCTTGGCCTATAGTGGTTTAACTACAACATTCTAGGTGGCTTACGGTTCAGCTCTGTGGGGTTTGGGGCTTAGAAATCCATGCTCAAGGCTCTGTGAGTAATAAACGGTCTCTGATCCAGGGACCTCATGCTTGCTTCCCATCAGTATATATATAATTGTGGCAGGCTGACCTGTGAACTTGTAAAGAAGGGTGAAATCTCACACTCCGCTCAGTTTCAAACTTAACGCTTTCTACACAGATTCCCATAAGTTCGACATCCTTAACCCCTTTTTGATAAGGAGACTCCGTTTTCGAGAGTCCACTATTTCCCTGCCAAGTCTTCTAGTCTCCCCGGCCCTCCCCCCACTCTAGACAGAACATAACCTTGAATCTTAACTAGCATCACCAGAGCCTTCAGACCCGACTAGTCCTTGTTAGTCCTTTAACCAGAACACCAGATTCTGCTCTGAACATCCCTTACCTACTGGATTAGATCTTTTCTGTGAAAATACAAATTACCCAGAGTTGTAATATCAAACACTCCCTTACTTTCATTTTGCTGTCCGGCCTGTCTCCCTCACAGTTATGGTGCCCTGCTGCTGAATTAGACCCTCATTTTCTCTTCTGATACAAAAAGTTGATTATCTCTGCTGATTTACAAAGTTGTACTTGATTCCCAGTTGAACACCAGATCCTGGACCCCAAATGTCCCTCATGGGCCACCATTAGAGGTAACATCCTTTCTCACTTTCTATCTCTGTCAGTTACAATAATGGTCTTAAATCTTTGCCCGTCCCTATATCCTTACCTTTTAGTGGGCAGGGTAGAATTCCCCAACCCTGGACTTGGTATGGGACTCATTTTGGCTAATGGGATGTCAGCCAGTGTCGCACAGAGTCTTGAAAAGTGCTTGCATGTAGGTACTTGTGTGCTCTCCAGCACCGCCACCATCATAAGAACATCACCAGGCTACCCCGTTAAGCCATGGAGTTTGGAGTCAGTGGTCATGTCCTATTACTGTAGCAATAAATGACTCAGAAATTGGTAGGCAGGTGCACAGGTATTGCTATCACAAAAACCCAAGGTATATGGCATTGGCTTTGTGACTAGGTGGTAGGTAGAGTCTAGAAAAATGGAAATAAAGCTGCTAGAGAACGCTAGAAAAGTGGTAAGAAAACTGTTTTAAGAGAATGGAAAGTTGGTGACTCATGTTATCATAGTGGCAAACTGTGTAATGTAAGTTAGAAAATGTTCCTGATGAAATTTAGACTTCAGCAAAGGAACTTCAAGGCAGAATACTGAAAGTGTCAGCTATTTCTAACTAGCTGTATATAATGAAGTATTACAAGAAAGAGCTGAACTCAGAAAATAACTGAACAACTTGCAAGTTGAACTTAGAATATAGATGGGCCACACCCCGCTAGCTTGGAAAATAAGACTGTTTTTCATCTTCAACTTTTCAAGCCAAAAAAGATTCTCAAATTAAGACATGGCCATGGGTAAAGACCAAATTAAGGCATGTCTGTGAGACCTTTTGTTAAGACTTCATGGATAATTGACGGCACGTAGGTGCCATAATCGGTTAAGTGTCAGACTCCTATTTCAGCTCAGCTCATAATCTCACTGTTTGCGAGTTCGAGCCCCACATCTGGGTCTGCACTGACAGCATGGACCCTGTTTGAGATTCTCTGTCTCCTCTCTCTCTGCCCCTCCCTGACTCATGTGTGGGCTCTCTCCCTCTCTCAAAAATAAATAAACTTAAAAAAAAGACTTCTTGGGGCGCCTGGGTGGCTCAGTCGGTTGAGCGTCCGACTTCAGCTCAGGTCATGATCTCACAGTTCGTGGGTTCAAGCCCCGCATCAGGCTCTGTGTTGACAGCTAGCTCAGAGACTGGAGACTGCTTCGGATTCTGTGTCTCCCTCTCTCTGATCCTCCCCCGCTCACGCTCTCTCTCTTTCTTAGAAATAAAGAAAACATTAAACAAACAAACAAAAAAGACTTCTTGGATAATTAAGATGGTGCCTTGCAGACTCACTAAGCTCAACAAATGGACATTCAAATCTTAGGAGCATTGTCCCATAGCAATGTAAAATGTGGAAAAAATCAACGGTTGCATAGAGAGAGAATCATGTCTCAAAAAAATTGTGGGTTTGCTCTTTTGCACTACTGGTGAGAATGCAAACTGGTGCAGCTACTCTAGAAAACAGTATGGGGGTTACAACCCAGCAATTGCACGACTAGGTATTTATCCAAGGGATCCAGGTATGCTGTTTTGAAGAGGCACATGCACCCCAATGTTTATAGCAGCACTGTCGACAATAGCCAAAAGTATGAAAAGAGCCCAAATGTCCACTGATGGATGAATGGATAAAGATGTGGTGTATGTATACACACACACACACACACACACACACACACACATGAGAGTATTACTCAACAATCATAAAGAATGACATCTTGCCATCTGCAACTATGTGATGGAACTGGAAGGTATTATGTGAAGCAAAATTAGTCAGAGGAAGACAAATATCACATGACTTCACTCATATGAAGACTTTAAGATACAAAACAGATGAACATAAGGGAATGAAAGCAAAACTAATATAAAAACAGGGAGGGGGGACAAAACATAAGAGATTCTTAAATATGGAGAACAAACAGAAGGTTGCTGGAGGGTTTGGGGGAGGGGGGATGGGTAAGGAGCATTAAGGAATCTACTCCTAAAATCATTGCTGTACTATATGCTAACTCACTTGGGTGTAAGCTAAAAAAATAATTAATCCGTTAATTATTTTTTAAATAAAGATAAAAAATGTTTTTAAAAGCGTGAGTTTGGTTTCTGACACATAGAATGCCTTAAAAGGTACCAAGATTGTTGAAAATGCAAGAAGCAGGCTGAGAAAGTCCTTCAAAGGTACATCTTCCAATCCCTCTTCAGAAACAGCCCAGAAGGAAAACAAAAATGAGGACATCTCAGGGGGCAGAGACCAGAGCTGTAGGAAACAGCAGATGGAGGAGCCACTCTTAGAAAGTAGAATCCGGATCCCAACAAGTACATGCCTCGCTCCCAGAGCACATTTGGTCTTGTGCCTTACCTGTGGCCAGTGGATATTAGCAGGTATGATGTACACACAGTCCTGAAAAACACTCGGGCGTCACTGCTTGCTCCCTCCTGCCCTGTGCCATCATCAGGGGAGGGTGCCTGGGTCAGCCTGATGCAAGACGAGACGTGAATGGAGCAGGACAGAGCTGCCCTGGTCAGCCCAGCTACACTCTTTCCGGGTCAACCACTCCAACGCATGAGCAATAACTTCTTACTACACTAAGCCACCGGGTTTTGGAGTGGTATCTTGTGCAGTATAATTCCGAAATAAATAACTGATACACCATTCTTACTTGTTCCACTTGCCTTCCATGTGGCCAAAGGCCCCATGTGCCTTTTACCTGTAGTCTCTCTCTTCTATTATTTTCATTATCATCCTCACTTCTATGCTCAGGAATTCTTTTTTTTTTTTTTTAATGTTTTTTTATTTATTTCTAGGAGAGCGAGAGAGAGAGACAGCGTGAGCAGGGGAGGGTCAGAGAGAGAGGGAGTCACAGACTCTGAAACAGACTCCAGGCTCTGAGCTGGCAGTCAGCACAGAGCCCGACGTGGGGCTCGAACCCACGAACCACGAGATCATAACCTAAGCGAAAGTCGGACGCTTAACCGACTAAGCCACCCAGGCGCCCCTATGCTCAGGAATTCTAAATCTGTTACAGAGTTATACATACTTCCTATAGAGCCCTACCTATGCCGCCTTCCTGTTATTACAGATGCTTTCTATGATCGAGGTAAAGTCCTCCCCAAGGCATCTACCTCGGCCATCACATTCCAAGCATGTATCCAGTCCTAGGTCGCCGAGGGACCTGGAGCATGTTGGTGAAACTCTCTGGGTCTCATTTTCCTCATCTGTAAAATGAGAGGATTAGAGTATGACTAGATATGACTTACATTTATTTAGCACTTTCTATATATCATGTGAAATGTTTTTATATGTTATCTAGTGTCCTAAAACAGGATGTGGTAGATGTTATTTCTACTTTACAGATGAGGAAATACAAGGGACAAAGCTTCCCCAGATCTCCCAAAGTCATCTAGTGGGCAACTAACAGTTGCCTTACCCTGAGAAGTAAAGTCTTCTACCCTGGGAAGGAAGGAAGGAAGGAAGGAAGGAAGGAAGGAAGGAAGGAAGGAAGGAAGGAAGGAAGGAAGGAAGGAAGGAAGGAAAGGAGGGAAACCAAAGACAGAACAATATCAGCAACCTCCCAAAAATTAGTAACTGCTTCGAAAGAAGACTCAATTTAGTTTATTCTGCTCAGAATTAAGGACAATTTGTAATCTCTGGCAGTAAGGACTCTCCTATGCTTGAAATTTAATAGGCTTGGGATATGTAATAGAAACAGCTTTGCATGTAAGTGACCACTTCTATGAATCAGGAATTTTTCCTCTGGGCACTTTTCTCCTACAACTATTAACTGAAACTCTGAAGTTGGCCAACAAGTCCTTTATACCAAGCATTGCTCTTTTAGTCAATTGTTCATTCAACACAAATATTTATTGATTAATGCCTATATGCCAGGCATTGTGCACGCACTTTGCCAGGCATGCAGCTTAGAGCCAGACAGTCTGGTATCTGAGCTTTTAAGGCCAAGAATCAAATGCTTCTATCTGGCATTTTCTAATGAAGTAAACCATTTTTGTGCAATAATTTCAGGGTCTTGCAATACAATGCAATTGTTGACAAGCTGACTGGACTCAAAGAGAAGTTGCTGGGAGATTTCCCACAAGGCCGGGCTCTCAGACAAAATGATTCCCAAGTCTAACATTTTCACTCCCATGAAGCTGGGCACCGAGCATGATGCTTGGCCCACAGCTGGCAGTTGTTTCTTGCCACTTGCTATGCATTTGAATCTCCTGGGGAAACTCCAAAACCAGAGGTGCCCATTGACCCTCTCCTCCCAGGAGATGCTCATCCAGTGGGCGGGGCTCCTCTGTGGTGTTTCAAACCCTGCAGATGATTCTCATATGCAGCCAGGGGTGAGAACCACTCAGTGTGAGCCATCTGCAGATTTTTCAATGTATGAAAAATGAATGAGCAGGAATTATGAAAGTAAAGGGGTACCACACTCTTACAACCATTTGAGACACTGCTGAGTATAAAATCTAAAAGCAAGAGAGGAATAGGAGGGAGAGTAGAATTATGCGAAGCATGATGTTTAGGGAAAACGACATGTACTATAACAGGGAAAACATCTTACAGGAAGAGGGAAGAAACGTGGAGGATGCTTTTACCACCAAAACATTTCCTAGTCTCTTATAAGATAGTATTTATACTTTACAATCTTTTACTAAGAAAATCCATAAAAAAACAAACCCCTGTGAATTTGTCAACACTTTGACTTTGAATTAATTAATCTTAAGTGCCAACTACATTCAAAAAAACACTAATCCATACACATCCAAGACATCATCCAGCTTACAGACACACTTAGTGGCTGCTTGGACTCAGGAAGTAACTCGACTCACTGGAATTCGTGGTCTGCACTTGAGAAACTCAGACACAGACCACTTACCGACAATAAGACCAGAAAGACATGTTTATGCAGACTGAGAAAGAGGCAAAACTAGGCCATTTAGTGCTAAGGACCATCTTAGGTTTCTACATGGTGTCCAAATAATCCATCAGGGCCAGATGCAAAACTTGAGCTTTTTTTTTTATTTAATGTTTTTTGATAAGTTACCATTGCACAGAATAGGTAATTTTGACATACCAAAGGGAAAGAAATAAATTAGACTAGGCTTTGAGCATAAAAAATGATGCAGAGAACATATGAAGTAGAACAACTCTGTAGTATTTCCCCACCACAGAATCAAACTTAATAATATCAGGAGGGACATGGTCAGGGGGAGATAAACCATTTGATTATTCAGCTTTGGGGAAAGGTGCCATTGTAAAATAATAGCATTGCTTAGGGAAATAATATCAAATGCATAGCTGAAAAAAGTAAAAAAGAAAAAAATCCCGTAAGAAGTCAAAAGATCGTTTTTAAAAACTTATTGAAAGTGCAGGAGAAAAATGTACACCCAAGATCAAGGTCAAAAGGTGGTTCTTAAATAGAAAGCATTGTGATTAAAAAGCAAAGTGAAAGGGACTGTCATAGAAAAAGTAAAAGGCATCTTATTGAATGGATATACTGCTGATACATGAAGGTCACAGAAGTTCACGACATAAAAACAGAACTATTGCTCTGGCTTCTCACGTCTTCGTGCTTTCCCATATGGCCCTGAGCTATTCTCAGGAAATCATTAGGCTCAAGAAATGAACAAGTTGGTCAGATTTAGGATTCAACCATACCCAAGGCTGCCATACCCCAATTCCACCCTTTTCCCCACACACTTCCCAGTGTTACTGGCCATTTGATGTGGATTACTTCATTTAAAGGGGTACATCTAACCTCCTGGACTGTATTCCTATATATATGGAATCCAAGTCACCACCAATCCAAAGTAACGAAATTGTCTTCATTTTCTAGTTAGCAACACTTCCCAAAGTCTGGTGCTCTGATTGTTGGTTAAGATGCGCCTCAACAAAAGAGGGCTCTGTGATGAGATAATTAGGATTTGCAAAGATGCTGAGAAATCCTATGTTTACTACATCTGTTTAGCTTTGTTTACCCCATCATTTCCCAAATTTATTTTACCTCAGGTCCCCTTTATCATGCAATAGTTATTAAAATCCCATAGAAATCATTTTCCTTGACACGTACTTTGGAAACCCTTGCTCCAAGATATTTTGAAATCTACCCCTTTGGGGACGCCTGGGTGGCTCAGTCAGTTAAGCATCCAACTTCGGTTCAGGTCATGATCTCGTGGTTCATGAGTTCAAGCCCCGCGTTGGGCTCTGCACTGACAGCTTGGAGCCTGGAGCCTGCTTCAGATTCTGTGTATTCCTCTCTCTCTACCCCTTGCCCACTCACACACTCTCTCTCTCTCTCTCAAAAATAAACATTAAAAAAAGAAAGAAAGAAATCTACCCCTACAGTCAGCAAGTACACCGAGCTCCCACGATGCGCTTGGAGCTGGTCCAGCTGCTGGGATGCTGTGGTGGACGAGACAGGCATAGCGCCTGGATCCCCATGGAACTTGTTTTCTAGAGGAGAAAATACAGTACGCATGTAACTCAACACACACTTCTGATCATTTCTGGTGGTGCCGAGTGCTATGGGGGAAAAAAAACACCAAAACCCACTCTGGGATTAGAAACTGGTTAAAATGGGGATGGGATATAACCAGGTGGGAAAGTCAGGGAAGGCTTTTTCCAGAGGGGTGATGCTTGAGATTATGTCCACTGTCATTTGAATGCTAAATATATTTTTCTTTCTTTTCTTTTAATGTTTACTTATTTTTGAGAGACAGAGAGACAGAGCGTGAGCAGGGGAGGGGCAGAGAGAGAAGGAGACACAGAATCTGAAGACAGGCTCCAAGTTCTGAGCCAGCTGTCAGCACAGAGCTCAACTCAGGGCTGGAACCCATGAACTGCGAGATCATGATCTGAGTCAAAGTCAGCTGCTTAACTGACTGAGCCAACCAGGTGCCCCCTAAATATATATTTCTAATTGTTTGAAAATTAGTGGTTGAAAACTAGTAAGGCAAGATTAGTATTTTAGTAATTTCCTATTAATGAAAAAAAGGCAATTAAACAGAGTGCTCCATCCCCATCTATTCCACGTAAATAAACATGTATTGCATACAGGTTAGAAAGTTGTGGGGCACCTCGGTGGCTCAGTCGGTTAAGCCTGACTCTTGATTTCGGCTCAGGTCGTGATCTCATGGTCCATGAGAATGAGCCCTGTATCCAGCTCTGCGCTGACAGTGTGGAGACTGCTGGAGATTCTCCCTTTGTCTCTCTTTCTGTCTGTCTCTCTCTTTCTCTTCCTCCCTCCTTCTCTCTCAAAATAAATAAATAAACTTAAAAAAAAAAAGTTGTATCTCTCAGGATCTCACATCCCATTCTCAGACAAGGTGCATCTCTGAGGCGCACCAGTTCGTAGCAAACTGGGGTTTCTCACACAACCCAGAAGGAGCCCCATCCACCTTCTGGGCACAGCAACAATTCTCCCCTTTATCCTTCTCCAAACAATGCACACCCACAGTCACACACCCAGAATCTTCTGTATGGCAAACTGACACAGGATAATCATCTTCGTGGCTTGTAATTAAGGAGAGAGATAATGTTGGGGAGTCAAATTTGGCAGGATTTTAACTACAAACCACTTTTCATTAGCCTCCCTGCCTGCTGATTGCTCATCGAAATGCCTCCTGACACTCCTGAGAAAACAACACGGAAGGCTGTGTAGACGCTCCTGCAATGTTAAGGTAGTCTTTAATGAAATGCTTCTTTCCTTTAGCAACAGACCTCTTCAATCCAGGAAAATGCTTTTAATAAGTGTATTTGGTAAGTGATCTTCATAATGATCATTGTGTTATTGGTTAAAATGGTGTTGAATAATAAAGTCCCCCCCCCAAATGCTACTAAAAGATAAAAAGGCACTAATTCAAAAGGAAGCTATTGTTTTTAATTCCAGCATGTTTCTGAGAAATCCACTTAAACATTTTCAATAACAGCAGAAAATCTTTAAGTGGATGAATGAAAATTTCCTTCTCATTGTGTTTTGAGTAGTCACATTGCACCCAGTATTGTAAAATGGAAGTGCTTTGTTGCTAAGCAATTCCAGGAATCATCCCAAATCAGGTTTTACCAGAGTGATGAAAGTGTTCCCCCTTAATTTGTTGTTTTTTTTTTTTCACCAAAAATCACTTGTTTTGCTTGAGCCACAAGCAAAATTCCTATTATGCATATGTGAACTGACCATATGAGAATAGACTTTGTGCTCTTATCTCAACAGTGACTAATATTTATTGATATGCACAATTATTGCTAGGATGCATATAAATCAGATCTAAGATGATGATTGCACTTGGCATTAGGCTAACATTGCAGGTAAAAGTAGCTCTGATATCAGCCTGGAAGAAGAAAGAATGGAAAGAATATCTGAACCATCTCCAGAAATTCTGAGATTCACGGCTCAAGGCACCAGGTGTTGGGTGCCTCTGACTTGAGAAATGGCGTCATTATTGGCCTATATTTCTAAGGAGAACACTGAAAGAGACCACATTCCATTGGCTTATAAGTTTTTATATATTTGTTAAAGGTTAATTGTATAATTGATAGAGCTGATAATGAGAAACTCACTCCCTTCGTGTTACTTAATAACCAAGTACACAGATATTTAATCACACTCAATTCAAAGGGAATACGTGTAACTCTAACTGAAATGTTATTGGTATGT
This sequence comes from Hyaena hyaena, assembly GCF_003009895.1. Lineage (NCBI taxonomy): Eukaryota > Metazoa > Chordata > Mammalia > Carnivora > Hyaenidae > Hyaena > Hyaena hyaena. The sequence continues at coordinate 1,004,559 of NW_024081110.1, read as the reverse complement.
GAGTACTTACAGAGCCTGAGTATTCTTCACTGTCTGCGAAGTTCATGTGTTCACTTGAGTGTGTAGACATGGGGATTCACACAAACGAATAAAGACGTATACACACCAAGGGCTGCCTTCAATTTTTAAACTAGTATAAAGCTCTTAGAGTGTAAGATAGCTCCTATTATGCATATGTTTATGTAAATATCTTCAATAAACTGTTGATGGGTCAGAAATTCACTTCGGTGGAGATTTTCCTTGGTGACAATACAAACGAAAGCGGGTGGGCCGCTTTGCCATTCTCCTAAAAACAGTGAAGCTCTCAGGCTCTCACACTGACTTCCAGTTGGATTTGAGTTTTAACTCCTAGTGTCTGTGAGCAATAAAGGAAAACTAGAGCAGAACATTTCCAAGGATATTAGGGGATTTAATGAACAAGAATAGCATTTAAAGGAAGAAGGGGGAAGAGGAGCGAAAATGAACTTTCCTGTGCTCTTCCCTGTAAGAAGTCCCCTTGTAATTATGCATGTATCTTAATTAAAATCACATATTCATGTTTTGCATTTTCAGTTGGACTTGTATAATTAAAACTGCATCACATCTGATGTATTTATAATTATAGCCAAACGGTCATGGTAATGCTCATCTATTCCATGCTGAAAAACAACAAAAATCACGAAGAACATTTCTGTAAATTATTTCTTACCAGCAATTCAATCTCCAAACATAGACGCTCAATGACCATATGTCTTGAAAATAAAATATCTTTGAGATCAATAGTCACAGATTTAAAGTGTGAAATCCTAAAATCCTGATGCTTGCAAAAAGCACAAACCCAAACTGCTTTTAAGAGGTAAACTTATAGAGGAAAAAAAATAAAATGAATCATACAAGGTCTAATTAAGGTCTTAGAGGAGATCTCTCAGTCACCAAAGGAATTAACAGGAGACAATCATATCTCCTTGGACTATAATCACTGAGCTTTAAATCCCCAAATCTTTCCATTAAAAAACATTATTAAAACAAAATTTATTGTGTTACGGGATCAGTGCTTTCCTTTTGAATGTAAAGACCATGACTAAATTGAATGCATAATAATTAAATAATAATTAAATCTTCACTGAAAACTTCTTTCTTAACTTGTCCCAATAAAGGAAGCACAAAAATGAAAGCTTTGCGGAATATGAAAGTGTGTGTTGGAAATAGTAACATGTGACTTTGGACCTGAGGCTCAGCTGTTTGGGAATATTATAGATGGAAGCTCCCAGAGCACCTAGATATTCTTATGGGTTGAATTGTGTCCTCCAAAAATGATATGTGGAAGTCCTAACCCCTGCAATTTCAGAATGTGATCTTTTTTGGAAACACGGTCATTAAAATATAATTAGTTAAGATGAAGTCAGAATGGTGTGAGGTGGGCGCTTAATCCAATATGACTGGTGCCTTTATAAGAAGAGGAGGGCGCCTGGGTGGCTCAGTCCGTTAAGCGTCTGACTTCAGCTCAGGTCATGATCTGGTGGTTTGTGAGGTCAAGCCCCGTATCAGGCTCTGTGCTGACAGCTCAGAGCCTGGATGGAGCCTGCTTTGTTTTTCTGTATCTCCCCCTCCCTCTGTCTCTCAATAATAAACATTTAAAAAAAAGTACAAAACAAAAAGAAGAGGGAAAATTGGGCACAGAGACTTATAGGGAGAAGTCCACACGAAGACAGAGGCAGAGATTTGTGTCACCTGTCCACAAGCTGAGGCACGCCAACGATTCCCGGCCACCGCCAGAAGCCAGGAGAGAAGCACAGGACAGACCCTAGCTCACAGCCTCCAATAGGAGCCAACTGAAGGAATCAATTTCTGTTGTCCTAAGTCTTCGTGAGGACAGCCCTAGAAAACTAACACAGATGTCTGTGAAACATGGAAGCTTATCTTCCCAGAATTTCAACTTGAATCCACATTCTACAAGCTTCATTAACCAATAGTTTGCCTTTTTAGAATTCAAGTAGGTGGCTTGGGTTCTGAGAGCCTTAGAAGCCACCTCTCTTTCTTTTGTTCTCAAAGAAACAGGCGAAAGGAAAATGTTCTCCCTGCAAAGTTTATCCTCTGGGGCTAAAATCACTCATGGTATCTGCCTAAAAGGTCTCTGGATGGAAGCTCAGGAGCTAAGACTTGGTGTTTGAGGTGGCAGGGGGGGACCTGGGCTTCCTTACCCTCACTCTGGGGGCCATAAGGTACAGCTACTTAACAGGGTAATAAACCTAGGTGTCTGAGTGCCTTGTCAGGCTCACATACCAAGTCTGAGGGAAATTATTTCAGGAATTGGTAAGGAGAACAAGAAAAACAAGATCTTTAAAACAAATACCTGTTCACAAGTATTGATGCAGAAACATCATCTGGACATGATGTTAAGATAAGAACATGATCTGGACACAAAACCCCAAAAGAACCACACACCTTATACTTGATTGCTATACACAGATCAACATGTCAATGGCTTAGCTAGCCATCAGCCCCTGTATTTTGTTAGTAAATGTGCTGTGGGTCACAGATGGGACAAACGCACAAGTCCATATCCTAACAAGCCCTAAGCAAGGATGCAGACAAACACAGACCCTGGGTAGGAATCATAGATTAAATTCTGCAGCTCTTTTTATTTTACAAAGCATTCTTGGTTTCATTCTCAGAATAGTTCTGTTTCAGTATTTTAGAGATGTAGATAGCTAGAAAGTTAAGATTAAATAACTTTCCCATGGGCACAAAGCATAACTCACATTGGGTCTTCTTTTTTTTTTTTTTTAATGTTTTATTTATTTCTAGGAGAGAGAGAGAGAGAGACAGCGTGAGCAGGGGAGGGTCAGAGAGAGAGGGATTCACAGACTCTGATACAGGCTCCAGGCTCTGAGCTGGCAGTCAGCACAGAGCCCTACGCGGGGCTCGAACCCACAAACCACGAGATCATGACCTAAGCGAAAGTCGGACGCTTAACCGACTAAGCCACCCAGGCGCCCCTCACATTGGGTCTTCTAACTCCACATGCCCTGCTACAGATCCCCTAGACAAGAGATTCTCATTGTCCCCACTGACCAAGTAAGTGTGTAGCCTGGTCCAGGTGCCTGGACAGACTCTGCAGACACAAGCATGATTACGGCAAACCAAATGGCTGGCACACCTGTCAGCATCTCACCTGCTTTTCTTAAAATTATTATGTCACCCTGTTCCTCTAACACCACTTCTGTTTTTTTTTTTTTTCCCTTCTCACTACATCACAGGTTTATTATAAAAAGATAAATCTCAGGAACAGGCAGACGGGAGAGATACCTGGGGCAAAGTGTGTGGGAAGGGGTGCTGTCCCCTCCAGGATGCCACCTTCCCCGCACCGCCACGGGTTCACCAACCCGGAAGCTCCGTGACCACACTCCTAGTCACGTCCTTTGCTGGGAATGTTTTTCATCATCACCACCAACAAACCGTTTTTCCTTGCTCACATGAGAAAGCATTATATTAAATTATTTTCTTCTCAAAGTAAAGTTCTAAGGATCATCTAACAGACGTGTTTCTAGAAAAGGGAGATTGCAGTTAGGGATGACCCTAACCTCACCATGATGCCAGATGCCACCTGGGTCACCAGAAACACCAGAGATCCACACACTGGAATGTGGCTGTCCTATAAACCATAAGACACCCTACAAACCAAAAGTCTCAAACTTGATTGCTCTAAATATTATAAATTATAACACACCTCCTGAAATTACTTTGAAAAATTAGGTGCCCCCTTACACACTTTTAAGTTGACATTTAAACTTCTTTTTTCATAAGCTTAAATAATTGTAAAGAACGTGATTTCTAGCACATTGTAAATGCTGAAGTTTAAAAATGAAAGCAATGGCATCCGTTTAAATATATGCAATGAAATCTAAGTTTCATAATGGTTCGAAAGCCACCTGTTGGGAGACAGTGGCCTCTTCTTGTTGCTACTGACCCTGGTGATAAAAGTATCCCGCAGAAGCGAGGGCCTTTTATCACAGAGATGAACACAGAAACCTGGCCCAGGAATCAGAGAAGTCAAAAGAGGATCCAGGGCAAGGTGGAATGCCTGCAGGGATAGCTACTGCTTCCTGCCATCAAGGTGAATTAGTAGATCAGGAACAATGTGCATAAAACACAAAATGGCCGTTACTTCCCTTCAGCTCTGTAATCTCCCGCTCTAACCAGAAACATACAAGATAGAGAATTCTGGGAGACACAGTTCAGCCTAGGCAAGTAGACACATTACAAAGCCGCAGCCCTTGTCGGTCATGGGGCGCCAGTCCAGACATGAAGCACATGCAGCCTGTTGTATCCTGAATAATGAAGTCCTTTGTCTCTGACCTTAGAGTTTCATGTTTTCTACCAGCATCCATACAACTGTGGCGGGGTAACTTGCTAGCTTGTAAGGACAGCCTCTTCACAGCTCTTGACACCACTATTATCCATTTAACACTACATGAATGAGCCTTCTAAACTTTCAGAAATGTATAAATTTATTTTTATTTCTTTTATTTATATTTCCATTACTCTTTCTGGATTTTCTTTTTTTTTTTTTTTACAAATAGTTTATTGTCAAATTATTTTCCACATAACACTCAGTGCTCATCCCCAAAGTGCCCTCCTCCATGCCCATCCCCCCTCCCTCCCACATCCATCAGTCCTCAGTTTTTGCCAGCATTCAAGAGTCTCTCATGGTTTCCATTACTCTTTCTTTAGCTTGGTACCCTAATGTAATAAAGCTTAATGCTTGGAAATCTTTTATTGATGGTACCATTGCTTTTAATTCAACAAAAATATATTTATAAAACTTAAGTTTTTAAGACTTGATTCATTTCCTATGATCATAATGTTTTAAGTCTTTAAAATTCTTCCACATTGTATAATCATTAAAATTAGTATTAGCAAACAGCAGATCAAAAATGTAAGTGTATTTCAAATTTGAAAAAAAATAATGAATAATTGTTTAAAAAAACCTACTGGAAATCAATCATCTATTGATGCAATTCTGCTAAAAATTAATCTACTATACTATATATAATGGATGTTAACAAGAAGAAGTTGAAACTATTAAACATTTTATAACATGAAGTAAGATTAAGACTGATTATACCTAGGGACATCTGGGGGCTTTAGTTGGTTGAGCATCCGACTCTTGGTTTCAACTCAGATCATGATCTCATGGGTTCATGGGTTCAAGCCCTTCATTGGGCTTCATGCTGGCAGCAAAAAGCCTGCTTGGTATTCTCTCTCCCTCTCTCTTTGTCCCTCCTCTTCCCTATCCTTCAAACTAAATTTAAAAAGACTGACTATACCTAGACTACATATTTTATAATATGATATGATAAAATAGTTTCTAATTATCTAATCAAACATATCTTGAATCTAAAAGAGGTTGCATAAAAGTTTTACCCAAGGTTTCTAGATAATGTATCCTAAAAATTTTGGTAGTTCTAGAAACATTTCACATATACTGAAAGGATTCTGCAGCACTAATATACTGTTGGGCTGTTCAAAGTTCTCTTCTTTCTAGCTAATAAAACAGACTAAGGATGAGTCCTAAAAATATCCAAAAAGAATTGCTTACAGTTAAATACACAAGAAAGGTCATTTTTAGCACTCAGTAGATCTTAAAGTGTACTTTGCTCTCACAGAATCTTACATTTTTTGGCAAAAGGAAGGGAATGGAAAAGACAAAGTCATTAAACAAAAATTAGCATAACCCTCATTATTCCTATAGCTGATCAGAACATTCCAACCCAGGTCTAAAACACAAATTTCACCCTCAATAGAATAGTGGTTAAGATCGAGAAATAAAGAATCCCTACAGGTTTATTGAACCTTCATTAACATTTTATTTTTTATTTTTTATTTTTTTTTTGAACCTTCATTAACATTTTAAAAAGGTCTCCCTTTGTTGGAAGCCCAAGAGGTCTTTACATTTTCAATCCATGGGTAAGCTCTGGGATGGGTTAGAGATCTGCTTTTGGTTTATCAGTTGAAAGGACCATTGTGAACTCAGACAACTGCTCCAGGAGTTTGTTGTGGGAAAGAGGACCTATAGAATCTAAGGATCTAAACACTGATTCCCTGAAAATTTTCCACGCTCTTATACTCTTCAAAAAGCATATTCCAGTCGAGACCACTTCCATTACCCACCTCGACCGTCTACCAAGAAGCTCCATTATCGGGTGACAGATCTCGAAGGAGAATGAAAAGAGTAAGATAAGATAGGAAAACAGAACTAAGCAGGAACGCAGCCATTGGAAGCGCGGGCAGATGGCGCTCAGTTGGCCGAGGGCAGCTGTGACCTCTAAGTGCCAAGCATCCCAGCAGCTGGAGTACAGGTATACCAGCTTGGTACAGGGGTCTAGGTGGGGTCTCAGAGGTACCAATGCACATCCATGCACTGAACCCTGAAGGGTTGAGGGTGCAAACTTAAGACCCAGCCCATGCTTCTAGATGTACTCAAACAAAGAATACATATATACAGGTAAATAATTCCTCTTAGATTTAACAACACAGCAACAACAAAAGCAGAGGTCTCTCTGCCCTACTCTTTGAGAACAGGGAGCCTATCTTTTATTTCATTCAATAAACATTTGTTTGCCCATTGTCAGCCAGGCTAATAAGGAATTATAAAGGAAAGCAGGTATAAAAGGGAATTAAGGCGGCATGCCTGTTGCAGAGAATCTTTACCATTCCCCTACAATAGTGTGCTTGCCTAACCAATATTTATTAGCCCTCTTTTACTTGCTTACTCATTTTTTCCTTACAGTGGTAAAATAGATATAACATAAAATTTACCATTCAAACCATTTTTTGGTGTACAATTCTTGCTTACTCCTTCTAAAAGCAGTGTTCTCTTCTTGGAAGTTGAATACATAGCATGGTAACAGGAATGAGATGACCCTGCCTTTGATCTTCAAAGGAAAAAAAAAATCCCTTAGGCTCCAGAGTCCTTAGTACAAAAAAAATTTCCTGCAATGCTAACAGTTATGATATTTGGTACAAATATCTCAGGCATTCAGCCTGTCCATTTTCAGAAGGGAAAAAATTAAATTGCCCTTCTCTGGGCTAACAACATTGGCACTGCATTTTGATCCTCCAATATCCATATATGTTATCATCACAACGGATGGGGGTTCTGTTTGCTGAAAGAATATAAATAATTAAAATCCTGCAGGGAGCAGATTTTTATTTACAGGGCTCTATCGTCATTCTTGTACCTGGTGGGAGTATGGCAAAATTACATGAGTTTATTAAAAAACAAAAATTGATGGTTCCAGCTTCCCTCCTCTACCCCATGGAATGAGATCAAATAGCGGCTGCATGGAGGAAGAACTGTCAGTATTTAAAGAGCTATCACTGGAATGAGGGGAGGGAGCTAACTAACTAGCATTTGGTGGAATGAGTTCTCAGATGCGTAAGCTCCCCATTGTGCCCAGGGCTTCCTGGACATCGCCACATCTTGGAGTTCAGATGTTCACGCTATGAAATGTTGCCAAGCCCAACCTTAGCCCTTGCTGGATGTTCTGTTTCATCATTCCCTTTTTATTTATGATTCCCCCACATTTCTTAAGATAAAAGCTTACACTGCAGAAACAGTCTAAAGCATACCCCCTACATACAAACTGATCTCCAGATTACCAGTGAAATTGCTGCCTTTGTATACTTATGGACTGACGTGATAACTGAAAATAACTTCCATTAGCACTATAAAAACTCCAGCTGATACCAAATGAATTTCATTTGATACCAGCAGAGAAAAATATTGGCTACTGAGATACTCTTTGTTCATGGTTATTTACAGTTAGCTAGAATCCGTGTACAATTCAGCCAGCCAGAAGGCGCCAGATGATTTCCCGCATTCGAGGACCTTGTGTAGAAGGTCTACCACAAAAGACTGGCTCGGCTTCATTTATTGAAATACGGGCACCATGCTTGTCACCCCTGGTCTACCACAATACATGGAAATGTCTAGTAATTAAATTCTTTGGAGTAAGGAAGATGTAAACAGATGTTTGAAAGATACATACAACCTGGACTCTGACATCTTCCTTCCCCCACCCCCTCCACCCCAACATCATTCTGTTTTGTAAATTTTGGCAATAGTCAACAAAATGATCAAAATAGTCCCAAAACTATACTTCTGGACATTTTTAAAATGTAAATATTTCAAATGTCCATGTATCACCACTAAGAACTAAGTGACATTTTGTTGTTTCCTTCAGAACTTTTATTCTTTAAAGACGTATCATAGACCTGATTGAGGCCTCCCACTTGGCACTTCCCCTCTCCAGGTGAAACGTTCATCTTGAAGTTGGTGCAAATACTGTCTATTTGTTATACTTTTAATACATATGCATGTATCATAAACAATTTTACAAGTCTTTAAACAGTACATGTACCTATTTTTCTATAGACTATTTTCTCTAACATTACAGATTTTTTAATTCTTTATTGTAGTATCCATTTCATCATCCCAAAGAGGAACTCTGCACCAATTAAACACTAAATCCCTCCCACGGGCCTCTGGCAGCCACCATTCTACCTTCTGTCTCCATTGAATCCACCTGTTCTAGAAAGCTTATGTAAGTGGAATCACACAATATCTGTCCTCTAGGCTAGCTTATTTCACTTAGCAAATCATGTTTTCAAAATCATCACATATCAATATATACACATCTAGATCAGTCATCTTAAATATTGTATGGTGTTCCAGTACATGAGAAACAATAATTTACCCCTTTCTAGAGATGGAAATTTAAATTTTCAACTTTTTTGCACAACAAAAGCAGGGTTGCAGTGAGTCTCAGGGAATTCACCTGGCAGTGGAAATGCTGGGTGTGTGCCTCTTCAGCTTTAGCGGAGAGCAGCCAAATTGTCCTCTAAAATCATTACATCAATTCACATTGCTACTAGCAGCGGATCTGAGTTCCTCCTTCCCCATGTCCTTACTTGCTCTGACAGATTTTCATTTAATTTTTTACAGTCCAATGGGTGTGAAATGTTACATCAAATGTTTAATTGGCATTTTCCTAATTAGTAGTGAAGCTGAGCAGTTTTCCATGTTTATTAACCATTTTATATGTTGCTTTACTTGTGAAATTCTTGCTCATAACTTTTGTGCTTTTAGATTATCTTTTGTTTTTTTTTTTTGTTTTTTTTTACTGATTTCTGGAGGATATAGATACATACACAGATACACAGATTATAGAGATAGATATTCTGCAATCATTTGACTGCTATTTAAACCAGATAACTTTGGGGGTGCCTGGGTGGCTCAGCTGGTTGAGCGTCTGACTTTGGCTCAGGTCATGATCTTGTGGTTTGTGGGTTCGAGCCCTGTGTCAGGCTCTGTGCTGACAGCTGGCTCTGTGCTGACGGCTAACTCAGAGCCTGGAGCCTGCTTCAGATTCTGTGTCTCCCTCTCTCTCTGACCCTCCCCTGCTCACACTCTCTCAGAAATAAATAAAACATTAAAAAAAAAAAACCAGATAACTTTGTTAATCATCTCTCTTATTTCTCTGTTTTCTAGTTTATTAATTTCTGATTCTATCTTTATTATATGTTCCCTTCTACTTTGGTTAACTCTGGTTTTTTGGTTTTTTTTTTAATTGTTTTTATTTTTGTTTGTTTTCATTTTCTTGACTTGGACACTTTTTTCCTATTTTTCTTATTTTCTAATTTGCGTATATAAAGCTACAAATCTCTAAGTAAATGCTTTAGCTTGTTCACAAGCACTGACAGCGCCTTAACTGAACTGAAAAAACCATGTGATGTTCTTGCTGCTGAATCCTTCTTTGTAGCTCCTTCAGTGGAGGCCTGAAGGCAGTACATTTTCTTTTCCTTCGTAGATCTGAATGTGTCTAATCTGAATGTGAATTTGGCCTTAACTCTTGAATGACTGGCATGATGCACGCTCTCCCTGAGTCTTGAAGACTGTCTTCAGGCACCTTGTGTTGCCATGGGAAGCAGCTTTCAATCTAGAATCTGTCAATTCCATGTCATTAGTCCTTCTTCTCAGGTACAGTATAAGATGTTCTCTTTGTCTTTGGTATTTTATAGTTTAATTTTGATGCATCTGGGGTGGCTTTATTATCATCATCATCATATTATTTTTTTTATTTTTTAATGTTTTATTTATTTCTAGGAGAGAGAGAGAGAGAGAGAGAGAGCATGAGCAGGGGAGGGTCAGAGAGAGAGGGAGTCACAGACTCTGAAACAGTCTCCAGGCTCTGAGCTGGCAGTCAGCACAGAGCCCGACGTGGGGCTCGAACCCACGAACCGCGAGATCATGACCTGAGCGAAAGTCGGACGCTTAACCGACTAAGCCACCCGGGCACCCCATCATCATCGTATTATTATTATTATCATCTTAACACTTGTGTGTTTCTTCACTTTGAGAATGTGTATCTGTCCTCAATATAGAATGTTCTCCACTATTGTGTCTCTCCTCCCTTCTTATCCTGTCATTCAGGAATGTCTATTAGGTCTATGTTGTTACTTGGAAGTTCTCTTTCAAGCCTTATAGGTCCTCTTCCAAATTTTCAATTTCTTGGTCTCTCTCATTGACTTTCTTGAATTTCTGTTTGTTCTTTGTTACAATATCAAGTTTCTACTCTGCTATTTCTAAACCTTCCTTTAAATACTTGGTCCCTTGAAGTCCCTTAAAATTTATTTTAAATTCTCTTTTATATTGTTCTTTTATCTTTGGTTGGATGTGAAAATACTCCCTTTATTTTATGTCAGCTGACCCTCCCTCCTTTCCTCATATGATTCATAATTTTGGCTGGGAATTCATATTCAGAAAAAATTCATTTCCATGAAAATACCCAGCACCTGGTTAGAGAGGCAGCCCAGGCCTCTTTCAAACCAATTAAATCAGAATCTCTGGGGGCCCGGTCCAGGAACCAGTACTTTATTAAACTCTCTCAGTGATTCCAATGTGCAACTGAGTTTATACCACTGCTTACAGTGAATATCAGCTGATATCTACCTTCACTACCTTTGTTCAGCCCCTGCTCCCTGCTCAATGTTAGTACCTCCTGGGGCACCTGGGTGGCTCAGTCAGTTAAGTGTCCAACTTCAGCTCAGGTCATGATCTCACGGTTCATGAGCCCAAGCCCCACACCAGGCTCTCTTCTATTAGCACAGAGCCTGCTTCAGATCATCTGTTCCCCTCTCCCTTCCCTCCCCTCTGTCCCTCTCAAAAATGATAAATAAACATTAGAAAAATTCGGCACCTGCAGATTTCTCTTTCTTGTTCTCAGGCTGCACACGTTGTGGGAGAGGTTTGTGTGTGTGGGGGTAAGATATACATAACACAAAATTGGCCATTTTAACCATTTTTAAGCATACAGTTCAGTGGCACTGAGTATATTCTCATTCTATGTATAACCATTATCACGATCCATATCCAGAACTTTTTCATTATTGCAAACAGAAACTCTGAATCCAGTAAACAAAAATTTCTCATTGCCCTCTCCTCCCAGCCTCTGAAAACTTCTACTGCACTCTCTGTCTCTATAAGTGTGCTTATTTTAACTCTTTCATAGAGGTGGAATCCTATTTGCTCTATTATGTCTGGCTTATTTCACTAAGGATAATCTTTTCGAGCTTCATCCCGGTTACTGTATTTATTAGAATTTCTTTTTTATGGCTGAATAATACTCCATTATTAGGGTATAACACATTTTATTTATTTGTTGATGAGCACTGGGTTGTTTCCATTATTGGCAATTAAGAGTAATATTGCTATGAACACAGGTGCACAAGTATGTGTTTGAGTGCCTGCTTTCAATTCTTTGAGGTGTATGCCTAGAAATGAAATGTCTGGGTCACAGGTAATGCTGTATTTCACTGCAGAACTGTCAAGCTGTTTTCCACAGCAACTGCATTTTACATTCCCACCAGCAATGCACAAGGATTCTGAATACCTGTCAACATCTAATTTCCATTTTTTGAAAACTGCCATCATCACGAGTGTGAAATGGTTGGGCAACATTTTTAATTGTTGCCATAGTTTATCCAGCATCTTTATGTGTTGTTGGGGGAGAGGCCTTTATTTTAGGCCAGACCTCCCTACTGGCCACAAGGTCACATTTAGCTCTTGAATTAAAATAACAGAAACCATGTCACTTGAAGTCTCTAGTATAGGTTAAGTGACTAATTACCTCTCTCTTCCCTCAGAGACCCTGAAAAGTCATTTTAGGGTATATACAGGCTTCATCCCAAAGGGGATGAATGATGCCAGAAGTTAAACACAATGAGTTTAGTTGTATGTTTAAGAAAATAAAGAATTTGGGGCACCTGGATGGCTCAGTCGGTTAAGCATCTGACTCTTGATGTCAGCTCAGATCACGATCTCACAGTTCATGAGATGAAATCCCATGAAGGGCTCCACACTGACAGCACCAACCCGGCTTGGGATTTTCTCTCTCCCTCTCTCTGCCACTCCCCCACTCGAATGCACTCACTCTTTCTCTCTCAAGATAAATAAACTTGGGGCACCTGGGTGGCTCAGTCGGTTGAGCATCCGACTTCAGCTCAAGTCATGATCTCACGGTTTGTGGGTTCGAGCCCTGTGTTGGGCTCTGTGCTGACTGCCAGCTTGGCGCCTGGAGCCTGCTTCAGATTCTGTATCTCCCTCTCCCTCTGACCCTCCCCTGCTCACGCTGCATCTCTCTCTCTCTCTCTCTCTCAGAAATAAATAAAAATATTTTTAAAAAAAAGATAAACTTAAAAAAATAAATAATTGTAAATAGAATGGGATTTTAGACTGTGACATATCAACCCTAATATTAACGAGATGACGTACTCATAGATCAAGATAATCTGAGGAGATTTATTTAGGAGGTATCTGTTTACAAAGGAAGATCTGGGCCAGGAACAGAAGGAATAGTACAGCAACCTGGTGCTAATACCCAGAGCTATTACCACACCAGGGCAAAGGCAGGAGTGGAGAAAGCAGATGCCTGCACTCGCAAGGTGAGAGATGTGTTGAGAAGCCACTTTGATGTGAGCAATGACCTTTAATCGAGGAACACAGCCAACCTAGAATGACCTCAGAGAGAGAGAGAGAGAGAGAGAGAGAGCGAGCTAAATTAAAAAACATTTTTTTAATGACCTCATTATCCTGCTCCCTCCAATGACCTGCCAACATCTTCACTGGTCAAACTCAAGTGGAACCCAGATGAAAAGGAAGCCCCTAATATTATTTCCACGGGTCAACTGTCCAAGGCAGAGAACATGTGCTGAGTGGAGAACAGATCTAGAGAAACAGGTAGAAACTATGTACTCATGTAGTTACTTTATCTCCTGGAAGTAGATAAAGCTCCCCATATATATTTGGAAAGTAACCTAGAATGAGGTTACTGATTTCTACGAACCTGTAATCATGGAAATTAAAAGCGAATTGTCGCACCTATAGTCTGCATGCCCGAGCACATGCAAATCCAGTTCATATCTTACCACTTTAAAAAACCATAGGAAATGCTGTGCTTAGTCGGACAGATTCTTCACGGATCTCAGCAAGCTGTTTCTGAGACAGCAAGAGACATGGAGACGTTTTGTAGGATAGCACAGCTGCTCTTTGTGAAACAATCTCCAGCATTTAGGGCTATGCTCCTCAGTCATTCATGGCATGAGTCTGTAACTCTCTCTATGGCTTTCATGTTTTCAGTCACGATATATGCTCAAGTAGCTTTTGCTGAATAAATTAATGGATGGATACTTGAAAAGTTCTTGACAATTTTTTCACTCTTCTTCCATTGGATCGTCATTCACAGTCCGGAATTCTCAATGTGGCTATGTAGGATGAGAGACCCAAGGAACCAAAGAAATATATCACTTTGTAAGAGTGTTTGGGTTATTACTATTGTTACTGTGGATGAGAGAAAAAAAAATTCCGGACTAGTAAGTAGATTATAAGTTTCCCAAGAAGGGGAGAGCATCTTACATTATTCCTAAGTTTTCTATTCCCAATAAAAGCAGTCACATTTTCTTCTAAACATCCTTGTCTGGTTAATTGATTAAGGTGTCAATATGGCCTCTAAGTAACTAACCTAGTATACTTAGACACCTTAAATTAGCAACTAAAAGATGAGTAAAGTTTTTTTTTTCCTTCTCATTATTTCCCCAAAATTTATTATAGTGATATTCTGGAAACTCTGATTTTGAGAGTATGTAATTTGTTCAATTCCCTAAAGCCAGAATATAGTGGTATAATGTCTCATAAAAGGTAATCTGTGCTTCCAAATCTGCATGTACTTAATGAACTATTTGGTGCTATAAAATAAAAAGGCATCATGAATCGGTAGAGAAACTGCAGATGTATAAAACTGACTCAATATCTCATCTAAAATGGAAGGAAGAAATTGGAAAATAACTAGTTGCACTGAACAAAGAAATTGAATAAGGATCTTCTCCAAAGCCTCCTGTTTAGAGGATTTCTACCTTGAAATATTTGCACATCGAGGGCTCCAACTATATTTGCACAGCACTGTTTTAGATGCAGTAAGGAAAAAATAAGAAGCATGCCCAGTCCTCAAGGAGCTAGCATCCAAGTGGTAAGACAAAACACACACATATAGAGCATGAATATAAATGAGGTATCTGATGGCAGGCAAAGACAAGTGCTATAAACAACCAGTATAGCTGTTATGGGGGGAAGGGAGAGACCCTGCCGGTGGGGGTAGCCAGGTATCCAAAGAGATGAAGCCATGGAGTGAGAATGGCACTTTGGAAAGCTGAGGAGGAAACCAATTTGATGGGAGTAAAAGATGTTGGAGAGTGGTGACAAAAATGTCTACAGACATTAGAGCCTGGCAGGAAGTTTCTGAGCAGAGGAAGAAGCAAGCCACAGACTGGGAGGAAATATTGGCCACACCTATCTTGAACAAAAGAGTTGCATCCCAGATGCGTCATGAACTCCTACAACTCAATAATAAAAAGACTACAATCCAACTTATTTTGAGTGGCAAAGTCTTGAACAGGCACACCGCACAAGAAATACATATATAAAAAGCCAGTGATCATGGGGAAAAAGTGGTTAACATCATGAGCATGAGGGAAATGCAATCTAATAGGAAAATGAGATGCCACTTAGCACCCACACAAAGGCTAAAATGAGGAAGCCTGACAATACCAAATGTAGGCAGATGTCGTGAAGCACCTGGAAGCCTTAATATACTGCTGACAGGAACAGAAACTGGGAAAGCCAGTTTGGCTAGCTCTTATAAAATTAAATATACACTTTCTTTTGCAACACAGCTATTCTACTCCTAGGGATTTACTTCCCCCCCCCCCCACCACCAAAACTGAAAACTTATGACTAGGAAAAGATGTGTACACTAATACTTGTGGTAACTTTATTAATAATAACCAAAGCTTGGAGGGAAAAGCCCCTCAAATTTCCATCAACAGGAGAATGGACAGTGTGGATATATCCACATAATAGAATATACACAATAAAAAGAAATCAACCTTCCCCCAGTATAGATAAGTCTCAAATATATTATGCTGAGAAGGAGTAGTCCAGAGAAGGCAGTTACTGGTATTTTTCAACAGTTCAGTGATGTCTCTGGGAACCAGCCTCTTTCCTTCTTTCTGTTCCAACACCCTTTCCATCCTGACTTTCATTCTTATGGTCACAAGATGGCGGCTACAGCTCCAGACATCACATTTGTGTCCAGGGCAAGAGAAAGGGGTTAGGACCAACCTAGTCCCATCTGTCCACTCCTCATCAGACTTCCACTTCACAACTCTTTTCTGGCTTTCTTACACTTTGCCAGAAGCAAGTCACATAGCAACCCCAATGAAAGCCAGAAAGGATTTAGACCAATTTTTATTTCTCCTCATAGAGGGAGGACGTATTACTACCCAGAGCAAAATCAGAGTTTTTTCAGCAAGCCAGACAGGAGGGGACAGATATTACACAGACATCTAACAGTGTCCGCTATACAACTTCAAAGTGGAAACAAATTAATCTAACTACCTGGGGCCTGATCTAGGAAGAGACAGTGAGGAGAACAAATGGCCTAAGCCATATGGCAGGACCCACAAGAAGTCACGGGACTTTCTCTCAGGCAGACACTGAGAAATTCATTCAGTACCAAAGGAAGAGAGTAAGTGGCATGGCCAAGTCAAATGTTTTGGAATAGCTGTTGAGCAATGAGAAGCAAAGGCCAAGATGTCGGAAGCGCCTGGGCCATGCATTGACATTAAGAACAAGTTAGATTAGGGGCGCCTGGGTGGCTTAGTCGGTTAAGCGTCCGACTTTCACTTAGGTCATGATCTCGCGGTTCGTGGGTTCGAGCCCCGCGTCGGGCTCTGTGCTGACTGCCAGCTCAGAGCCTGGAGCCTGTTTCAGTCTGTGACTCCCTCTCTCTCTGACCCTCCCCTGCTCAAGCTGTCTCTCTCTCTCTCTCTCTCCCAGAAATAAATAAAACATATTTAAAAAAAAAAAAAAAAGAACAAGTTAGATTAAGGAATTTAAAGAAGGAAAAATGAAAGCGAATTTGTCAGCTCGGGCCACCATCACAAAATACCACAGACTGAGTGGCTTAAGCAACAGACTTTTTTTTGGTCACAGTTCTGGAGGCTGGAAGCCCAAACTCAAGGTACCAGCCAATAGGATTCTTGGTGAAGGCATTCTTCCTGGAATGTAGACAGCTTCCTTCTCCCTGCGCCCTCACATGGCTGAGAGAGATGGAGCCCTGGTGTCTCCTCCTCTTTCTTGATTTTTTTAATTTTTAATGTTTATTTATTTTTCATTTTTAAATTTTTATTATTTTTTGTTAAAAAATTTTTTAATGTTCTTATTTTATTTTTGAGAGATAGAGACAGAGTGTGATTGGGTGAGGGGCAGAGAGAAAGGGAGACACAGAATCCAAAGCAGCTCCAGGTTCTGAGCTGTCAGCACAGAGCTCAAGGTGGGGTTCGAGCTTACAGACAAAGAGACCGTGACCTGAGCCAAAGTTGGATGCTTAACAGACTGAGCCACCCAAGCGCCCCTCTTCCTCTTCTTACAAGGACACCAGCCCAGTCAGATTCAGGCCTCACCCTGATGATTTCATTTACCCTTTTCCACATCCTCATGGTCTCTGTCTCCAAGTGTAACCTCGTTGGTGGTTACAGCTTCAACATATGAATTTGGGCAGGGGATGCAAACATTCTGTCCACTACAAAGGATAAACTGTGTAACTGCTTAGGGGCTATGTTCCATTTCAAAGGAACACATGATCATGGGCATCAGGGTGTTTCTCCAAACTGAACATCGAATTCCGCTGAGAGTAAAACTATGACAGCAGCACCTGACTTGTTTCTCTCCTGGATCAACATCTCAGCCTGGGAGACGGGCCTGTCTGTTCCTGGCTTTGCAATGCTCACCTCTGCGTTAAGCAGCCTGTTATCCCCTAACACAGCAAAACTCTCAATGCCTGGAGCAAATGCATCGTTGACAAACAAAATACATTGGCTGGCATATAGCAGCTTTGATTAAGTTAATGACTAAGTGCCTTTTTAAGATGGCAAATATCTGAAACCCAAAGATCTTGCATGTTATTATTTGGTTTGGTAAATGTTTAGACAGCTGGTGGAAGTTTGCCCTGACACTGGCATTAAAATGCACACTCATAGAGTGTACCCTGAATTCCAAGCAACCAAGGTTCTTTCTCCTCTCCTGTGTAGGAGACACCTGGATCTGCCGTTCAGGGTCAAAGCCGTCATAGCTCAATCTCTGGGCTTCGTGAGCCATAGTTTATGGTCTACACAATGAAAAGAATATGACTTCCCCTCCGTCATTGCTTTATAAGAAAGAACATGCACACATTTTAGCTGAACTAGGCTTTTGTTAATCTTGTAGTCCGGGGTGTTCAAACTCCCTTTAAGCAGAAGAGCCCTGTTTTTGAGTGAGATATTCCAAAAAGTCCCAGTAATTAAAAAAGATTAAAAGTAGTGCTGCTTAGTCAAAACACAGATGCAGAGGATTCTCTCAGCCCTCCAGGGAGGCCCTAAGTACCTTTGTGCTACCCTAGATCTCCAAAGAGCCTGGTTTGCAAAGTATTTCTCTAGTTGGCTTCTGACATTTCTTGAGCTTCTTTTGACTCCCTATACATCTTGGGAAACAGAAGCAGGCCTTTCCTGTCAGTCTTCAGAATCAGGAACCTAATGGAGAATTAGCAAAGAAAATTAAGACTGAAAATTTCCCGTTATATTTTGGCTGAAATAAGTTGTGAATTCTGTTAGCTAAAATAGTTAAAGGGAAAAGGAGGACCTGTCTCTCCCAGGAAGGAGATGAACGTTAAAAAGATAATAATAATAATAAAATAGTTCTGGATGGATTACTGGCTTAGATGGACAGGTGCAAATCCAGGCTTGAATCCAGGTCGGAGTGCTGGTTCAATGAGGGTAAGAGGCCTAGGACCTTACTCACTGGTCAATGCCGTCCCCACCCAACAAGAGCTGAAGTCTCAGAAGCCCCTCTACAGAAGGCTGAGGCTCCACAGAACACATTTGGATACCCGTCCTTCAATACCGATGCCCGTAATAATAACTGGTGCACTAAATCACTAGTAAGAAAGAACACTTCTAAGCAGGGCTATCAAAGAGAGACCATGACTCTAAACAAGCCAGCCTTCAGCATTCTCCACCCCTCCTTCTGCCCCTTTCCCCACTCTCTAAAATAATCTCTCCTGCTGAGGAGAAAGGCCACCAATCTGCTCACCCTAAGGTACAGTAGAGTCATGGATCACCCCCTTCATGACAGTTCTAGAAAGACCAGAGGAAAAAGGGCAAACCTGAAAACAAGTAAGTAAAGCATCTAAAGAGATATTGAAGGGGCGCCTGGGTGGCTTAGTCAGTTGAGTGTCTGACTTTCGCTTAGGTCATGATCTCGTGGTTCGTGGGTTCGAGCCCCGCGTCGGGCTCTGTGCTGACTGCCAGCTCAGAGCCTGGAGCCTGTTTCGGTCTGTGACTCCCTCTCTCTCTGACCCTCCCCTGCTCACGCTGTCTCTCTCTCTCCTAGAAATAAATAAAACATTAAAAAAAAATAAAAGAGATACTGAAGACACCGAGGAATGAGGAAACTCACAACTCTCCACCAATCACAACCTACAGGAGAGACTACCTTCGTTTACTGGATAAGTAGAATTTAATAAGCTAGTATGAGAAGTGCCTGGATGACGCAGTTGGTTGAGCGTCCAACCTCAGCTCAGGTCATGATCTCACAATTCATGAGTTTGAGCCCCACATTGGACTCTCTGCTGTCAGGACAGAGCCTGCTTGGGATCTTCTGTCCCCCCCTTCTCTCTGCTGCTCCTCTGCTCTCTTTCTCTCTACCTCTCTCTCAAAAATAAATATTTAAAAAAAAGAAGCTAGTATCAAACAGCTTCAAGGAGCCTACATTCAAGTACTTATTTTAATCACTAGTTCAACAAACATTTATTGAGGACCTACAATACATCAAGCACTTCTATCAGCACTGGGGAGACAAAGATTAAGAACACTGGTCTCTTCCTTAAATAAAGCAAAAATCCAATGAAATAGACAAAGAATTTAAGGGTATAGAATACAATATATTTTTAAGGAGGGAGACACTCACTTGAGCCGTCTGGTGAGATATGGCTTCACAAAAGGGTAAAGAGTGTTTTGCATGATAGATGAAAGTTTGCCATTGACTAAGAAAGTTATTCCAGGACCAAAGACATGTGCAACTGGGAAACTTTTGAAAGCATGAGTATCATGCTATAATTTATTTGGATCTATTATCCCACTGGAACGTGGAACATGTATTTGGGAGTGCAGAAGCAAATCCAAGTGCAAGGAGCCTGTTTAGAAAGCTAACTTAATAGTACAGGCAACATGTGATGGAAATCTGAACTAAGGCAGCAGCAGAGGAGTTGGCTTTAAGATATACTTAAGACTTAATATTAAAGAAATTGATGACCAAGAGGGTATGCGTGGAGAATTGAAAATATCCCATGGGTATTGCCTCTATCTACCCATCACATTGCATTGCTTTTCTCTCTGCCACTATCCGCATTTGTACACTATAACTCTTCCAAATCCCAAGCCAGAAATTTGGAAGACATTCTTAATTCTTCTCTTTTCCTTAGACTGACATTCAATCTATCAGGAAATCCTATGAAATCAACTGCTCGTTATTTCATAGGTATGCTTGCTTCTTACAACCCACTTGACAATCTTGAATTTTATCTGAGCCCTGTGCTCATGTATATCATTGATGATCAACAACCTCCCCCATTCTCTTATCTTCTAGGAGACAGTTTATTGCAAAGAACTCCCTTTTCTCCATATGATGTAGACAAGACTCACAGATGTCCCCTTGTTCACATGTGACAGGACCAGACGCAAACCCTCCAAGCTCCCATGCTTTGCCTCATAAACAATTAGATGAACTGTCTGTCCCTACCATCAGTCAGAATAAAATGCCCACTGATCTGATTTGATCAAACTTTAGTTAAGCTTCTCTCCTTCTTCCAGGTCCCTGAACTTGGGCTCAGCCTGAGTCAGCACATAGCCCCTCTGTAGAGGCCCCTCCCCCAAATAGGTTAACCTCAGGGTGGATCATTCTCTGTACTACTGTCCTATCAGGCCATTCTCCTCATTCACTCCATGGCCCAGACCTGGTTCTGGGTAGATATTCCACCTCCATCCTAGGTCCCAGCCTTATGAACCCCTTCTTGTAGAAGAGAAGTCTTTTCCGCTTGACCTTAGAAATGGTTGGAGATCTCACAGCTAAAGAGCTTGCCCTACTGCAATAGGTCCCTTTTCTCCCTGTTGAAATAATCCTTTTCAGTCAAGTCTCACCTGCTCTTATTTGAATTTGTTTTACTTGGCACAGCACATCACCCTCGGCCAAGTCATCATTATATCTCTGCTGATATACCACAATGGACTCCACACTACTCCAGCTACTTCCCATCCCTTCCAGCCAGCTTCCAGCACATTTTCCACATTCTACTCATGAGACTCTTTTCCTTTGGTGAGACACCTAATGATTCTTGGTGTGTAGTTCTCTCATTAGAGGGAGCCAGTGAACCTGATTTTGTCAGACTACAGGTCTCAGAGAGAAGCTTCTATATGGGTACACAGGTATTCATGTTATTATTATTTTTAATCTGTATTTTTATCACATTTATCATATTTATTTTATCACATAGATGTTTATTCGATGTGTAAGTAAACGAGGTTATCTTTATTTGCCAGGAGAAGTCAAGGTTAGCATAGGCAATCTCTGAAATAGGTATTCAAATAAACTGTGACAGATCACAAACTTCTAATGATCTCATATTTTGTTCTCAGTTCATGGAATGTCTGACTTTCTCAAAGAGCAATACCTCTTCCTTTGCTGACATAGTCTGACTGTGAGTGACCAAATGTGACCATTCAGTTCAAGGATACCAATATCCTCAGACAGGTGGGTTCTCTCCTCATGAAATAGGTGATAAGGCTATGGAAATGGCCCCCACCACTTTGCTCCTATTCCATTATGTCTTTCCAGATGTTTCTGCCAGATTGGTAAGGTGCACATCCTTCCTTATGTCTCATATTCCCTTAGTAGTATTACACCAACCTGTCTACTTTGTAAGAAGAAAAACAAACTGCACCATTGAGGGCCCAGACATTATGAACTTATTAGACACAAAAGTGTCTCAAAGATAAATTACACACATTAGATTTTTCTTTTGTGACTACTTTGAGTCTTGATGAGTGACAGTGATAAAACAATAGGACAATCTTTTAAATGAATCACTGATTTGTTGAACATCTGTTAACTTTTACTTGGAATTTATCATTTGATGCCATACTATAGTCTGTAATCTTACATTTTTTCATCAGATTTGTTAACATGTTTCTACTAGAGAATTCCAGGGGTTTCCAATGCCCCCCCCCCCCGGAATGAAATAAAGAGCTATTCTCCTTCAAAAAAGAGTTAATAAATTTTACTCAGTGTCTTAATGTTTTGATTCTTTATGAAAAGCTTCTACGTGTTCCCTCTCCTTAGCTGAGATTATTTAGAAACCCAGTTTAGAAACCCTTTTTAGAAAGTGATGTTATGTAGCTAAATTCTTGTCAGTGTTAATCAGTTATTAATATGGTAATGATAATAATATCTAACACTTGCTGTGTTTTTGCTAAGTGCCAGCACTGCACTGTCTAATTTAATCCTTGTGGCAATCCTGAAAATGTAGTATACTTATTGTCACCTGAAAGTGAGGAAATTTTGACTGACAGAGAATGGATAACCTGCCCAAGGGCACAAAGCTGAGTCAGGATTTGGACCCAAGTCTGTCTGACCCAAAGTTTATATACATTCCACTATACTCAGGCTTCTGTGTTGATGTTCCAGTTAATTCGCTGGTAACTAAACCTTTGTCTGCCTATAAAGAAACAGGACTCCATTTTCATTGTTTATGTTTACCAGTCATTAGGACAGTCTCAAGCATAAGGATGCAAGAACTTCTGAATTTTGATTTAGAGAGAATGGAGTGGAAACCAGAACCACACTGCATGGAGGTGAACAAACTACCGGGTGCACGGAAGACTGACTCTTGTCCAGTGCTCAATGTCTGGCACAGAGCATGGAGAGGAAAGACCAGACTCAAGTGGGAACAGACAGGCATCAATAAGTCAAGTCTCAAAGAGCCACTATGTGTAGTTAGCCTCACCAGACCAGCAGCATGCAATACAATACGTCAGATGGTGGCTTTGGGGTCTCCAGTGAGCTGAGGGGCAGAAGAAGCAGGGTTCTAACCTTCAGGGGTACCCACAAGAAACTGGGGAATGAGCAGGAAAAGTGAAAGATCCTAGTGTTATGAATGAGTCTGGCCAGGAAGAAGCTCTTAGTGGGCTTCAGTTGGTGAACTGAGGCTTCAATCCATTCCGCTGGTCAGAACTAGGTCAGGGAGTAGGCAGCACTAATGTGATAGATGAAGGACGTCTGAGAATTGAGCCAGGAGTGAGGAAGATCAGCCATCAGCCTTTGGATGGGACAATTCTTTTATTGCTTAACATGTTGGAGGAGGAAAGTTTTTGAAATGGTGCAGTGCACCAAGAAAGCATTATAAAAGGCAGAGGAAACAACTCTAACCTCCTCACTTCCCAACTACTGGAAGTAATGAAGATCTCCTCCAACCCCAGCCCAGGCTCCAGAAGGTGGCAGATTGGGAGAACATTGCATCAATTCCAAAGTAAGCAATAGCTCTCCAAATTATTTTAATCCACATTGAGACTCCCTCGAAGCTTCTCATCTCCATCTACCACTGCCCCCTCCCCATAAATCAGAGGTATTGATGCAAATAATTTTCCCCACTTTGATGTGATACAAGTTTTAGGTCTATAAACAAAGATATAACCATTATTACATTGTAAATATTCATCCTTCAAAAGACCAACCCAAAGACCATCTGGAGGATGCCCCCTGAATGCTTTGATAATAACAGCTGCTGATGACTCCTCAGTGCTTGTGCTTTCATGTGTTCTTTCATGTAATTACCACATTTTATGAGCAATCTTTTCACTTTCCATCACACGTCTGGGATAGGTTTAATTATCGTTCCCTGTTTACAGAGAAGGAAATCTATCTCCAGAGATACTGACTTGCCCAAGGTCACACAACCAGAAACGTCAAGGCTGGGTCTAAATCCCATTTCTCCAAAACTCTGTAGCTGATGTCTTGCCCCTCTCCACCACAGTGCACTGCCTCCACCCTTCAGGAATCTCTCTTCCGAAGAAACGGAGGCCAGGCTCTGTACCCATTGCAAGCCTACTCTCCTAGGTGGAATGGACTTTGTTTGAGGTCCATCAAGAAAACACTGACAAAGCCCTATCATGTGGTTAAGACACAAGTATGAAGCGTAAGCCACAGAGATTTCTGTGGAGTCTCCGAAAGAAAGGAGCATCTTCGATTTCAATTGTGCCACATTCATTCTGTGATCATGCTCTTCTGGTCTGATGTGTTGTTCCTCTTTAATCTCCACATAAATCAGAATGTCACAAGCCACAAAAGCTGTGAAATTATGAGCCTGCCATGGAAATACAACTCTTGATGCATGTCAAAAGAAATTGGCCAAATCCAGCAGAGCTTCTTCTGAAGGAAGCTTTGCATTTTTCAGCCCATTGTTCTCACCTTTGTGTCAACACTGTTGAATATAACGGTATGGGTTAAATGGTTACTTTCATTTGTATTTGTTAGAGAAGCACCGTTTATCTATCTGTGCATAATTTTGGGTAAAAGAAATTACTCTATCCAAGACTGTTCAAGAGTCTCTTTCCATCACATGAAATAAACTGTAAAATCTGTCATTTTGCCATGACTGTACCATAAAAATCTATTGTCTTTCTCCATGGTTTCCATCCTCTTCCAACTTTATAAATAAGATGAACTTTTCCTAGAAATATCAATGGAGTTAGATCAGCGGTAGCACAATTCATAATTTCATGCTTTTGTCTAAGGAAAAAGACTAACATGGGTACATGCCCGTATGTCCCCTCCTGTTAAGGTTGGTTGGCTCTAGATGGTAGAAAAGATCATTGTTTTACAAGATACACACTCAGACTTAACATCAGAGATCTCCAGAAAATTCAAGAAGCCAATGAAAATCAAATGGTTCAGAGCATCAGCCTTTATGTCATCTGAGAGTAGCTCTCCTCAATGCTACATTCAAGATTATAACTGCCCATATCTCAGTTAGATCTAAGGCTCTACTCACATGATGCTTTTACAACAGAGGCAGTTCTGGCACAAGACACAGCCTTAGTCTGAAAAGCAACCCCACAGCTTTCAATGACTGATCATCAAAAGGTATTAACCTTGAGATGAGAATCTAGGTCTCTTTGTAAACATTGTGATAAACGGTGAGTGTAAACTGTCATTTGTGCCATATGTTTTATTTACAAATTATGTGAAAACAATTAGAGTCTTTATTTCCATGATCATAGGATATGAGCTGTTTACTTTTATTTACAAAGCAAGGAGATTTCCTTTAAATATTACAGGGAAAGGAAAAGAGAGCCATCAGAGTAAAGTGGTTTCAAAGTCAGAACTTGATCTTGGACTGGACAGATGCTCACCCACACATTTATTTGTTGATTGATATGCTACTCACTGTACCCAAGGAGATCTTCAAAATTATATTACTCTCCAGAGGAGGGGAAAACATTATAGGGTCAACTCCCAAGGGAAAAGGGACAGTGTCTCACTCCTTTCTGATTCCACAAACAAGGTAGCCATGGCCCAGACTGGAGGAAAAGGGTCCTCCTGGGAGCTTCTCTGGCCCTTGGTCTTCCCCAAACCAGAGGATGCTTGAGTCATTACAAGGCTGCCTTGGGTCCTTGGATGCTTTGTTGAGGGAGTTTAGGTAACATCTAAAAGGACTATATATCCTAGTTTCCTGGAAGACATAAATGTACATCAGCTGACCTTGCCAGATCAGTAATAGCAACCCATTTCATTCTCAGAAGTGAATGCTGGCAAAATATTTGGGCAACATATTATTTCACCATCATACTAATGACAGAAATGCTAATTCTATTTGAGTTTAATTTATAAGAGAATCAAATTCTTCAAACCATTATAACAAACAAAAAGATCAAGCACTATAAGGAAAAATATGAAATTCTCTGTTCCACGCATTCAACAAATATTCGTAAGCTATAGTACTTTCTTAGCCTTATGCTAAATATGAATATGTATAATACTATGTTCCTTGACCTTTTTATGAGTTTAGTAAAATTTATCCTAGCTTGTAAGATCTCATTGTTTTATGTCTGTCCTTTCTGACTGCTGGTGTACAGCCCAAACTCCTGTGAGTTTGTTTTTTCCATTATTAGGCTTTCAATTCTCCATATTTCTTCTCATGTGACTCTGCTATTCTTATATTGTTCTGCCTTGATGTGGTGGGAATCCTCTAATATGGCTCCTGATGATGTTGTCTCCTGGGAGACAAATCTTTGTGTAATCCTCTCCCCTTGAGTCTTGGCTACACTTATCAACTTACTTCTAAGGAAAAGAATATGGCAGAAGTTATAAGATACCACTTGTAAGGTGAGTTTCCAAAAACACTGGCTCCCATCTTTGGCACCAACTACTGCTCTCTCATTTCTTCATTCTGAGTAAGCCAGCTGCGTCATGGAGAGGCTCATGTCGTGAGAAAGTGAGGGAGATCTCTGGCTAACAGCCAGCAGGAAACCTAGGTTTTCTTGGTTCAACAGCCCATGAGAAACTCAGAAATCCTGACACCAATCCCATGAGAGAGTTTGAGACAGACTCTCCATTAGCCAAGCTTTCACATGAGTTGGCAGCCCTGAGGGACACCTAGATGGCAGCTTTTAGAGAGCTCTAGACAAAGACATACCCAACTATGCTTCACCCACAGAAACTGTGAGAGAGTAAACTTCTATTATTTTAAGACACTACATTCTGGGGTAACTTTTTACACAGTAATAGATAACGAATACATATGGTCCTTGTCTCTTCCTATATCCAAAACACAGGTTTCTCACCGTTCTAGCCCTGACCTTATTCTAGCTCTCAGTATAGGCTGGTCAACAGGCAGCCCAGTACTATCCTGTCATTCAGAAAGACTGGAGTTGACCAAGGAAACTTCCACTGCACAGCAGACTAGTGACCACAGCACTTCCCTGCTTCTTGCAGAATCAAGATTCTGATGCTACTTCCCCGACTCAGTCCACCCTCCAGGGCTAGTGGAACCGTGTGGCTAGTACCTGGGCCAACTTTCCGGGTCCTTCTCATTCCTATGTTACTCTTATACAGAATTGGATTTTAAACCCGTCTTTTGTTCTTTTTAGCATTTCTAAGGCAGATAGCAGATGGATGGCTAATTATTTTGCCAGATTAGTCTACAGAGCTGATTCTATTCCCAGCAGCTTTCTGGTAGTTTTTCATGAAGGTAAATACACAGTCAACATGCTTGTACATTTCTATGGTGCTACGGTAAGCACAAAACCAAGTATGTTAGAAAGATACCATTGTTTTCACTCAGGAGTTCATGTTCTTAAAAAAATAATAATAAAGAAAGAAATAACCCCAAGGGCATAGATAACAAGGGGAAAACAGTGAACTGCAAGGAGACAGCACCTCAGGAAGCGTGCAAGTGAGGAAGACATAGGTGTTTACATTGTGCGGAGCTGTAGTGTTGACAGTTTCATCCTGAAGACTGGTCTGACTTCTACGAGGATCATTACATCTTATCCTCCTATGAGATCAATTCTCCAACCATGTAAAAGTGTTTCTGCATCTATTAACGCTTCATTCTGAAAAGCTTGACTATGACAAAAGAAAAAGCTGGAATCTCTTCTCAGCTAAACTCAGCCTACTCAGCCAGAGACCAGAAAACAAAGATTCTCTTCTTGAGAGCACAGGACTACAGCTTTGATACTCTCACACAAGAGCAGAATCACACAGTGACAGAATAAGGCTTCCTTTTGAGAAATGAATGTCTTTTACCTAAAGCTCATAAACAATTCTGCATACTCTGTAAGATTCCATACCCCAACACGGTCCAGACACAGAGCCACTGTGAGCCATCAATAAGAGCAAGAAGATGGCTACTCTGAAAACGATAGAAAACAGAATTCTCTTCCCTTTGCATTGCATCCTCATGGGATAACTCAAGAAGTTCTGTCCTCCAAAAGAACTCTGATTATTATATGACCTTGGTCAGACACAATGTGCTTATGTTTTGAGAACACAAAAGGTGACTGGGTAAGCTGCATAACACAGCTTGGCTTTTTCTAGAACTCATATCCAGTAAGCAGCACAAAGCTGAGACAGCCACCATTAGGATGCTTGTCCATTTCTGAAACAGATAGTTGAGCCCCTTGTTACAGTGTCTTGCCAAATCTCAGACTGGAAAGAAGCAGCGACAGGACAGAATACAGGACTCAGAATGCTCCAAAGTTCCATCCTTATGAAAAGAAGGAAAGGGAAGCCAACTTGGGAACCTCTGTCTTTTGAAAACCTAAAACTGCTCTCAGAGACTTGGATTTAAATCTCTGTGTCTGGAAAAGTCAGTAGGGTCAACAAAGACGGTCTTTGGTGTTTCTTTAATGAGTCCTCCTCTCACTCCTTCTCTATCTCAGGCTTGCTGTTCCTCTTGGATCATTCATTATCTCTGTGTTCTTGACTTGCCCATCTCAAAACCTTTTACCCACCCACACACACACACACACACACATTCATACACAAACCCCAAAGCCTGTTCCAAATCTTTTATTCTTTCCAATCAAACTCACTCAAAATCAAATGTGCCCTCCACATAGATAGTGACACAAAAGGGTAAGCATACCAGCCTCGCTTATAATTTATACCAGGTCCTATGAACAATATGAGTCACTACTTCCAAGTCCCAACTACCCACTCATGTTGCAATTTTTATTCAATTAATCTCTAAATAGTCCTTTGAGGCAGGAGGAAGCAGTGACTCAAAGAGTCGATAAATCAAAATACCCTAAGTCAATCTTTTCCTTGTATCCCTCTGCACAGTGAAGAAAGGACAGCCATGCCTCCATGCCACAGATGTCACGGCTACGTGGCGCTTCCATGTTCAGCCTTAAGAAGGATGAATACAAAAGAGACACAACTCAAACCGACTTGGCTACTGAAATTCTAGTCATAAGGATTCAAATGAAGGTGACATCCCTAAAGTAGACAGTAGTATAACTTCTAGAAAAACAAATTGACTGCATATCTTTATGGGTTGAATCATGTCCCTTCTAGCATCCATACATTGAAATCGTAACACCCGTACCTCAGAATGTGACTGTGTTTGGAGATAAGGTCTTAGTAGGCCTTAGGTGGGCCCTAATCGATATGACTGATGTCCCTATGAAAAGAGAATTTTGGAACACAGACATTGTATAGAGGAAAGACAATGCGAAGACACAGGGAGAAGATGGCCATCTACAAGCCAAGGAGGGAGACCAGGGACACATACTTTACTCACAGCCCTCAGAAGCAACCAACTCTGTTGACACTTTGGTTTCGGATTTCTGGACTTCAGAACAGTGAGACAATCAATTTCTGTCATTTAAACCACCCACTCTGTGGTACTTTGTAACAGCAGCCCTAGCAAGTTAATACAAATGTCCATTTCCACACTAGGGAGCAGTATGGTTCCCTGGGTAGAAGCATGTATTGGGAATCAGACAAAGCTCGATTGGAATTGTTGTACCACTATTTCCTCACTGGGTGAACCTGGGCAACATACTTCATCTTTCTGGGCCCAGTTTCTTCGTCTGTAAAATGTGAATAATAATGCCCATGTCATGGACCTATTTGGAGGAGATAATGCACATGAAATGCAGGGCACACGATAAGTGCTCGGTAACAGTGACTCAGCATTGATGGCATCACAAGTCTTTGACCTTTATAGGAAAGACTACAAACAGCAATGGCACTAATAAAATAATCTCTCTGGATGCTGAAAACATCAATCTTTGTAGTCTATAAGCAGCTCAACATCAAGGAAGCACCACTGACCATGAGTTGAAGGTATCTTGGATAAATTATGAATGGTTCTGCTGACAGCCTCATAAGTTAAATATGATACTTTCAGGAATAAATTGATCCAATGGACTCAATAAATTCTTACAACTTTTCCAAGAGATATTAAACACTGAGACAGGAAGCTTTTAATTACAAAACCATTTAGGTCCTAGGCCCCTAGAAATTGTACCTTATTAGATTGTTATTTATAGTTTACCGGATGAAATCAGATTTCTCTTTAGCTTCTTCTATCAAAAGTGGAGAATTTTTTCACCTACCAGAGGAGTTCTTGTCTAAGAGCTTTCCTTTATGTTATGGCTTTTTTGATGCTGCCGTCTTTTTACACTTTACCCAGTGCAGACAACCAAACCGGATTCTTACGACAGGAGTAAATGTTGCTACAGGAAAAGGAAATGTCAGAGCACAAACTTTCTTCAAGTGAGATCAGTGGTAAGTGGCCAGGATCCTGGTGTTCTGGACCTCATCTGAATTGCTCCATTATATCCAGCAGAGAAGACATCACCAGGCCTGGCACAGCCTATAATTACACCAATAGTTCTGGGTTAAGGTGGCCTTAGCTGGTTGGTCCAAATTCTCCCTGTTCCTCTGGTCCCTGGAGGAATATGGTTCTTCTGTGATCATTCCATTAGTCAGATAAGGCTAGTCCCGGATGTCAAAACAAATGATTCCAAAATCTTAGCATCTAACCACAACTGAAGTTTATTTTTCCCCCTTGCAAAGTCCAGTGTGTCTAGGGCAGCCACTGGCATGTGGCAACTTAGAGATCCAGGCCACCTCAAGCTGTGCTTCACCCACATAACACAGGCCTCCTCAGTTGCTTCAGCAAAGGAGAAACCTAAGAGGAGATAGCTGTCACGGACAGTTAAATGCTTTGACCCAAAAACGGCACATGTAACTACTGCTTACAGCCATTGACTAGAACTAATGACGTGCTCCCCATGTGCAAGAGGGAAATGCAGTGGAGCACATGGAATATTTGCGAGCACTACTGTCTCTTCCGTAATCAGCTGCTAGATTCTAGACCTGCACTGTAATTTGGTACGTAATATGGTACCTAAGATGGTAACCACTAGCCACACATGGCTATTGGGTGTTTTGTCCTGTGGTTGATCCAAATTGAGATGTACTGTAAATACAAAATATATACCAGATTTCAAACATTTAGTATGAAAAAAATGAAAAACACCTCACTTATAATTTTATATTGATGACATCTTAAAGTAGTAACATTGTTTATATATTGGGTCAAATATATTATTAAAATTAATTTCACATGTTTCTTTTTCTTTTCTGAGTGTGGTACTAGGCACCTGGGTGGCTCAGTCGGTTAAGCATCTGACTTTGGCTCAGGTCATGGTTCATGAGTTCAAGCCCCACATTGGGTGAACTCAAGCCCTGCTTCAGGTGAACACAAGCCCCATGTCGGGTAAGTCCTTCTTCGCTCTCTTCCCCTCTGTCCCTGCCCCTTGCTCACTTGTATGCCCTCTCTCTCAAAAAAAAAATGTGGTACTAGAAAATTTTAAATTACATGGATGGATCTCATTATATTTATATTGGACGGCACTGTTCTAGACTCTACTCCAAGCTCTGGGGAAAAGAGATTAAAACAAAGTACTGCCTCCACCTGGTGTTCTACATTCCCCAGACCTTACGTGGTACTCGCCTTTCTAATCCTCTTCTTCCTCATCTGTAAAACCTGGGTCATAATTGTGCTTCCTTCATTGGGAAGCCCTTCATTGGGAAGGGCTGCAGTGAGGATTAAATGAGATCATATATGTGAAGTATTGTGCTGTGCACATAGTGAGCACTCATGATTCTTAGTCATTTTTCTCTTGCTATTATTACCTCTGGAAAAAATAATATACTAAAACCTTTTTCTTTTCCCCATTTTATACTATCTTGTCCTTGCTCCTGTCGAGTAGCAAGGCAATAATCTTCCACATTTTTAAATGTGTGGAAGAGGGATGTTAGGAACACATGAGGCAAGGCTCAGTCCTGCCCATCCTTGGAGGTTTTGAGGTCCTCCTGGGATGGAAATGTGGACTAAGCTAGATGACCAGTAGGTTAACAGAAGTATAGACAGAAAGAGAGATTCTGGCTAAAGGAACACAAAGAATAAGAATTTTAAGAATGTTGCCATATGTTGTGATTTTGGTAGTCTTAAAGGCATTACTAATATAAGCATAGTAAAAGCTTATATTAAAAAAAATACAGGATTTCAACTCAAGAAATCTTAAGATGACTTCTTGGAGGAGGGAGAGAGAGAGGTCAAAGGCCAGACTGAAACATATGGGTAAGCTTGGGAGTGGGGGGAGAGACGTAATTTGGAGGCCTCTGAATATTTAAATATTTTTTTAAATATCTGTTCACCACTTACTTGAAAGAGAGAATGGGCACCAGGTTTGGGAGGAAGGGAAGGGGCTCTGATAAGCGCTCTTCACTAGTAAAACAGTTATCCCTACAGCTAACCAAGCACATCTTTTTAAGGAAAGTTTATAGCCTATTTTTGCAACTAAGGTACGCACTGTAGGGGGGGTCTCAATTTTGCTCCCATGAAAGTATTAAATTCCCTGAGGGAAGTTCTAGTAAGGACCAGCTTTTGAATCTTCTTACATTTCCACTGAGGTTTTAGAACCCAAGACACTGCCTATCTGTCCTCTCCCTTAATCCAGAGACACCAGGTACCATGTCAAAGAGCAAGGCTGATAGAAGTAAATCTGCAGCACGATGCACCATATGTGAATTCTTACTGGCTGCTCTGGTGGGGAACAAAAAGAACTCTCAAACTTCGTCTGGGTTATTGTTAGATAAAGTCTGGCTGAGGTACCCTCAAAGTCCTTAAAATTCTTAAATGATGAGAAGGAAAGGCAGAAGACTGCTACCCAAGGACGAGAAGAAGAGGAAGAGGAGGAGGAGGAGGAGGAGGAGGAGGAGGAGGGAGGGAGGGACATGATAGCCAAGAGAGAACAATTCCAATGGATTGATCTGGTCTGGAAGATGCTTACCCAATTGTCTGCAGTGGTGTTAATGCCATTGAAAGGTAAGTTGAAGTTTCCAGCAATGGGGTGGACACAGCCCTTGGACTGTGCATGTGCTCTGGACTAAACTGTGTCCTTCCAAAACTCATATGTTGAAATCTTTTTTTTTTTTAATGTTTTATTTATTTCTAGGAGAGAGAGAGAGAGAGAGACAGTGTGAGCAGGGGAGGGTCAGAGAGAGAGGGAGTCACAGACTGAAACAGGCTCCAGGCTCTGAGCTGGCAGTCAGCACAGAGCCCGACGCGGTGCCCGAACCCACGAACCGCGAGATCATGACCTAAGCGAAAGTCGGACGCTTAACCGACTAAGCCACCCAGGCGCCCCTCATATGTTGAAATCTTAACCCCCAACATGACTGTATTTGGAGATAGGGCCTATACGGAGGTAATTAACGTAAATAGGGTCCTTAGGGTGGGGCCCTGATTCACAGGATTAGTGTCCTTACAAGAAGACATGCCAGAGTCCCTGCTGTGTCTCTCTCTTTCCCTGCCATCCTTGGAGGACCGGGAGAAGGTGGCCATCTACAAGCTGGAAAGTGGGCTCTTACCAGTCACCAAATTTGCCAGCACCTTGAGCTAGACTCCCCAACCTCCAGGACTGTGAGAAATAAATATTTATTGTTCAAACCACCCGTCTATGGAATTTTGTTATGACAGCTCACAACTAAGACAGCATGTAAAATTTTAATTTAATTTAAATTTAATTTAAGAGCCATATGACTCCCTTTTGAAAATAACAGAAAAGATCCCCCCTTCCTTTTTCTTAGAACATTTACTTTCAAAAACCTAAAATTATAAGTAATTTTTCTCTCTTTAAAATGTAGATAAATCCTCTTGAAAACTAGATAGGTCATTTGTCAGTTTCATGACCCAGAAATGTCTTTTTCAAAGACCTGGGAGTCGACTCTTTGAAATGCAAATGTCTATGTGCATAGGAGTGAAAACCTAACTTCTGTGGGTCCCTGGCTCTGAGCTACACAGGGACCTCCAGTCCTAAAGATACGAAAAGTTCATTTTTCCTCTGGATAAATCCAATTAGCTAACACAGATGGCCACCCCAATTACCAGATACAGTTAGGAAGAACTATGTGTAACAAATGGTGCTGTCAAGTCTTGTTACTTGAGAACTAGTTGCTGTTTATCTTGAGAACAAGTCTGTAATGAGTTGGATCTGCTTGGCTGTAAAAGTGTGAGATTGCTTTCCGGCTTTACAATCCATTAAAGGTTCACATTGGGGCGCCTGGGTGGCTCAGGAGGTTAAGCATCTGACTTCCGCTCAGGTCATGATCTCACGGTCTATGAGTTTGAGCCCCGTGTCAGGCTCTGTGCTCAGAGCCTGGAGCCTGTTTCAGATTCTGTGTCTCCATCTCTCTCTGCCCCTGCCTCACTCGCACTCTCTCTCTCTCTAAATTAAACATTAATTTTTTTTTAAAAAGGTTCTCATTGATGCACATCACATTCTGATTTAATGCTTACTCAATAATAAAAGCAGGTTCTGTACTACCTTTGTGGAGAGGACTTTGGGATTGGGAAATTTTGTTCTTAATTCTATTTCCCCATCAGAGTGCAATATGGGCACCCTTCTCAGAGCCTGAGAGACAATGGGCCACATGGAATGGACGGCCTCAGGGGAGGGAATAGACCTCGCAAACCACTATTAAGACTGAGCTCTGGAGGTGTCTTCCGACCTCCAACCTTCCCTCTGAGCTGTGAACCCTTGAGAGACACAAGCATCTACTTATTACTCAGAGTATAAAGCCAAGATGCCACCTTGACCCCTTGAGGCCAAGAATGGTGCATTGATGCATTAGTTTGATCTTTGAGCTACTCTAATACCACATCTCAGGTTGGACCTGGATTTCCTCCTCAAGGACTGTGAATCTCAGATTAGCATCAGAATCACCTGAGGGAATTTTTTAATCTGCAAACGTCCACTCTCATCCCAGACCAACAGAATCCAAGAGAAACTCTGCAGGTAAGGACTGGCAACCAGGTTTGAAAGCCCTCCAGGTTATTAAAATGTCCATTAGAGCTTCAGAACCACTGACTTTGATTAAGAGTTTAAACCTGAGGAGCTTTCAAAAGGACTGATGCCTGGGTCTCACACACACCCCAACCCCCTTCCCCTGTGATTCTGATTTAATTAGCTTAGAGTATAGCTTGCTTAAAAATTCCTGTGGTTTAAAAAAATTACCCAAATATTTTTAATATGCAACCCAAGTTGAGAATCTCTGCCTGAAAGCATCTATATGAATGGATTCCTTGTGTATGGACCCTCTGAAATTCTGTGTATAACTGGGTGTCTGTGCATATATGTATTTTCCTGGGAGAGGACCTGTAACTTTCATCAAGTGCTCAAATTGATCTGTTATGTTAAAAGTGGTTAATAATAGGTCGGTTTAAGAGACCATGCCTTTGGGCTACCTGAGTGTCTCAGTCAGTTAAGCATCTGAGTCTTGATTTTGGCTCAGGTCACGATGTCACTGTCGTCAGATTGAACCCCATGTCAAGCTCTGTGTCCAGCTCTGCCCTGAGTGTGGAGCCTGCTTGGGACTCTGTCCCTCTTTCTGCCTTTCCCTCACTTGCACCCTCTCTCAAAAAAATAAAAACAAAATAAAAAAGAGTACATTCATCTTACTTATTTAGTAACTGGGAGACTCAAGGGGAAAGTAGTTCAAAATTTAATGATTGCCAGAAGTGCTCAGGTTAAGCATCCGACTCTTGGTTTCAGCTCAGGTCATGATCTCGTGGTTTTGTCAGTTTGAGCCCTGCATCAGGCTCTGCGTTGCCAGTGTGAATGGGGCCTGCTTGGGATTCTCTCTCCCTCTCTCTCTCCCCTTTCCCTGCTCATACTGTCTCTGTCTCTCTCAAAATAAATAATAATGTATAAACAAATAAATATAAACTTCACTCTTAAAAGAAGAAATGCATAGATTAATATGCATTAGCCTTTTCAAATCAATAACAGTATGTTTCCTATTTCATAGAACAGGGAAGGGAAAGAGGAAAGCTATTACTCCACACTGGTCTCTATCACTATCATCATTAGAATTTATTCAACACCTTAGAAAACAGGCTACCATATTGTGTAGTTTATCACATTTGACCCCCACACAAACCTGTGAGCTATGCCAGGGCAGGTAATCTGATCTCATTTATACAAGAGAAATTAATTGACTTGCTCAACATCATGCAAGTCATAGCAAAACATGAACTGGAAGACATTCTTCAGTGTTTAGTCTTAACTATGAAAGACTGAATATAAAGTAAACAATGGCCAGACCATATATAAAAAAATGAACCTTAGACCCAAAATCTGCAGCAGCCTGCCCAGGAAACCAATTCTCTATCTACAATAAACATTCTGGGAAGCCAGCCTGCTGTAAGCCAGACTTGCAGGAAGCCAGAGTGCTGTCTTTAGTGACAGTTCAGGAAGCTAAACAATAACTTCCCTAAAACTTGGCCCCAAGGGCCAGGACTTAATAAGTGCCAGGTTTTCTAATTTTTTTTAATTTTTCCAAATTTTTGACCTCACTTCCAACTTAGTGCCAACCAGTGAAAGCCAGATATGTACTCTAACCAATCAGATAGGACCCCTCTCCTACCTGGTCCACCTACAGCTCCCCTAGGCCAAGGGCCTCCAATCAGGGCACACCTGGAGCCTTCCCTTGTCTCCTCTATGAAGCTCTCTCGAGTTTCTGCAAAACACAAGTGACGATGGCTGATTCCCTTGTCATCACAGCACTCTGAATAAACAGCCTTTGTTTTTCTCATTAGGTTGGTCTTTGTTTCCACAACTGGCAACTCAAGTTTGTCCTTCACAGTTTCAAAAGCAAGGAGTATCACTAACAACTGAGCACTGCATATACCTTCCGTATTTATACACACTGAGACGATGACTCTTTTTCAAGTTAGCCTGGGGTAGGGCCTTTGCCAGTGGACCTTCTATAGGTTCATGGTCAGCAGTATGTAGGTCAGTACAATAGATCCATGGAATTAGACCCCAATCCCAAAGTGGTTCTCAGACTGAGGACCTAAATCAGATCTGGGGTCAATGTTTTAAGTGACACCTCCCTCTGCCTCTTCCCCTAAGGTCATATCCAATTCTGACCTTCACTTTCAGACCTTTCTGTAGAATGATGATGATTTCTTATCTGTATAGGTTTTTTATCATCATCTCTTATTGACTGCGAGTAGATGGCACAGTGAAATGAAAGGAAACTGATCTAAACAAAGGTTGCCTAGCTTGCTTAAGATCACAGGAGCAGGGCTTAGGCCTTTCAGCAAGCCTCTCTGATACTTTCCCCAAAGCACACAGTACCTACTCAACCCAAGAACACAGAAAACTGCTGTCTTCACATTGCCAGCCATATTTTGCTCATGAGGCCCTTCTGCCCCTAAGGAAAGACATTCTCTGCCTTCATTACCTGCTCATCTTGTCCCCAGGAAACCTAAAATAAGTTTCCTTCACAACCTCTTAATGACACAGTGGGGTTGGGGAAGGACATTGCTGAGTCATTGCCAGCCAAAGGAAAGTATTATTTATAGCAAATCTGCACAAAGCAACTTTGGTGTTAACTGAAATGACTTCCTCCTGACATAGTATAAGTACCAGGCTAATCATCACCAGTCCCCTTTAAAACAGCCCATTAAGTATATATAGGCTGCTAATTGCCTCCCCCAGATTTTCTCGTCTCTCTACCCTGGACGTAATCAGATTCTTTAGCCTCTCCTAAATGGGTTGCATTTCAGACAACCCCAGAAAGTTCTTCTTCCAATATAGCTTAAATCAATAGTATGTGTTCTATGCAAAAAAAAAAAAAAAAAAAAAAAAGGACTATGGAGCAAAATGAAAATTTTGCAGTATTTCCATCAAAGTATGGTGTCTGTATGTTTATAGTTATCATTTGAGCCTCCTCTTAGCATTTCTACCACATAGTCTTTCACGCTGCTTTTTTCCTCTTGTACATTATCCTCCTCTCTACATCCTTCCCATACATCAAGTCGATGTTGACCTCCTGAAAGGAAAGACTCATTTCTTGTTCTACGTCTTCTCACAAAAGTCCCCAATTAAGGTTTATGTGCCATAGCACAGGTTAAAATTAGCAACAGTAGATGTTCCTTGACATTTACTACATTACCCAAATGTCTTCTGATGACATATTGTCTTGCTTTTTACCCTTGTATGATTGAATACTCAGAGATCCCATAAACCAAGACCCTACCATATCTTCCATTTATATTACAAATCTATTAGCCATCACTGAGTTGATGCCTAAAGATGTCTAGTTTCCACTCTGTGAAAAATAAGGCTGCATATTTTTTCCCAAAGGTACAAATAAAATCTCCATCACACCCTGGTCCATTTTCTTACTTTGCTTGTTCTTAGATGCAGGAACCAATAGTTAGTTTAAATTTTCCCTCACATTTAACCCTTACTAATAAGAAATACCATCAAGCTGTTATCTTTGAAATTAGGAATACACAAACATCGAGGTATAAAACTTTACTTGAGACTTCAAACATAGCCAAAAGCTTGAAGCTCCCTTTCTTACATTTGCATACAGATACTACAAAACCCACTGAGAGAGTAAGAAAGTAAAAAAAAGAAATAATCATTGAAGTGAGCTTTTGCCATGACAGTGGGCCAGACTCATGTCTGAAGTCTTTAAACTATCAAGATAAAGTGTTAAAAGGGGTTTACATGAAATTTGTAAGATGCTACCTTTGGAATCATATTATATATTCTATAGCACACACATGTACTATGCATGGAAAATGGCTTTTACCTTCTCTTTTCACTCTTTTCCTAAAATTTTACCATGACCATGAACTACATTTATAGAAAAAATACTAAGAAATCACCAATCTTATAATTTCCAAGACTACAGTTGGTGCCTAGATCTCACGATCTCTGGATTGGCATGACTGCTTTTCTTTATGCCGTACAGATCCTCCTGCATTCAACTTTTGTCTCTATCAGAGTTGAGAAACTTCTTCTGTAAACAGCTCCATAACAAATATTTTAGGCCTTGTGGAGTAGCCCCTATTGTAACTATACAACTCTGCCATTGTTCAAAAGCAGCCAAAAACAACATGTAAGTGAATGGGTGTAGTTAAGTTTCAATAAAAGTTTCTTTACAAAAACAGGATTTGGCTCAACGTCAGATCTAAACCAATATCGTAGCCACTAGCCACATCTGGCTATTTAAATTTAATCAAAATGAAATAAAATTTAAAATTCAGTTCTTCAGTTGTGCTAGCCACATTTCAAGTCCCCGGTGACCACATGCAGCCAGTGGCTGTCACACTGCACATCCCAAACAGAGAACATCTCCATCATCATACAATAGTTAAACTCCTCTCTCAACATCTTCAAACGACATTATAATTCTTTGGATAAGGGTAGGGAGGAAGAAAGCATATTATTACCTAAGCCACTAAGTCCTAGTCATTTTTGACATTTACTCAATATGAATGATTTATAATAGGATCAAGTAGTGTGAAAGTTTCATATTTTGCACAAGACTGCCATGGTGTGATTTTAAGCAACATTTAATTTTCACCAGAGACAAAGTGTTAAAAAGCATGTTGAAGTTTTATTTAGAAGATTTAGGGATGGAAAACCAAACCTATCTATACAATAAAGATTATGGGGTTGGCCTCTACTTAACCTCTCTCTCTAAGTATCTAAGGAAACTGAAGTCGGTCGTTCAAACTACTGAATACAGTAGTTTCAAATAAACCCAAGAATGAGTGGGGGGCAGTGGGGACAAATAGGGTAGAAAGATATCTGACCACAGATATCTGATAGAACTTTGTCAGGAAATGTATCATTAAAAACTACCATTTGGTTCCAGAAGTATTTCAAAGGACTTCGTCCAAGTATGACTTCCCATTACTTCTACCTCAAAAAATCATTGTGGTTTCTTTAGGGATGAGAGATGGATGCAAAACAGGATGGGGGCAACCCCTTTAAAATCGTGAGCTGTAAGAGGTTCCAGATGATGACAAGTCACCTTGGGAAAGTACATATGACATGAAGAATAAGGGGAAAGACTTCAAGAGAAAATTGCAAGACAGCGTTTCCCACCTCTTCATCCGATTTGCAGACGCTTCCATTTTCCCTGTGCATCTCTTGGTGGTTCAGGTGCACACACTACTCACGGCCCACTTGTAATTCACATTCCAAGGAAAACAGAAACGCAGAACCAACAGCCTGATGAAGAAGCTCAGGTGCATCTAACTCGCCTAGCGGCCAAATGAAGTTTGTGGCCCTCCACAGCCCATCTGAAATGTCTGCATAAGCAGCTGGCCACAGCAGCAGCCATCAATGTCTGTCTCCAAAAACTCAAGACCGCCAAGGAGGATGAGGAGCCTGAGAGCGAGGAGGTGTGCTTTTGACGCTGAAGCCCACACCACAACAATAGACCAGCCAGGAACGTGTTCAGTTAAGCCTGGCACAGGTGGGGAGCCAAGGGTCTCTCTACAAACTGTGTAATTTTATAATTAAAGAGCAGAGGTGGCCAAACAAATAGAAGGACATTAATCAAGTGTTGAAAATACCAGTGTACAAATTCATCTCTTTGATTTCAAAGGAACTTCGGCAACTTCCAAAGGGGATCACGTTGTACAAATGACACGTGCTATTTTGTTGAACTTACTCAGGTATCAAAAGGCTGATGTGGCTCCAACAGGAATCCCCGTATTACATCCAACAAGCGGGGAGCCCATGACAGCTGTCTAAACGTGATTGCGGTCACATGCGCTACAGGGAAGTCCCTCAGCAAGTCCCCTTTATTCTCCAACTTCATTTCTCTTCATAAAAATGGTCAAAATGTGAGCCTCCTCATGAGAATTGGATAGGATTTGATGTGGTTCCTGGAGACATACTTTGAAGATCAAAGCAGTGAATTCACGCGAACAAATAAAAGTGAGTTGCGGTTCCCTACAGCAGAGCTTCTCAAACTTTAATGAGATACACATCACTTGGAGATCCTGTTGAAATTCCGATTCTGGGTGAGGCCTGGGGTTCTGCATGTCTAGCCAGCTCCCAGGTGATGCTGATGTTGCCTATCTATGGACCACCCTTTCAGTAGCAAAGCTAAGTAGAACACTAATTCTCCACAGTCAAAGAATGATTCTAGGCTTCAGATTGATAGAAGATAATATTCCTTAAATGCAGAATTGGAAAGTGTAAGAATGAGATGAGACCTAAGATATTATCTAAAATAAGCTTCATTAAAAATTTTTTTAAATATTTATTTATTTTTGAGAGACAGAGCAGAAGCAGGGGAGGGGCAGAGAGACAGAATCTGAGGGCTCTGAGCTGTCAGCACAGAGCCCTATGTGGCACTTGAACTCACAAGCCTCAAGATCATGACCTGAGTTAAAGTCAGACACTCAACCAACTGATCCACTCAGGCGCCCCATAGAATAAGCTTCATTTTTAAAGAATGTTTAAGGGAGGGTCATCTGGGTGACTCAGTCAGTTAAGCATCTGAAATCAAGATTTCAGCTCAGGTCATGTTCCCAGGGTTGTGGGATTAAGCACGTGATGGGTTCCACACGCAGCATCAAACCTGCTTAAGATTAAGTCCCTCTCTCTCTCTCCCTCTACCCCTCTCTCCCACAACCCCCCCCCACACCTCTCTCCCTAAAAAGAAAAAAAAAAGAATGTTTAAGGGACTCACTCATAGTCACATTACAGAGAGTAGTGGCATTCCTTTTAACAGTCTCAAAAACACAGATCCCAGTTGCTGCCAAGCAGGACTAGTGTGTACACTGTGAAGAAGGGAGAGTAGAGAGGGGCTGGGGCGGGGTAGGGGTGGAGGGGAGGAAAGGGGGAGGGCGCTTTGTTTCTCTCCTGTCTGCACAAGAAGCATGAAGTACTAAACAAGAAGCATGCTCTGCAACTTTAAGAACCATTGAGAAAAGTTGGCAAGCTAGCTAGGTTCCAATCAGATGAATCAGTCCACAATGATTTTTATCATTTCTAGCCACACTTTGCCTCATAAATAGTATCATCAAATTCTGAAAAACCAGGTAATGTGTGTAGATACCATGCTTATTGTCTAATAAAAGTCTCTCCAGCAAAGAGGAAAGAAACAGACTTTGAATAGCACCCTTTTTGTACCTAACACACTGCTAGTTTCTTTATATATGGTATCCTATTTAACTCTTGCAAAAAATCTATAAAATGGATAATTGTCCCAGGTTTTCAGATAAGAAAAGTGAATCTGAAATAATTAATACAGCTAGTTAATGGCTTAGCGATGACTCAAATTCATGACTGCCTACCTGAAACCCTGAGCTATATCTTTGTTTTTAAGCATAAAATCGCACCAGGCCCATAGCCTTACAATTAGCCTCCGAGTTTATATATGTTCCATCCTCAAAAGCTAAAGTTATTTCTAAAAGAAACTTCTTGTCCCACATTTTTTCAGCTTGTTTTTAATAAGGTAGGTTTTTAATAAGGAATAAACCAATTCCACCTTTCAAACCTCCAGCTCATAAAAATGTCCTACATACTTGAGTGCTTAAATACCTTTCCATGATGGTTGATAAGAATTTTAAATTTACCAGGAATCAACCTCAAACTTGGTGAATAAATCAACTTCCAGAAGTCCACTTGATCATGATGGATGGATATAAAAGGAAGGGAGAACAGAAGTCATTGCGTATCTGAAAATGCAGGGTCTTCAATGGGAAAAATAGTACGGGTGGCTTCTAGCAGATAAGTGGTCAGTGATACCAGCAGTGAACATATATTGGGTTGTATCATCTGAGAGCATAAATAGACCTTCTGGTGAAAGTCTCGCCCTTTACAACATTCTCCAGTAGAAGCACAGAAACAGAAAGAACTGAGGGTCAGCACAGTTAGCAAAAGAAGACTGGGGAGGCTTCCCATGGGGAAGGCACGATGATGGCCCTCATTGAAATCAGGGTTCCAACTCTCAGACAGGGTCTCTGAAGGACCAGATGAGGAACTTGCTCAAGGCCATTCATTAACTGATTTGTTTTTTTCCTTTAAGATCTTAAGTACATAGATACATGGATTTGAATTAATCATACCTCTTTATTCAGCGCATATTTTAACAGTTATTTCATACAAGGACCCTCTCTTGCTTTCTTTTGTTTTTGTTGGGCTGTTTTCTTTCTGTTTTATCCCCAACTCTCATCCCTATCTCCCTCCCCTCCACAGATGCCCCATGTGATGTGTTTGATATACATCTTGGATAGTATTATGGATAAAATTGTCTTAGCTCAGGTTGCTATCATAAAATGCCATATACTGGGTGGCTTAAAGAGCAGAAATTGATTTTCCCACAGTTCCAGAAGCTTGAAGTCTAAGATCAAGGTGCCAGAATGCTCCGTTTCTGTTGAGAGCTCTTTTCCGGTCTTGCAAACAGCCACCTTCTCAAAATGTCCTCACATGGCAGAAAAAAAGAGCAAGCTCTCTGGTGTCTCTGTTTATAAGGACATTAATCCCATCATGAATGCCCCACCGTCATGGTGTCATCTCAACCTAATGGCCTCTCAAAGGCCCCATCTCCAAATGCCACCACATCTGAAGTTAGGGCTTCCACATATGAATTGAGGTGGACATAATTACTCCACAGCCATAGGCAAATTTTATATTTGCATATATTATACTGTTCCATTTTTGCAAAAAACATTCCCCAAGAACATGCTCTTCTTACTCCCACAAATGATCCCTGGGAGCAGGTTCAGTCATTTTAATCGGAAAGCATGTACCTGAAAGGGAAGCAGAGAAAGGATGCCACTCAGGCGTGGAGAAGAGAAGGGGGCCAAGGGAATTAATTTCTCTCTATTCACAGTTTTGCCTGGCTTTTTGATGTTCTCCCTCATAGAGACTGCCATGAGCATAGACAGCCACTGGAAAGCCAGGGGTGGGTAAGGGTGAAAACTGTGTCCCTAACCCACACACAAAATTCAGGCATGACATCTTATCATAACAGATTGACTTTGCTCCATTTCCCTTTTTTTTTTTAAATCTTTACATTTCTAATATTCACAGCATGAGAATTCCTTATTATTTTTTGCCTCTTTTTACTTAAATAAAATTCAATATAAGGATTCAAGCCATAACTACCCAGGAAACTGTCAGAATGATCTAATATCTGAAGTCCCAGACCAGAGCTTTACCATGAAACAGACCATCA
Source organism: Hyaena hyaena (assembly GCF_003009895.1). NCBI lineage: Eukaryota > Metazoa > Chordata > Mammalia > Carnivora > Hyaenidae > Hyaena > Hyaena hyaena. Next base: position 960,785 of record NW_024081110.1, on the reverse strand, counting down.
GTGAAATTATGAAATAGAGATGCAAACGATGCGCAAGCATTTATTTTGCTATTGCCTTGAGGATACCCAAACCAAGGAAGGCAGGCAGTCTTCTGAGGTTAGATCTGTGAGCGAGGTTCTCACTGGAGCGGCATCAGGAGCCCTCTGGAATGTGTGTTACATTTGGGCTCATCTTAAGAGTTGCTGACTCAGAAGGTCTGGAGCTGGGACCCAGGGATCTGCCTTTCTAGCAAATTCCCACGTGAGGCTGATGCTGCTAATTCAGGGCTCCTGCTTTGAGAGTCACTCTTCCATGCCATGTGAGGATCTAGATGTGTCAAAAGATTAAGAAAATGGACTGGGATTCTCAAATGACTCTATGTTTAGACAATGTATATACAACATATGATTATTTTCATCATTCTCATATGTCTCCTTTTTTTAAAAAAATTCTCATGATCCTCTAGATACCTATTTGTGGCATAATTTTCACTCAGTGCTCAAGAAAACCTGTAATGGACTATACAAATATTCTGTGTCCTCATTTCTTGTCTATTCGATCTGCCAGTTTCTGAGAAAGGGATGTTAAATCTCTCACTGTGAATGTAGATTTTCAATTTATTCTTTTGCTTTATTTATATTTCAAAGCAATGATGAAAATTGTAAATTGCTTTATGATTCTTCTCTCTTTCTTAGTAGGTGATTTATTAATATAATGCATCTTTCCTTTTTCCTTCTCAGTGCTTTCACTCTTGAGTTATATTTTGTCATTTTAACATTTTTTACTCCTGTTTTTTTTTTATTAACATTTGCCTGGCATATAATTTTCTTCCCCTTTATTTTCAAACTTTCTGCATCATTTGGTTTTATATTTGCCTCTTGTAAACAGCTCCTAACTGGATTTTTAAATTCAATCTGAGAGTCTATGTCATTAAAATAAGATTGTGATTCCTGACATGTTTTTCCTTTCTGCTATCCTGTTTTGACTTTCTGTTTAGTGTGCACAGTTTTTACTTCTCTTTTTTTTTCCAATCTCTTGTTAGCAAAAATGTTCTTTTTCTTTCCTAATTACTTGGAAATCACCTCTATTAGTGCTCTTCTTTAAATAACTACCTTAAAAATTTTAATATGCATCTTTAAATATATTTTCCAAAACTAAAAATTAATTTATTTGTTTGTTCAGCAAGCATTCAATGCCTGCCTACCCTGAGTGAGGCACTGTCCTGATAGCAGGGATTCTGCAGAGAATGAATAATAATCTCATGGACTTTACATTCTGGTGGGAGGAGAAAGGCAATAGTGACATTAAAGACAGTGGGTGATTATGCCAGCAAGGGGGCCAGTGAGAGACAGGGAAGGCAGTGGGAGGTGATGGGGCCAGGTGGGTCAGAGTGAGGACCTCCACTTTTGCACCAAGTCAGTTGGGAGCCAGTGGAAGGTCTTGACAGGAGGAGAGAAGCACTCTGACTTGGGTTTAAGCAGGGTCACTCTGACTGCAGTTGACAATCTAAGGAAGGAAACCCAAGGCAGAAGAGCAGAAGGCTCTTGCAAAGATCAGGTGAAATATAAGGATGGTTTGGATCAGAGGAGTAGCAAGGGTGATGAAAAGTGGTCAAATTCTGGACCTATTTTAGAGATAGGGCCAGAAATAAAGTTTGCTGGCAAACCAGAATTGTGGCATGAGTGAAAGAGAAGAGATGGGGATGACAGAGATGCTTTTGTTGACCTGACTCTAGTGAGGCTCCTCCAAGCCCCCCGAGGCCCCACCCCTGGACTCTGCCCTTGGCCCACTTAGACGAGTTTTAGCAAGAATTCTGCTCGGTTGGTTTGGTGAAAATACCTCATCCTTGACACCTGTACGGACTGGGTGTTTGTGTCCCTCCCCCCAACCAAACATTCATATGTTGAAATCTAATCTCCAGTGCAGTGGGACATAATTAAGACATAAAGGTAGACCCCTCATGAAGAGGGTCTGTGACCTTATAAGAGTCAGGAGAGAGCTGGCTTCCTCTCTCTCTCTTTCCTCTCCACCATGTGAAGATGCTAGAAGTTGGTCATCTGCAACCCGGAAGAGAGCTCTCACCAGAATCCCGCCATTCTGGTGCTCTAATGGAAGACATCCAGCTTCCAGGATTATGAGAAATGAGTTTCTGTTTTCCCAAGCCACCCAGTCTATGGCACTTTGTTATAGCAGCCTGAGCTAAGGCAGTATCTTATCACCCTGGCTTTCCTTTAGCAAGATCCCTGTTGAACTCCTTGAACATGAATCTTCTTAGCCTTGATGTTTCCTCTTAGCAATATCCACCCACAGACTCCCACCTGACTCCTTAGCTATAAATTCCCACTCTCCTTGTTGTATTCAGAGTCAGGCCTGGCCTCTCCCTTACTGCAAACACTGCTGTAGTAGGCCCCGTGAATAAAGTCAGCCTCACTGTCTTTAACAAGTGTCTGAATAATTTTTCTATTTTTAAAATTATTTTCCATTTTTTTATTTCTAAAAAATTTTTTATGTTTATTTACTTATTTTGAAAGGGAGAGAGAGGTGGGGGGGTGCAGACAGAGAAGGGAAGAGAAAGAGAGAGAGAGAGAGAGAGAGAGAGAGAGAGAATCCAAGCAGGCTCCACTCTGGTCAGCACAGAGCCTGATGTGGGCTTGAACTTGTGAACCATGAGACCATGACATGAGATGAAATCAAGAGTCAGCTATTGAACCAACTTAGCCACCTAAGCACCCCAGAATATTTTTTTCCTTTAACAAGGATAACACTGAGATGGTTCATCTGAAGGATTAAAGGACCAGAGTTGCCATTAATGGTGGGAAAAACTGTGAGTTCTAGCAAGAAATATTGGGAATTAAGTCCAGAACATGTCGAATTTGAAATATCCACTATACATCCAAGTGTGATAAAATTTGAGATATCCACTATACATCCAAGCTATGGGGGGCATCAGGGCTAGCGGTAAACATTCAGCAGTTCTCCGCATAGACAGTATCTAAAGACAAGAACCTGAATGAACTCATCGAGGCAAGCAGTGCAGAACAGAAAGAGGTCCCAAAATGGAACCTTGGGACCGAGAACAGTTAGAAGTCAGGAAGACAAAGAGAAACCAGGAAAAACACTCAAAAATTTGAGAAAACAGAATGATAGGAGGGAAATCAGGTGGGTGCATGTCCCAGAAGCCAGGTGAAGACCATGTTTCCAGAAGGAGAGTGTCAAATTCTGCTGATAGTTCAAATACACTGAGCCCAGAGATTGGTCACTGGGATCAGCAGTGTCATCAAGACCGTTGGTGACATTCATAAGAGCAATTGTAATGAAAGAAAAAACCTGTTTGGAGTGTTTTCTAGAAAGAATGAGAGGAGAAAGACTGGAGGCAATTATGGACAATATTTCTGAAGGGTTTTGCTGCAAAGGGAAGCAAAGAAAGGAGTTGCACCGATGGCCTCAATCAGGCCTGGAGAAAGTTTTTTTTTTTTCCAAGATGGGAAAAATATTAACATGGCTGTATATTGATGGCAACAATCTGTTTGAGAGGAAATGTATCAAAACCAACTTTCGCAGAGGAGAGAAAAGAATTGATGGAGAGAAGGTAGACTATACGGACACCTCCTTTTCCCTGTTGGAATATATTTATTGAAGACACCAGACCACTTATCTTGTGGAGTTTCCCACAGTCTGGATGTTGCTCTTCGCATTGCCATGGTATAATTTAGAATTTCTTTGGTGGCTTCTTAATATAATTGTTTTTATATAGTCAACTCTCTTTTTAAACAAAATATTACGTGAGTAATATTCACTGTGGGCAAAGCACAGGAAGGTGTGGCTTTCTGGTTGGAGGGGAGCAGGGTGGGAGAGCTGGAAAGGTCCACTCGCCTGCGACCCTCGCCTCCCACATGAGAACAGGGAGCTGCAGCCCAGTTAGTGTGGGGCCCTGGGTCCGAACACCTCTGGGGTGGAGAATTAATACATAAGCATGGGTTTCTGTTCAAAGGGAGCTCTTGAACACCTCCACCTGTTCATACCATTGAACTGGGATGAGATCAACATATCGTTTCTTGAAACAGTGTGCAGATTTTCCACTTAAAACTATTGCCATGACTGGAGATTCTTTTCCATGGAGAGCAACCTCAGCTAACAATCCTGTTTTGGAGTGAGGTCTTTGAGAATGTTCACAGACAAGATATCATTAAATACTAACTGCCAACCTCCTGATAAGAAAGAAGAGGCTCTGAAAGGTCAAGGAAGAAAGGCTATTATCACACAGATAATAAGTGGGTTTCTCTCCATATAATGTTCTCCTCTTTGGCTAGCGAGATAATGGCACTGACCACAGATATTAGTAGGGCTTGCACTTTAAGCGGTTTTGCCAGAAATGGGAATGCTTCCACACTCAGACACTCTGTTTCCTAAATGATTAAAGGGACGTGCTCTCCAGATGACTGCAGAGCCAGAGCCACAAGCTGTGGCTACTGAACTAGGCAAAATTAACTGGCCCGTGGGAGGGTCAGAACGTGGCCTCTGCAGGGTGCTCTCATAACTCAGCTAACCAGCCTGGGGAGCCTTCTAATTCTAATTAAAATTAGAGAGGGGGTATTTTACTTGCTTGTTGTCCATTCCACGTAGAATGTAGAAACCATTTCACTGTGTATAACATCATCTCTGATTAGAGCGTATTGGTTCGATTGAAACACAGCTTTGGGGTTTATTTGAAAGAGCAGTAATGGAACAGAACGGAGTCAAGTATGTCAAAAAGGAGAGACTATTCAACAGGAACATTTCTTTATAAACACAGAGACCCTGTTTAGGGCTGTGAGTTTCTTGTCTTCTCCAGACTTAAGGTAATTGCTAATATGCAATTAGGAGTTATTTTCACATCCTTATATTAAGAAGCAGAAAATTCATACATATTTACCAGATTGTTGCATGTGACATATAATTTCTCTATGCCTATAAATTATAAAATACCTTCACATTTTACACATCACTAGGTGGGGAAAGTGGAGGAAGACAATGAACAGAACAGGTAGTTAAAATGACTGTCCCACATCGGAGGCTGCCTGATTCTTTTCCCCACCAAAAACCCCACTGTGGAGAAAGAGATTCTCAAAATTCTGAAAGGCAGTAACTTAAGTGAAATATTCACATTCCAAGATAAAAGTGATTGATCCAGGTGACTTCCAGACACAGAATTCTCATACTCACAAAGATCCAAATAATTAACCATTAAATAGTTTTTTTTTGCAACGGGTTTGCCGCCAGAACACAGGTGTCGTGAAAACCACCGCTAAATCTAATCCAAAATGGGAAAGAAAAGACTCATATCAACATCGTCGTCATTGGACACGTAGATTCGGGCAAGTCTACCACTACTGGTCATCTGATCTACAAATGTGGTGGGATCGACAAAAGAACTATTGAAAAATTTGAGAAGGAGGCTGCTGAGATGGGAAAGGGCTCCTTCAAGTATGCCTGGGTCTTGGATAAATTGAAAGCCGAACGTGAACGTGGTATCACCATTGATATTTCCCTGTGGAAATTCGAGACCAGCAAGTACTATGTGACCATCATTGATGCCCCAGGACACAGAGACTTTATCAAAAATATGATTACAGGCACATCTCAGGCTGACTGTGCTGTCCTGATCGTTGCTGCTGGTGTTGGCGAATTTGAAGCAGGTATCTCCAAGAATGGGCAGACCCGTGAGCATGCCCTTCTGGCTTATACACTGGGTGTAAAACAGCTTATTGTTGGTGTTAACAAAATGGATTCCACTGAGCCACCCTACAGCCAGAAGAGATACGAGGAAATCGTTAAGGAAGTCAGCACCTACATTAAGAAAATTGGCTACAACCCTGACACAGTAGCATTTGTGCCAATTTCTGGTTGGAATGGTGACAACATGCTGGAGCCAAGTGCTAACATGCCTTGGTTCAAGGGATGGAAAGTCACCCGTAAAGATGGCAATGCCAGTGGAACCACACTGCTTGAAGCTCTGGATTGCATTCTGCCACCAACTCGTCCAACTGACAAGCCCTTGCGTCTGCCTCTCCAGGATGTCTACAAAATTGGTGGTATTGGTACGGTCCCTGTGGGTCGGGTGGAGACTGGTGTTCTCAAGCCTGGCATGGTGGTCACTTTTGCTCCAGTCAACGTTACAACTGAAGTAAAGTCTGTTGAAATGCACCATGAAGCTTTGAGTGAGGCTCTTCCTGGGGACAATGTGGGCTTCAATGTCAAGAACGTATCTGTCAAAGATGTTCGTCGTGGCAATGTGGCTGGTGATAGCAAAAATGACCCACCAATGGAAGCAGCTGGCTTCACAGCTCAGGTGATTATCCTGAACCATCCAGGCCAAATCAGTGCCGGCTATGCACCTGTGCTGGACTGTCACACAGCTCACATCGCCTGCAAGTTTGCTGAGCTGAAGGAGAAGATTGACCGTCGTTCTGGAAAGAAGCTGGAAGATGGTCCCAAGTTCTTGAAATCTGGTGATGCTGCCATCGTTGATATGGTTCCTGGCAAGCCCATGTGTGTTGAAAGCTTCTCTGACTATCCTCCTCTGGGCCGCTTTGCTGTTCGTGACATGAGACAGACGGTTGCTGTGGGTGTCATCAAAGCAGTGGACAAGAAGGCAGCTGGAGCTGGCAAGGTCACCAAGTCTGCCCAGAAAGCTCAGAAGGCTAAATGAATATTATCCCCAATACCTGCCACCCCAGTCTTAATCAGTGGTGGAAGAACGGTCTCAGAACTGTTTGTGTCAATTGGCCATTTAAGTTTAATAGTAAAAGACTGGTTAATGATAACAATGCATCGTAAAACCTTCAGAAGGAAAGGAGAATGTTTTGTGGACCATTTGTTTTTGTGTGTGGTAGTTTTAAGTTATTAGTTTTTAAAATCAGTACTTTTTAATGGAAACAACTTGACCAAAAATCTGTCACAGAATTTTGAGACCCATTAAAAGAAAAGTTTAATGAGAAAAAAAAAATTAACCATTAAATAGTGCTCCTTAATATAAGCTTGTAAACTGGGCATAAAGTCACATTTTCTAGCTTCCCTTCTAACACTGAAATCTTCACATTGATTTTCTTCTCCTCCTCAGTTCTATTGCCCATATCCCAAGCTCCTTTTGATTATCTCAAATAAAATTAATTGCAAATAATAAACACTGATCAAATAATGACTGAAATCTTAGGCCATTGTAGACACTTGCCTTAATGCGACACCAGAAGAGACTAAAAACATATAGCTTTAAAAAAAATCACATAGGTTTAAAACTGATAGCTCACTGTTCATATCTGATATTTAGTTGTTTACTAACATAGACAAATGATGAGATTTTATTTTATGTCTGAACCTAAAAATTTGGAAAATCTGGCAAACCCGGACCCACGGATTCTCCTGGAGTCTTCACATTGCCTCAGTCTCTGCTGCTCCTTATCATCCTTACACTCACTCTGTTTCACTTTGTAAAGCGTTTGAGCTTACAGTATATTCCCAAATATAAGCCCTATCCAAATGCACCCCCTTTCATAACAGAGGAATCTCTAAGATATAAATTGTAAAATCATGTTTTCTTGTTCCATTCAGTTATTCGTTTTTGACTCATTCCAACAGTGGCATGCCCAAGGCTGGCCATGGAGACTATAAAAATGATTACCATCTAGTAGAATGGCTAACATCTGAAACCTGACAAAATTAAATGCTAACAAGGATGCACAGCAACAGAAATTCTCACTCCTTCGTGGTGGAAACCCAAAATGGTACAGTCACTTTAGAAGACGGTTTGCCAGTTTCTTCGTTTCCCTTCAAAATCCATACACTGAAACACAACCGTTCCCCCAATATGATACTATTAGGAGGTGTGAGCTTTGGGAGGTAATTGGGAGTAGATGAGGTCATGTGGTAGAGTCCTCAAGATGGGATTAGTGCCCTTACAACAATCACAATAAGGCTTGCTCTCCTCTCTGCACTCTGCCATGTGAGGATACAACAGAAGTCACAGTCTACACCCCAGAAGAGAGCTCTCACCGAGAGCCTGATTATACTGGTTCCCTGCTCTCAGACTCCCAGTCTCCAGACTCTGAGATATAAATTGCTGTAGACCACTCCACCTATGGTACTTTGTTATATAGCAGCCTGAACTAAGATTTACACGACTGTTTGTAGCAGCTTTATATTCATAACTGCCCAAACTGGAAGCGACAAGATGTCCTTCAATATGCGATATGGATAAACAAACTGTGGTACGTGCATAAAATGGAATATTATTCAGTGATAATAAGGAACAAGCTATTAATTCACACAACATGAATGAATCTTAAATGCACTGTGTGAAGTAAAAAAAAAAACAAAACTACTCTGAATAGCTATATATGTATGACATATATATATGGGGAGGGGGGATGTCTAAGGACAGGAAACAGATCAGTGGTGGCCAGGAGTCTGAAGAGGAATGTTTGACTAGTGGAAGCACACGACACTTTTTAAGGTCATGTAATTAATCTGCCTGGTACGGCAGTGGTAGATACATCATGTATCTATGCATTTGTCAAACCCGTCAACTTTACAGCACAAAGAATGAACCTTAGTGTAAACATTAAAAAATTATTTAGGAGGTCAGGATTTCCCAGGATGGAACGGAGACCAAAGAATCTAACTGTATCACAAACGTATGAAATAATCTCATAGAAGGGGGGGGGAGGAGGAAAGGTACTGATCTAGTAACTTTGGAAATGAGTGGAGGCTGCAAAACTAAAGGCAGAAGGAACCGCACATGGGCCTGTACTCCAGTCGGGAAAGCTTTTCCCATGGGAAAGCAGGCTAACAATTTTGAAACCATGATACATGTACAGATAGGGCCCCAACTTACAATGTTTCAACTTGCAATTTTTTTAATGTTTTATTTATTTCTGAGGGAGACAGAGAGAGAGAGAGAGAGAGAGAGAGCAGGTGAGGGTCAGAGAGAGAGGGAGACACAGAATCAGAAGCAGACTTCAGGCTCTGAGCTGTCAGCACAGAGCCAGATGCGGGGCTCAAACTCACAAACCGTGAGATCATGACCTGAGCCAAAGTCCGACGCTTAACTGACTGAGCCACCCAGGCGCCTCTCAACTTGCAATTTTTTTGACTTTACGTTGATACAAAAGCAATGCATGTTCAGTGGAAACCACGTGTCCAATTCTGAAGTGGGATCTTTTCCTGGTTGAGCGATATGCAGTATTATCCTCTCTCCTGGTGCTGATCAGCAGCAAGGGGGCCCCAGGGCAGCCACACGATCACACTTACAACCCTTCTGTACCCATAAAAACTTTCAGTACAGGGGCGCCTGGGTGGCTCAGTCGGTTGAGCGTCCAACTTCGGCTCAGGTCGTGATCTCGTGGTTCTGCGTTCGAGCCCCACGTCGTCGGGCTCTGTGCTGACAGCCAGCTCAGAGCCTAGAGCCTGTTGCAGGTTCTGTATCTTCCTCTCTCTCTGACCCTCCCCTGTGCACACTGTCTCTCTCTCTCCCAGAAATAAATAAAACATTAAAAAAAAACTTTCAGTATTCAATAAATTCTATGATAATAAACATTTTCTTATAAAATACGCTCTGTGTTAGATGATTTTGCCCAACTGTAGGCTCATGTAAGTGTTCTGAGCACATTTAAGGTGGGCTAGGCTAAGCTATGGTGTTCAATAGATTGGGTGTATTGAATGCATTTTTGACTTATGATATTTATCTTACGATGGATTTATGGGGATGTAACCGCATCCAGAGTCAAAGAAGAATCTGTATGCTAGAACTGAACAAGTAAATGGATAGCAGATGGTGGGAGAAGCTTTTCCACGGTAGGAAAAGAAGTTACAAACAGGCAAAGGAAGGCTAAAATGATCCATGTGGTGATGGATTAGAACTGGAGACTCTAATATGAACTCATGTTCAGTATAATACAGATGCAGGTTGATACATATGGAAACATTTATAGATACATGTATATCTACACACACACACACACACACACACACACACACACACACGGGTTAGCATACCCACATATATTTCCTGGCTCTCTCAGAAGATCTAGAAGCAATGACACTCCACTAGTGATGAACACACCCAGTGTGTGTCCCCAATCAGTTTCTAATACCACTCTCCAATAAAAGGAACGAGGGCTCCTTGGAGAAATGTCTGATTCTAGGGATTCTAGGGCAGGTTATGCAGAACTGGCATCCTGTAGCACCAGGAAGTGCTCAAAAAAAAAAAAAATAAATAAACGAATGGAACTGTGTAAAGGGGATCCAGGAGACAGCCAGAAAGAGCCCAGTGGCCAAATCTGGAAGAATTTGAGCAACAAAATAAATAATGAAGTATTGGATTGTAACCCACTGTATAAAATAAATATGCATGAACCCATACGAATATAAATGAATGACTAAATAAATAAATGGGGAAGAAGAGACAAATCTCCCATACAGAAGAATTCCAAATAATTTATGTAAATACTCCCTCCTCACGGAAGCTGAGTGTGGGCTGCACTTAGAGACCTGGTTCCAGCAAATGGCATCAGGGGAACTGAGGACATTGGAGAACCCTGATGAAAATTACCCGAGCCAGGTGATGAAGGGTGATGTCATCAGTGATAAGTCACGCTGATTGTATGACACATGTCCTCTCGTAGGATGTGATGAGAATGACACTTCACCTCGGCTGTCTTTCTCCCCCAAACCAATAACCCTAGTCTACCTATGATAAAAACATAAAAGCCAAAATGAGGGACATTCTACAAATGACTTACATTCTACAAACTTACATATGACAAACTATCTGACTAACACAACTCAAAACTGCTAACATCCTGAAAAACAAGGAAAGTCACAAACTGTCACAGACCAGAGGAGGCTCAGGAGACAGGATGTCTAAATGCAATGTGGTGTCCCAGACTGGAACCCAAAACAGAATACAGACACTAAGGGAAGGCTGTGAAATCTAAACAGAGTCTGAGGTTTCCTGAAGAGTACGTACCAATGTTGATTCCTTATCTGTGACAAATGAACTATGGTAATGTAACATGATAACAATATCCTAATGAAGCTGGATGAGGGATATATGGAAATTCTCAGTACTGTTTTTACAAATCTATCTCCATACTATCTGTAAATCTGAAACTATTCTAAATTGAAAAGTTTATTTCAAAGCAAACAAACAGAAGGAAATCTTGGGGGTGGGGGTCCCAATCCAGAGGGAATGGATTCCCCCTGCTGAGCACACTATACTCCTAGTGAGCTCTTAATTCTTCCTTCAGAGCTCAGCTGAAATGGGACTTCCTCCAAGCTGTTCCTGATCCCAAAATTGGGTGCTTTCTTTGTTACTTCGCCTCAGATCCTTTCCTTATTCCCAGCAATTACATCACTATGCTCTCCTTTGGTAAACACTGTTTTAAATCTGTGTCCTTGACCATGCTTTAAGCTCCAGGAGGACAGATAAGGTGTCTGGCTTGCTCTCCTCTGCATTCGCAACACCCAGCAGAGAACATGGCGCTAGCTGATGCACAACGAATCTCTTTGGAAGGGGTGGAGAAGGAAGGAAAATGGAGATGGGAGAGAAGAGAAGGAAGGAAGAAGGGATGGATATGTATTATGAAAGGGTAACTATCACGGGATGAGGAAAATATATTCTGCACCTGGGGCAGTGAGTAATGAACAGGTAGAGGACAGAGGATTTTCAGGACACTGAAAACACTCTGTAAGATACCATAGTGGTGGGGGGGCGCCTGGGTGGCTCAGTCGGTTAAGTGTCCAACTTTGGCTCAGGTCATGATCTCACGGTTCATGGGTTCGAGCCCCGCATCAGGCTCTGTGCTGACAGCCCAGAGCCTGGATCCTGCTTCAGATTCTGTGTCTCCCTCTCTCTCTGCCCCTCCCCTGCTCTGTCTCTGTCTCTCTCTCTCTCAAAAATAAATGGATATTAAAAAAATTTTTAAAGATACTATAATGGTGGAAACACATCATTATACATTTGTCAAAATACTTAGAATACAAAACATCATAAGTGAATGATAAAATAAACCATACACTTAGGGTGATAACTTTGGCAAGGAAATTCATTTATTGTAACAAACATACCACCCGGGGGGGTGATGTTGATGGTGAGGGAAGATACAGGCGTGAAGTCAGGGGTATGTGAGAGCTGTCTGTATCCTCCTCTCGATTTTGTTGTGAACCGAGAACTGCTCTGAAAACTAAAGTTTATTAAGAAGAAACACACAGACACACACACACAGACACACACACACATACACACACACACAGTCAACTTTCCAAAATATAAATAATATGCCTTATAACAATTATACAAAAGAACATAGGCAATTAACATGCACACGCATGTACGTGTCCATAGATACACAGAACACTTTGCATAAATATGTAAAACGTATACAAAATCTCTTCCCCAGACGACCACCATGGGGCAAGGTGGATTTTGCTTCTTTATTCTTGTTTTCTTGTGCTTCCTTTTTACCCTCTAAAAGCAACATTGCAAACTCCAGGTCCAACTGTTCTGATGGAATCCATACCCTGCCTGTAATACATTTTTTTATTTCAAAGCATGCCCATTTCCTAATGTTACCAGTTACTTGACAGGCTTCCTATGTGTCTCCAAATCCATATTTTATACCACCTTGCAATTAAATCTTCAACAGATACAGTTCAACAACGTCCAGGAGCGGGAAGGGACGCACTGCCTCGTAGGCGATAAAAATTCACAGTAAAGCCACAGATGTAGCAGAGTGAGAATTACTGCACCAGCAGGAAGTGAAGATAAAAGAGGATTACACATGATGAAATGCAGTAATTGACTAGAAGTCACCGAAAATACCAGATGGATGTCACTGCTCTATATAACTCTAATGGCCTGTACACTTTATTGAGCATCGCTGAAGGTTCACTTTTGGTATTTTCTTGAGAGTAATTGAAGTTTATTGATATGCTATTATTGCCCAGTTTAGATGTGACCATAAAAAAATATAGTTTGATATACTTGCATCTCCATAGAAATCTTGGGTTTTGCCTCTTAAAATAAAGTCTCATAGTAATAATTGCCATAATATTTATTCCTCTTCCTCCATTAGACCTTTACGTAGAATATGGACAGTAAGTGCTCCAGATAGCATTGAAATTGCGGGGATATTTTCGGCAGTGATTGGTGCATAAGAGATCAGACATGCAATTTTGGCTACTACCAAGGGAGACTGACAAAGGATTTTTATTTTCAAGGTAAAAGAAAACAAATTTATATGCTGAAATGAGTTGCCAGAGGTGGTGCAGCTGCCTGTTCGTTATCACGGGTTTATTTCCCATTTAGTTTTCAACATAGGAAGGGGATAAAAATAACTGTATATCCAAGCTGGAATATTCGTTCTATAAACACGGAGGCCTCAGATCTCAGCAAAAGACCTCCCAGCATACTAAGCGAAGGCCATTTCCCTCCACAACAAACATTTTAAATTACGCTGGAAATAATGGGTGTGAAAACGATCGCTTCTCAGAGCCGCCAAGAAAAACTCTCCATGGGAATTCCAGGGACAGCTCGAATCTTCTCACTGACAAGTTAGTATAAACCGATGAGGAGCTGCTATAAGGCCCAAGTCAAGGGGCCACGCAACTTGATTATATTTTCACAAGCTGAAAATTAAATTCCATTACTAAAGAAAACAATCGGATGCTGTGCTCTGGTGAGCTGTGTGGACTAACGTGCAGCCAAGAAAGAAATGCGTGGCCTGACCATTTGGAACCTGAGGCTTGTCGGAGGAAACAGAGACGGGGGAAGGTGGGTCCCAGCTGGGGGAGGCCCCCGGCATTTCTCCCCGCCCAGCCCCCTCTCCAGCTCACAGACACATGCCCCATCTCCCTGGACACACCCCACAGGTGCCACCTCAACACACTTTCTTCCATGGGGGCCACCTGCAGTGCTGAGAGCAAGGTGCTACTGGGATGCAGGCCTGCACCCTCCACCGATACCTCCTGTCCCAGAGCAGAGTTTCTCAAAGGGCTTTTGTCCACGGACCACCTGCATGGGGGTCTCCTGGAGTATGAGTTAAAAATTCAGAATCCTAGGCTCCACACCAGATCCCTCGAATCAGAATCGTTGGGAAATCTCGGCATTTTTTAACAATTAAGGTATAGTTGACCCACAATGTTCTATGAGTTTCAGGTGATCACCATAGTGATTCCACCACTCTACACGCTGTGCTCATGGCACGCGTAGCCGCCATCTGTCACCATACATGCTAGTACGGTACCACTGACTATATTCCCGATGCTGCACCTTCCATCCCCATGACTTACTCATTCTGTAACTCCAAACCTGTACAGAATCTCTGCATTTTTATTAAGCTCCCCAGGAGAATCTCATTCACAGAGAAGTATAAGAAGGATTGACTTATAGTTTACAATAACCTGCTTCTGGACAGAAAGGAAATCGAGTAAAGGGAAGAGTGGGTATGTTAGAGGCAGGAAGAAACTTCTGGAGGCATAGTGCCTCACTCTGTATTCGGCACATAATGTAGGCTCTTGGTAGGTAAATGAATGTGTGCATGAATGTATGAATGAAAAAAAATCAAATGAACGAAGGAGTCATCTCTTTCATGGAGGTATCCTGTGTTTTCACAAGTTTTATCAAACATGTCTGCACCTACTTCTATTTTGATGGAGGGAAGAAATCAAATGTGTAAGCGGTTTGCTCTTCTAAGAATAGGATGACCAGGAGATTGGCCCACAAACTCTGTAGAGCTGGCTGTGCTACAACAAGCAGCAAGTGCGTGGGCAGAAGAGAGAGATGCTAGGACCCTGAGCAGCTCAGCCCGCCTGGCGCTGCTTGGACATGGTGGAGAAAGACAACAGCTCCCAGGTGTGGACGATGGCTTCTCTCTTTGTTTTCTATCGCCTCATGGTCTTGATTATGAAACAAAGCTCATAACACATCCAAGGGCATATTTCCATTTTGCAACTCACACAGTTCAGAGCATTGTACTGAGAACAGCAAGCCATATGCCATTATTATTATTGTTATGCGCTGGCATACCTTGCCCATCTGGCATGTCTGTCTCTTTTTCCTCTTCGCTTTCCTCTTCCCGTATGTACATATTCAACAAGTAATGTGGATTTCAGTCCGGGACTGGGGGCTATGTATGGCAAGCACAGAAGCAAACACCAGATTTGTTTTCATTGTTGTTTCTTCCTTAAGAATCAAGGCACATTGACTTAGCAAAAGAGTTAAGCAGTGACTTGGGGCCAGGTTCTGTGTGAGGCTCCAGAGGTATCAAACTGTGTGAAGCCCAGTCCACAGCCTCAAGGAGTCCCACCTGGTCAAGGAGAGTGGGGGGAGTTAAATTCTGCCCTCCTAAAATTCACATGTTGAAATTCTAACCCTCAGTACCTCAAAGTGTTTTCAGACATGGGGCGCCTGAGTGGCTCAGTCAGTTAAGCATCTGACTTTAGCTCAGGTCGCAATCTCACCATTCATGAGTGAGAGCCTCACGTCGGGCTCTGTGCTGAAAGCTCGGAGCCTGGAGCCTGCCTCAGATTCTGTGTTGCCCTCTCTCTCTGCCCCCGCCCCTCTCTGTTTCTCTCTCAAAGATGAAAAAATATTTAAAAAATGTTTTCAGACATAAGGTATTTAAAAAGGTAATTAAGGAGAGAGGGCAAGATGGCGGAGAAGTAAGGAGCTCCGTACTTGCACTCGCGTCCATACATCACACAGAAAAGATCTGAAGCCGTTGGAAACCTTACAAAACCTGAGAGATTGGGAGAAAAAAGACGCAGAATCCACTGAGAGAGCCTTCTAACAGAGCTCAGGCTCAGAGCACCCGGCAGGCAAGCCCCCGCCCCTGCGCGCCAGCCCGACCCAGAGAAGGAAGCAGCGATTCTGACTCCACCCCCAGAGCTCGGCAGGGGGCCTGGAATTGCCCAAGGGGGTTGCCTGGGAAGCTGTGTCTAAGGCAATTTCAGCGGCGCGTGCGGACTGGGATCTGGAGATTGGGACTGGCCTGGGTTGAAGAGTGCAACCCACTTCGGTTGCGCCCCCGGTACGGGGAGTTTACACGCCCAAAAAAGCGAGGTGCAGCGCTTGGTTCAAGAAGGGACTGGAGCACCGTCACTCTCCTCCCCACAACGGCCAAGGCAGAGCTCCCGCCTGAGGCATTGGATCACACCACGCCCATCCCTGCCTGAGAGCTGCCCTCCTCCCTTTTTTTTTTCCTTTTTTTGTTTTTTTCCTTTTTTCTTCCTTTTTCCTTTTTTTCCCCTTTTTTTCTCTTTCTTTCTTCTTCTTTCTATTTTCGCTCTTTTTTCCCCAGAACACTGACCTGATTAACTCTGGTCGCCAGCTTGCTTAAACAATCACAACGGGTCCATTCTGTAAATGTAAATTCTACACCTACCGACATTTTCAGCTCTTTCTCTCAGGAGTAATTAGACTATATAGTTTCTCTGGATAATTCCAGCATCCTTCTCTCACCTATCCAACCATATTCTGCCCTTTACCTTTTTGAAAAAAGCTTCTTATCCCTTCTGCCTGTTCATTCTATTTCCAATTGTGCCTCATCCCGCCCTGCCTTCTCTCTCTTTCTCTATGCTCTTCAACCAGCACTGCATACACACGGCTATTTAGCTGTAGCTGAGAAATCCAGGTATATGCTTTAAACCGTTCTTTGTCCATCGGATTTCTTCTTTTTTCCTTTTCTTTTCCCCTTTTTGACCCTTTTATGTATTTTATACTCCCTATTATTCGCCCTCCCTCCTCCGTCTTTTCTCTTAACTTTTTCGTTTTCCATCTCGCTTTGCATGTTACATGAATTAGCCTGTGCATTTGTGTGCTCCTGCTCCCTGTGTGTTTGTCTATCTGTTTTCTTTTCCAGGGCTACCTCAAGAAACAAGCTAGAGTACACAAGGTGGAGAGTCCCAAATATCACTACGAATAGGAAAATAAAATAACCAAGGTCCCAACAAGAGAGACCAAGGGATACCATTCAAAAAACACTCTCTGAAAGGATAGGCCCTGGAAAGTCAAAGAGTCTTCTTGGATATAGCAGCGCTCATAGAAACAGAGAGCATAACAGGTCTTTAAAACCAACAAGAGCCGGAAAGCTAACTAAAATGACAAAACGAAAGAGCTCTCCTCCAAAGAAACTCCAAGAAGAAATGACAGCTAATGAACTGCTCAAAACAGATATCAGCAGCATCACTGAACAAGATTTTAGAATAATAATGGTAAAATTAATAGCTGGGCTTGAAAAAAACATAGGGGACATCAAAGAAACTATGGCTACAGACAGAATGGAAAATAAAAATAGGCATGAAGAATTAAAAAATGCGATAAATGAGATCCATAATAAATTAGAGGCCTCCAATGCACGGATTGAAGAGGCAGAAAGGAGAATAAGTGATTTAGAAGACACCATTATAGAAAAACAAGAAGCTGACAAAAAAAGAGACAAACTGATCCAGGAACAGGAAAGAAGAATTCGAGAGCTCAGCGATACGGTCAAACGCAACAATATCCGTATCATAGGAATCCCAGAAGAGGAAGAGAGAGGGAAAGGTGCTGAAGGAGTCCTGGAACAAATTATAGCAGAGAACTTCCCCGACCTGGGGAAGGAAGTAAATGTGGAAGTACAAGAGGCTCAGAGGACTCCCCTCAGACGTAACCTGAATCGATCTTCTGCACGACATATCATAGTGAAAATGGCCAAATACAAGGACAAAGAGAGAATTTTGAAAGCAGCTAGGGAGAAAAGGGCCCTAACATACAAAGGGAAACCTATCAGAGTGGTGACAGACCTATCTACTGAAACTTGGCAGGCTAGAAAGGAATGGCAGGAAATCTTCAATGTGATGAACAGTAAAAATATGCAGCCAAGAATCCTCTATCCAGCAAGCCTGTCATTCAAAATAGAAGGAGAGATAAAAACCTTTCCAAATAAACAGAAATTGAAAGAATTTGTCACCACGAAGCCAGCCCTACAAGAAATCCTGAGGGGGATGCTCTGAAGGAAAGGTTGCAAGGAACAAAGATACCAGAGACACCACCACAAACATGAACCCTACAAAAGATACAAAGACTCTAAACCCACATATTTCAATAATAACACTGAATGTAAATGGGCTGAATGCTCCAATCAAAAGACATAGGGTAGCAGAATGGATTAAAAAACAAAATCCATCAATATGCTGTCTACAAGAAACTCATTTTAGACGGGAAGATACCTTCAGATTAAAAGTAAGGGGATGGAGAAATATATATCATGCTACAGGAAATCAAAAGAAAGCCGGAGTAGCGATACTTATATCAGACAAACTGGACTTTAAATTAAAGACAATCACAAGAGATGAAGAAGGGCACTACATAATAATTACAGGGTCCATCCATCAGGAAGAACTAACAATCATAAATGTCTACGCACCGAATATGGGAGCACCTAAATATCTAAAACAATTAATCACAAACAGAAACAAGCTTATAGATAAGAATGTGCTAATAGCAGGGGACTTTAATACTCCGCTTACAGCAATGGATAGGTCAACCAGACAGAAAATCACTAAAGAAATAATGGACTTGAAAGACACATTGGACCAGATGGATCTGACGGATATATTTAGAACTTTACATCCTGAGGCCAGGGAATTTACTTTCTTCTCAAGTGCGCATGGCACATTCTCCAAGATAGATCACATACTGGGACATAAAGCAGCCCTCAATAAATATAAAAGAATAGAGATCATACCATGCACACTGTCAGATCACAATGCTTTGAAACTTGAAATCAATTACAGGAAGAAGTCTGGAAAACCGCCAAAAACATGGAGGTTAAAGAACACCCTTCTAAAGAATGAATGGGCCAATCAGGCAATTAGAGAGGAAATTAAAAAATATATGGAAACAAATGAAAATGAAAACACAACAATTCAAAATCTATGGGATGCGGCCAAGGCAGTCCTAAGAGGAAAGTACATTGCTCTCCAGGCCTATTTCAAGAGATTAGAAAAAGCACAAGTCCAAAATCTAACAGCTCACCTAAAGGAGCTAGAGGCAGAGCAACAAGAACGCCCTAAACCCAGTAGAAGAAGAGAAATAGTAAAAATTAGAGCAGAAATAAACAACATAGAGACCAAAGAAACAATTGAACAGATCAATGAAACCAAGAGTTGGTTTTTTGAAAAAGTAAACAAAATTGACAAACCTCTAGCCAGGCTTATCAAAAAGAAAAGAGAGAGCACCCAAATAGACAAAATTATGAATGAAAATGGACTTATTACAA
Source organism: Hyaena hyaena (assembly GCF_003009895.1). NCBI lineage: Eukaryota > Metazoa > Chordata > Mammalia > Carnivora > Hyaenidae > Hyaena > Hyaena hyaena. Next base: position 941,510 of record NW_024081110.1, on the reverse strand, counting down.
CCAACCCCTCAGAAATACAAGCAATTATCAGGGAATACTATGAAAAATTATATGCCAACAAATTGGACAACTTAGAAGAAATGGACAAATTCCTAAACACACACTCACTACCAAAATTCACACGGGAAGAAATAGAAAACCTGAACAGACCCATAACGAGTGAAGAAATCGAATCAGTGATCAAAAATCTCCCAACAAATAAGAGCCCTGGACCTGATGGTTTCCCTGGGGAATTCTACCAGACATTTAAAACAGAATTAATCCCAATTCTTCTCAAGCTATTCCAAAAAATAGAAGTCGAAGGAAAACTCCCGGACTCATTTTATGAAGCCAGCATCACTCTGATTCCCAAGCCAGACAGAGATCCAGCAAAAAAAGAGAACTATAGGCCAATATCCTTGATGAATACGGATGCAAAAATTCTCAACAAGATCCTTGCAAATCGAATCCAGCAGCATATCAAAAGAATCATCCACCAAGATCAAGTGGGATTCATTCCTGGGTTACAGGGCTGGTTCAACATTCGCAAATCAATCAATGTGATCCATCATATCAATAAAAGAAAAGATAAAAACCATATGATCCTGTCAATAGATGCAGAAAAAGCATTTGACAAAATACAGCATCCCTTCTTAATAAAGACTCTCGAGAAAGTTGGGATAGAAGGAACCTACTTAAACATCATCAAAGCCATCTATGAGAAGCCTTCAGCTAACATCATCCTCAACGGGGAAAAACTGAGAGCTTTCCCCCTGAGATCAGGAACACGACAGGGATGTCCACTCTCACCACTGTTGTTTAACATAGTGCTGGAAGTCCTAGCATCAGCCATCAGACAACAAAAGGAAATCAAAGGCATCAGAATTGGCAAAGAGGAAGTCAAACTTTCACTCTTCGCAGATGACATGATACTCTACATAGAAAACCCGACAGACTCCACCAGAAGCCTACTAGAACTGATCCAAGAATTCAGCCAAGTTGCAGGGTACAAAATCAACGTACAGAAATCGGTTGCATTTTTATACACCAATAATGAAGCAACAGAAAGAGAAATCAAGAAACTGATCCCATTCACAATTGCACAAAAAACCATAAAATACCTCGGAATAAACCTAACCAAGGATACAAGAGATCTGTATGATGAAAACTATAGAAAACTTATGAAGGAAATTGAAGAAGACACAAAGAAATGGAAAAACATTCCATGCTCATGGATAGGAAGAATAAATATAGTTAAGATGTCATTACTACCTAAAGCACTCTACACATTCAATGCAATTCCAATCAAAATTGCACCAGCATACTTCTCAAAACTAGAACAAACTATCCAAAAATTTGTATGGAACCACAAAAGACCCCGAATAGCCAAAGTAATACTGAAAAATAAAACCAAAACGGGAGGTATCACCATCCCAGACTTCAGCCTCTACTACAAAGCTGTCATCCTCAAGACAGTATGGTATTGGCACAAAAACAGACCCATAGACCAATGGAACAGAATTGAGAACTCAGAAGTGGACCCAAAAGTATACAGCCAACTGATCTTTGACAAAGCAGGAAAGAATATCCAATGGAAAAAAGACAGCCTTTTTAACAGATGGTGTTGGGAGAACTGGACAGCAACATGCAGAAGAATGAAACTAGATCATTTTCTCACACCATGCACAAAAATCAACTCAAAATGGATAAAGGACCTGAACGTGAGACAGGAAACTATCAACACCCTAGAGGAGAAAGCAGGAAACAACCTCCTTGACCTCCACCGCAGCAACTTCTTACTTGACACATCCCCAAAAGCAAGGGAATCAAGAGCAAAAATAAACTGTTGGGACCTCATCAAGATTAAAAGCTTCTGCACAGCCAAGGAAACAACCCAGAAAATTAATAGGCAACCAACGGAATGGGAAAAGATAGTTGCAAATGACATATCAGATAAAGGGTTAATATCCAGAATCTATAAGGAACTCACCAAACTACACGCCCGAAAAACAAACAACCCAGTGAAGAAATGGGCAGAAGACATGAACAGACACTTCTCCAAAGAGGACATCCAGATGGCCAACAGACACATGAAACGATGCTCAGCATCCCTCCTCATCAGGGAAATACAAATCAAAACCACACTGAGATACCACCTCACGCCAGTCAGAGTGGCTAAAATGAGCAAATCAGAGAACTCTAGATGCTGGCGAGGATGTGGAGAAACGGGCACCCTCCTACACTGTTGGTGGGAATGTAAACTGGTACAGCCCCTCTGGAAAACAGTGTGGAGGTTCCTCAGGAAACTAACAATAGAACTCCCTTATGACCCAGCAATAGCACTGCTAGGAATTTACCCAAGGGATACAGAAATGCTGAGGCATAGGAGCACATGTACCCCAATGTTCATAGCAGCACTCTCCACAATAGCTAAAACATGGAAAGAGCCTAAGTGTCCATCAACAGATGAATGGATCAAGAAGATGTGGTTTATCTATACCATGGAATACTACATGGCAATGAGAAACAATGAAATCTGGCCATGTGTAGCAACATGGATGGACCTTGAGGGTGTTATGCTGAGCGAAATAAGTCAGGCAGAGAAGGACAAATATCATATGTTTGCACGTATAGGAGGATTAGGAGGAACTTGACGGAGGAACAAGGGGGAGAAGAAGGGCGGAAATGGTGGGGGAAAGGGAGGGAGGCAAACCATGAGAGACTCTTGAATGCTGAGAACAAACCGAGGGCAGATGGGGGTGGGGGAGTGGAAGGGGGGGGATGGGCATGGAGGAGGGCACTTGTGGGGATGAGCACTGAGTGTTATGTGGAAACTAATTTGACAATAAACATTTGTAAAAAAAAAAAAAAGAGGCATAAACAAATCTAAACAAAGAGTTTCTTGATCTGAAGAGAATTGGTCACCTATGAAAAAAAAAGAAAAAAGAAAACAGGTTACCCAAATCAAGCATGGGCACTGCCAGTCTAACTAACAGAGCAGACGATTCTCACCAAAAAGAGTGAGGACAGTGGCAGGACTGTTCTTCATGAGGAAACAGATGCCAGGAGCTTAAGGCAGTAAACTTTCTGTACTACTGACCTGTGTGCCAGATTAACCCCATTGGAAGACAGTGAATCCTTCTGTGGTTACCTGATGCCATTAAATGTGTTGTTCCTCTGAAAAAAAAAAAATAAATGAAAAGGTAGTTAAGTTAAAATGAGGTCATCAGGGTGGGCCCTAATCCAATACGATGAGTGTCCTTATAAAGAAGAGAAAAGGCATGCATAGAAGACCTGCATAGAAGGAAGACTGCACGACGACAGAAGGAGAAGACGGCCATCTACAGGCCAGGGGAGGCCTCACAGGAACCGAACCCTGAAGACATCTTGATCTCAACTTCTACCTCCACGGTGGTACGAAATTTGTTGTTTGAGCTGCTTAGTACTTTGTGACAACAGCCATTACAAATTCATGCAGGGAAAACATTAATACAAGAAACAGCCAGGTTTTACTTCCACTCCCATTCTGACTAGGTTTGTAAAGGCCTGAATAAGGAGCTGTGCCTTCTCCCTCCTGTGGCCCATCCTCATGACAATGGAAGGTCCTCTGTGACAGCTAAAGGCTCCAAGGAAATGCTCACTACCTTGATGACATCAAACCAAAACCATCCCCTTCACTTTTGTGGGTCGGAATCAGAAGCGCTGGATAAATTCCTGGCTTACTCCTTGGATCCTTCGGGAGAACGGAATGTCCTTTACGAAGAAAATTTAGTTATGAAACAAAAGGCAGAATCTCAGTTGCCCTAGAGCCTGAGGCATTTGCCTACAAACTCTTGGTAGCCCCACTGCAGGTGGTGGCTCATGGCATTCCTGGCTGGTGTGAATAACTTGACATCACACATCACAACCGCTACAAAAGCAAGCTTGAAGGTATGGCTCACTGTGGGGTACTCAGAAGAAGGGCATCAGTCATCTACTAAAGACACGATTAAAGGAGAAGCCAGGGCAGTTACACAGATTGTCTCCACCACACAAGTGTGTCAAACTGGAGCCCACAGCACAGATGGCCAAGCCACATAGGCACGAAGTGTGGAAGGCACACAAGCTCTGAGCTCAGACAAGCCTTCTTCTGGAGAAGAACACCTAATGACTCTGACTCCTGAATCTCCAGACTTGCAAATGGGATTTGGTAGGAGGATCTAGAGAGTTTAGAACTTCAGAATCTCATGGCAGCAAGCAGTGGAAATCACTTCACAGGCACGAATACTTCTGGATTCATTTCCTACAGTGGCCCAAGCAAAGTACCACAAACTGGTGGCTTACAACAGAAATTTATTCTCGCACAGTTCTGGAGCGGAGAGGTCCAAAATCAAGGTGTTGGCAGGGCCACGTTCCCTCTGAAATTCTGAAGGGTAGAATCCTTCCTAGATTCTTCTAGTTTCTGGTGGAGGCCACCCATTCTTCACTTTCCTCGGCTCACAGCCACATCACTCCAATCTCTGCCTCTGTGGCCTCTGAGGTTAGGACTTCAGTATACCTTTTGGGAGGGACAGAGTTCAACCCACAACGATTCATTTTACATATACTCTGTAAAATGAGGTAAAGAGAAAAACTGCCTCCTAAATAGGACAGTCACCTCGGGCCTCAGTTTTCCTGACTCACATACAAGGCAGGCACCACAGACAAATTTTAGGAAGGTTGTTCACCATCCTCGGAGTCTGCAGCAAGCTTGAACTGAGGCTGGGACACATTTAATGCCTTTCCATTTGCTCTTCTATCATGAGATTGGAAACAAGTAACTACACCCTGAGTTTTAGAGGGTTTCTTCTGGGCAAAGGAAGTGCCTCCATTTCAGGAGTGATCGGCCTGCCTCATCCGGGCAACTCTTTCATGGCCAGGGCAGCTGGCACCACCCACCTAACACAGCACCTGCACAAAATCCTAGGTGTGAATTTGAAACAATAAACTCATGAGAACCACTTGAAAAGTTGGTATACAAGGCTGACATGAAAGGATCACACAGGCTCCCCCAAAGGTGCCCAGAGAGTCTCAACGGAAGAGACAGAAGAAAAAAGGTAAGCCAAACCTCATTACGCAGTCACAAGTTGTATAATTTGACACATGCCCTGGCTTCAAGGACGTTACAATCTTTAAGGGACAGAGGACACAAGTACATATGACTTCAGTACATAATAGACTGTGGGACTATGGAGACAGAAAGGGTCACGGGACAGAGGCAGAAAGAAAGTCAGATGCATAACCAACACAGAAACCAAGCCACACGATCAGCCCCCTTGTGGTATGTGCTTCCTTGGCAATGTCTGTGCACCTTCTGTGACAATGTCACTCAGGATTTAGAATGACAGGGTGACAGAATAACTCCCAATTCCCTGATGAATCATGGCACCATTGTGGTTTCTTCTTTTACCTTGTTTCTTAAGCTAGACAGAAATTTATGTTTTGATTATTCCCTGATAATTCATGTCATAATAGCAATAATTAGAACTTCACAGTTGCTTTTTTTCTCCAGTTTTTAATTTCACAGCCTAAAAAAATGTGTATAGCTTTTGAGAACTATTTTTGAGAAAAATATGGTGCAGAAACCATAGAATATGCAACTTTGTCACCACAAATTTGGATGCTGTAACAGAGGAAGAAGAAAGCTTGAAATACTAATAGGTCAAAGCATCATGGCTTCTTGCTTTTCATGATCTTCTGCCACGTTAGGAACACCCCTAGATGGACTCGATGAGCATGTTGCACTAAAAGGAGGCAGAGGCAGAGAGCGAGGGCACCTGGTGACTCCACCAGTCATAGTCATATTGGTCAGCCTGGCCTGTGTCTGTGTGCGTGTCTGCACACACACTCATGCTCGCTCATGGTTCCCCGACCCCAGGCCACAGTGAGGCACTTCATCCAGGCTGGGCCAGGGTCCCTCCTCTGGGAATCTGGAGTTAAGGGAAGCAAAGAATGACAGAGACAGAGACATGTTTGAGGCTGGATCATCACTTGGGTGGTCTCATTCGTCCCTGGTTTGGCTTGCCCTGTAGACAGAGCAGCAGAAAGACCCAGTCTGCCAAGAGAAAAGAATGAAGAACTAACAACAGACCAGAGATGGGCAGAACATTCCGTGGGTTTGGGCCAAATTTCCCGTTCCTGTAATGATCATTTCTGAGTCTCAGCCCCGTCCCTTAAGTTCTATTAAATGTATCTACCAGTTGTTAAATATAAACTGAGGCATATTTAAAAATTTTTAAGAGTTTGTCTGAGCAAAGATCATCTTGAATCAGGCAGCAGAAAACCGGAAGTGGTTAGGAGCATCCACTGACAGGAGCCGGTGGGAGAAAAGGCAGCAGCAAAGCCAGGAAATGATTGATTGGCTAGAGCTTAAAGCCTTGCTGGCTGTTGGTTGTCCCTAAGTTTCAATTTAGGCATTTTAGGCTCAGATTTTGTTTGCTTAAGTAACTACTAAGCCATTAGTCTCACTGTAGTCTAATGCCCCTCCCCCTATTTAATTAATTGAACCCTGTGCCCTTATGATTAATTCCCCCTTTTAAACTTAAGTTGCTTTTGTTACTTGAAACCAAGAAACCAATACAGTACAGAACTGTTGCAAAAAGTCCTGGGTGTGTAAGTTGTAGCAAAAAGTCCCATGAACAGGGCGCCTGGGTGGCTCAGTTGGTTAAGCATCAGACTCTTGATTTCCGCTCAGGTCATGATCTCATGGTTCAAGAGTTCAAGCCCCCTTGAGCCTGCTTGGGATTCTCTCTCCTTCTATCCCTCTCAAAATAAATAAATTAAAAGTTTGTTTAAAAAAAGTCACAGGAACACTAAAGCCTTGCATATATACGATGTCACTCCCACTGTGAATTTCCTTGTGCATATGAACAATGCCTGCGTGACACTCATTGTATATCAACAGACATTCTCCAGCCCCAACTCAAGTGCCTTCAAGGCCCTCCTGGAAAACAAGGCTGGCTGTCATTGGTTGGGATATGCCCAGGCTCTTCTGTTGCCATTATGATAATGGATTGGGACAGTGCAACTCAGATAAAAAAAAAAAAAAAAAAAATCAGCTCAGCAGCGTCCAGCCCAGAACATCAAAACACAATGGTAATCACTTACATCAGTCACAAGTGGCTCCACTTAACAGGCTTTTTGAAGAAAAAAAAAAGAGGAGAAAAGAGCATTCTTGTTGCTGCATTGAAAAATGTGAAAATGATCGTTTGTATAACACAGCTTCTGCCTCGAAACTGATATGCCCACAATGTAGATGGAGATCAAAATAGCGAGCACAGACAAACAAATAATGCAAAAGGGTCTCAAGAAGAACACCCATGGTTTCGTTTTCTGATTTATTTAAAAGGCTCACAGGTTGCAAGCCTCCTTTCTTTCTCATTTCCAAAGCTGGGGTTTGTCATGCCTGTCCCGTGCCAGTGTGACTGAGCTAGGTCTCCAGGGCCCTTCTTTAAAGTGTGCATAAAGCAGAGGTGCCCAGAGCTTGCCCAGAGCACCAGACCCAGCTGCCACAGTCCTGGAATGCGGGCCACTGTGGGCCCAGAGCGATGAAAGCCCAGGATCAGGCATCTCCAATGCTTTGATTTGCAAGAACAGCTTGACACCCATAGCAACGTGGCTAACGTGAAAAACACAAGATAAAAACATTCCATTTAATTAAAAGCCCACAGTTCAATGGTAGTATAATTATTACAAGTGCATTTTATGGCTGTCTGCATTCATTTTGGGTACATAAATTAATATGCAAATTGCCAGGCCCTCTCGTGTTCTTAAGAAGTTCCCCTATCAATCTTTTCTCCGACACGTCAATTGCATAAAGCGTGGCTTTTTAAATGCAAAATGAAATTCACATTTATGGTTCTTCTGAAATCTCCCTGTGCCGGCAAGCTTTGTTTTAGATGAAGAGTGTTTAATTAACAGAGCTCACCTCTCTCAGAGGACCTTCAGGACCACAGAAGGGAGGCCAAGATACTCTGTGGTCTTCTGGCTAATCAGGATTAGAGACTATTTTCCATCTCAAGGACCACCTATCAAGGTATTTGTGATTCTCCCATTCAGCCCATCAAGGACTTTATTATGGGAAAATATTGTTCTGATTTACAAAAATGCAAATTCCCAAACCGCAGACAGACGAACTTAATATTATTCACTGGGAAATTCTATAACGAATTACTTAACAGATGGTTTGTAGGTATTCAGAAAATACCTGGCACACGGGCCACAGACCCTAAGAAGCGGTGTGGGCTCTCTAAGAATGAGATGTGCCCGACTGCCCTCATTTCCTTCTTTGAGATCCACACTGGCTTAACAGGAGCATTCCATAAATAGATCTCAAAGGTTTTTGGAAAAACTCTTTCATGACCTCCTAGCAGACATATTTAGTAGATGAGCCAGTTGTTTGAATAGCCACATCTAGAATTTATGGGACTATCAGGGACTCAAACGTGGGACTTTTGGGTAAGCTCTGACTCCATGTTTGGTACTGCTCCTTTATTATTTCTAGAGCCGATCTGAACAAAGTGAAGGAAACCAGAATATGGCACCCCCAAAATATGCCTCTCTGACACAAGAAGTGTTCTGAGATAAAGGTAATTAAGAAACAGCAAAGGCAGGAAAAGCTTCCCATCCTCCTCAAATTTGCTAAAAGCAGGATATCAATTTGCAAAGATGTCCCTTTTCCCCTCTTACCAGGAAGGACAAAAGTTAATCAATAGACATAACTTTAGACCCTCATCAGCCTGGAGATGGCACTAGAGGAATCCACATAACAAACTTCACCAACTATCCTTGATCCATTAGTTTCCCATGTGTTTGCCTTCAACACTGGGTCCTTTTCCTTTGTCTTCTCACTTCTCTAAAAACTTAACTGTTCCTTTATGAAGATGCTGTATACACTCAAGTTCTAACTAACCCTTTGAGTTACGTACCTCTGGCTGTTCCAATGTGTTACGTGGTTGTGGACGTGGTAATAAACCTCTGCTTGCTTTTCTCTAGTTAATAATAATCTGTCTTATGTTGGCCTAATTTAAAGGGCCCAACTGGAGAACCTAAGATGGGTGGAGGACAGATTTTCCTCCCCTACAAAAATCAGAGAAAATGTGCTTGAAAAATGTATAAATGTCTCAATCCTAGGAGGGATATACTCTTTCTCAGAATTAAAAAAAAATTTTTTTTAGGTTTTACTTTATATTTGACAGAGAGACAGACAGAGTCAGAGAGCAAGCACGGAAGCAGGCTCCAGGCTCTGAGCTGTCAGCACAGAGCCCAATGCGGGGCTCAAACCCACTGTGAGATCATGACCTGAGCCGGAAGCTGGATGCTTGACCAACTGAGCCACCCAGGGGCCCCCACTCTTTGTCAGAATTAAAACCCCTGAAGTAAAAATGTCTCAAGAGACTGAACTTATTTGATGAAAAACCTTTCTAAGAACAAGATTGACTTAACAGCTCATTAAACACACACACACACACACACACACACACACACACTAAAGTTTTGGTTGCCTGTAAACCTAAGAGTGTCTTTTAGCTTGACATGGATGCCTAAGTAATGATAATAGATTTCATTAAAATAAGAATTATAGAACACAAACTAAATGAGGGCAAGGTCTTAGTCTTATTCACTACCTGAGCCAAGAACAGTGACTAGCACATAGTAGGAGTTCAATAAATATTTATTGGATAACATGACAGAGTTTCCATCTACCTTTTTAAATTATTAATAGAATTTACAGTGATTATAGAAAATTTAGCAAGCACAGAAAGACACAAAGAAGAAGGGTTATCCTTAACCCTGAGATCATCTCTATTAATATCTTAGCATATTCCCTTCAAGTCTTTTGCATTTTTCACATGTAAGTAAATAATTTTGCATCATAACTTACATTATATAAAATTGTTCTACATCATTAAAATCTTCATAAATGCAATTTATGTAACTATATAACAGTCCACTGTTATAACTACATAACAGTGTCTTGGATATACTGCCACAACTGTTAGCTATTCAGACTGTTTCAAACATTTCGTATATTTAAACTGCAATAAGTATCCCGGTGTGCAAGGCCTTCTCTATATTTCAGAATGAATAAGAATTTTCTCGCAGCTGGAGATGTCCAGAAGTAAAGTTAGTTCCCTTGTGAAAATAACCAAGAAGGCAATTATTCCTACTAAAGTATGAAGGAGTTCGGGACAGTCCCTCTCCCCCTTTCCCAGAATATGCACTTTGGCATGTAGATAATTTTGAGCTTAAGGCACTTGAGATCCCAAGGGCTCAAAACAAACTTTTGCCCCTCCATTAACTACACAGAAGAATCAAAATTGGGGGTCTTTCCCAAAATAAGGGTTATTAGTAGAGATAAATTTTATCTGAGGACACATCAGTATAGTAGGGCAAACATTTAATTACCAAACATCTGCTCTTATTATTGCCCCATGAAATGTAGTCCTTCCCTCTGAAATCCCAGACCCCGTCCCCCTTTCTCTTTGGTTCAGAATGACATATATACCTCATTTTGCCTGACTGTCTTCGGAATTTCCATGTCTGTGGATTCCCCGTATGTACGCCTATTACATTTTTAAAAGAAACCATGGGACATAGAGGACTTTACTCAAACAAGCTTGTTAGGTTCCTCCCTGTCTACTGTGCCTAGTTCACAGTATAATGGGGTTCTCTATGGTGACACACAGAAAATGCAGGCCTGAAACTTCCCAACAGTGTTCAGTTAAAAGATAATCGTATGGGTCATTCAAGATATTCTTCAATTATTTTTTCTTTAGCTTGCTATCAAATAAAACGATGTGCAAGTAAAAAGATTATAAAGTTTTATATAACTTATGGACCCTGAAGAATGTTAACCATAAGCCCCAGGGGCCAGAAAACCATTTTGGACATTTTTAATCTAGCTTTTTCTCATTTCTCTACCTTCTCTTCTCCACATCAGTTGCTGAAATCATTTTGTTCCCATAAATTTACTTTCCTTCCCTAAGGTAGCCTAGTCTGTTTTACTCCCCTCTCTTACCTAATAGCAAATTCCACAGATTCTAACTTCCTACCTATCTATCCCTCCCTCCTTATTTCTGGTGGAGCCCAAGCCAGAAATAAGCTCTGGTAGATCTCAGGCTGAGCTGAGGAGTGTAATAAGCCAAGGGCTACCCACTAGGTAACCGTATAAAGAGCCATTCTAATTTCCTCCCTCAGCAAATGCCTGATACTTGCTTTTTCATACTGTTCTTCCACTTAGGTTGCTTACAGGGTATTTGAATGACTTACACCACATTATGACCTAATTCATGTTGTCTAAATATTACTGAACCCTCATCAGGAAACTCCCATTTGGAATGTTTTCAATCATGACAGCAAATGTCTGGTCTCTCCTCACACCGCGCATCAGATGGAGAACCTTCTAACACAATCTATAGCTGTAAACCAGCAGTTATGTGTGTGTCAGACGTGGGACACCAGCTCATTGCTCTGTATCTGGATGGATGGTGCTCTATCTACTGACAAAAACAAGTGGATACTAGCTTGTAATCATTTTTACTCAACTAAGATAATGGTTAATGTAGTTGTTTCTGAAAATAGTTTTCAAATTACCCAAACGGTACAAGCCTATTGTCACACATCTTAAAATCTCAATGAAACTGCTCAATGCTGAACACTCAGAAGCAAAGTAAACATTCAGTTCTTGTCAGGTAGAGAAAACTCCAGGATGAATTAATACATTCCATTTTGGGGGTAGACTGGATTATTGTTTCCCATTCTGTAGCTCTCCTTCTGTCCTCACAATCTGTCTTGTGATGCTGAAGTGTATTCCCCACCCCATTAAGGTTAGATTTCACTATGGATTTGTTTCAGCCAATGGAATATGGGTGGAAATGATTATGTTCCAGTACCGACCCAAGGCTTTAAGAGGCACTGTGTGTTTCTACTCACCTTTCTAGAAGCTTCCAACTAGTGCCATGAGAAGAATATGCCCCACCGAGCCCACATCTCCAGGAGACTGAGAGACATGAGACCTGCCAAGCCCACTGGAACCCAGCTTAGATCAACTAAAACTCCCATCTGATCATGGGCTGGATTATGTCTTCCCAAAATTTATTGTTAAACTCCTAACCCCTCGTACCTCAGAATGTGACTGTATTTTGAGATAGAACCTTTAAAGAGGTAAGGCCAAATGAGTTCATATGGCTGGGCCCTAATCCAATCTGACTAATATCCTTACAATCAGAGATTAGGCCACAGACATGTGAATGCATAGAAGGAAGACCATGTGAATACATGTGAAGGAAGAGAGACCATCTTTCATTTGAAGGCCAGGGACCATCTTTCATTTGTCCCTACATCCAGGACAATGCCTAGCCTCGAACAGCCATTCAGTAAAGAATTGTGGAATGAATGAATGAGAGAGAAGGAACGGAATGCACAAATAAATGAATGAATGCTGCCCCTGGCTAAGAAAAGTAATCAAGGAAATATGAGAGATGAATGGTTTTGAAAACTCAAGGACCAAGTTTGGGGTGTCTTTTAGAGTTTATTTGCAAAGAAGAGAAAGGAGCTCTGTTTGTCTGTTTGTTGGGTTTCTTCCTCCCACTGACCATGCATGTTCAGGGCACCTGGGTGGCTCAGTTGACTGAGTGTCCAACTCTTGATTTTGGCTCAGGTTAGGTCCCATGTTGGGTTCTGCACTGGGCATGGAGCCTGCTTAGGGCTCTGTCTGTCTCTCCCTCTGCCCCTCTCCCCCACTCCTGTGTTCTCTCTCTCTCTCTCTCAAATTAAAAATTTAAAAAAAAAAAAAAAACGAGAAACTCCATGTTCAAATGTCTGTTTCTTTTTAGTCCATTTTTGTAAATGCTGTAACTCTGAAACAAAGGATTATCTAAGAAGCAAGTAACCATATATCAGGCAGCAATAAGGTTGCTGCAGAGTCCACAATCTGTGAAACACAAGCACGTGGCCTCCCTAAGACCTTAGTCTGCAGCACATATCACAGGAGAACGGAGAGTCTGAGAGCACCCATCCAATACCAAGGACTACAGGATGGCAAGGGGATATTTGTGAGAAGTAAAAGGGATTGATGACTACAAATGTTCACTGAGGCAATGCATGTGGCTGCTGTCTTTTAATAATCAAGAACTATGTCCCTTCTACATTCAACAGTTTCTTAATGGTTTCATAAGATTCATAATACTCCTCTCAGATATGGTTTTGAAGCAGTAATTAACTCATTATTGTGTTCTATGGACTGACTGTTTGTGTCCCTTCCAAATTCCTATGTTGACTCCCTAACCCCTAATATGACGGCATTTGGAGGGTATTAGGTTGGTTTTTTTTTTTTTCAAATGTTTTATTTATTTCTGAGAGAGAGAGAGACAGAGACAGTGTGAGCAGGGGAGGGTCAGAGAGAGAGGGAGATACAGTATCTGAAACAGGCTCCAGGCTCTGAGCTGGCTGTCAGCACAGAGCCCGACGCGGGGCTCGAACCCACGAACCGTGAGATCATGACCCGAGCTGAAGTCGGATGCTTAACCGACTGAGCCACCCACGCTCCCTGGGAATTAGGTTTAAATGAGGTCATGAGGGTGGAGGCCTCCTGGTGGGATTAGTGTCCTTATGAAAAGGGGATGCACCAAGGAAAGGCCATGTGACAACAAAATCAGGAAGAGTGTCCTCACCAAGAACTCAACTAATCTCAGATTTCCAGACTCCAGAGTGTGAGAAATAAAATGTTTGCTGTCTGAACCAATTAATACCCAATCTATGATCTGTTTTATAGTAGCCCAAATTACCAAAGACATTAAGTGTGCTAAAGAATAACAAGAGCAGGGGCACCTGGGTGGCTCATTCGTTTAAGTGTCCAACTTTGGCTCAGGTCATGATCTTGTGGCTCATGGGTTCAAGCCCCATGTTGGGTTCTGTGCTGACGGCTCAGAACTTGGAGCCTGCTTTGGATTCTGTGTCTCCCTCTCTCTCTCTGTCTCTCTCCCTCTCTCAAAAATAAACAAATAACTTAAAAAGAAGAGTAACAGGGGCGTCTGGGTGGCTTAGTCGGTTAAGCGTCCGACTTTCGCTTGGGTCATGATCTCGCGGTTCGTGGGTTCGAGCCCCGCTTCGGGCTCTGTGCTGACTGCCAGCTCAGAGCCTGGAGCCTGTTTCAGTCTGTGACTCCCTCTCTCTCTGACCCTCCCCTGCTCACGCTGTCTCTCTCTCTCTCTCTCTCTCCTAGAAATAAATAAAATATTTAAAAAAAAAAGAGTAACAAGAACAGACTAACAGATAATATAATGATAGTTTATATTTGTACTATATGGGGGGGCAGATGAGCATAGCAGAAATTGGAGAAAATGAAATCAGGGTTGTTTGAATTGCATCCCTATCACTTACTAGCTGTGTGACCTCAAAAGGGTTATTTTGCCTCTCTGAACATTAACCCATGTCTTAAAATGAATAGAATAACACCTGTGTCCTAGGAGACTTGTGATCTCATATTGTGCTGGCCTATTAAGTATCTGACAAATCAAAGCTTTTGCTATTATCATGGTTACCATTATTTGCCTTGGCTATTAACAGAATTACTTAGCTCAAAACGTTTAAACATCTATTTCCTTGCCAAACTTAAAGTTCCTCAAAGTTAAGGACCACCACTCATTCAGTACAGTTTTATTGGGTATACATACACACCTGCATTTCCCACACAACATGAGCTGCCATCACCTAGGGATAATCCACAATTCAAAGAATCCGTTCAGAGAGGGAATTTCTTCCACTTGGTGGTGAGAAAAACTTGAAAAGCTAATTTTAAAGACTGCATCCAAGAGAAATATTTTGCAAGCACTGGGAAATTAATTCATTTAAGATGAAAAATAAGTTACTTATTGATTTTAGCTAAATAACTAAGTATTGTGTTTCTGAAATTTCTGTTCCGTAGTCACATTCTTATTCTGGCTAGATGACTGTATTTTTACTGGCTTTGCAATGTTCTCATGTTAAAACTGAAAGTTATGATTAAATTTAAGTTTTCCCAATTTTCATTGTGGGAGAAAATATCAACATGTTTTCCATTCTCACTGAGACTGTCTTACAAGACTTTTACTTTGGTGTGGATTTTAAATCTTGTGTTTAACATAAGCAAGAGCAATGATTAGATGTTTGGAAAAGATATTGAGGGTTTAATCACACCAGTCCCTTCTTCAAATGTGCACTTATAACTTTCTAGGAAATGTGGTGGGGAAAGTCCTAAACCTCTCAGTGTCCAAACATTATCTTAAATCTATCATCTAAAAAACAGATTGAGTTATTTTTATTTCCTGCTCCCAAATTCAGGCAAAATACTTAGCAATTAGCAATATTTTGTATAATAGCACTTTGTTTTCTTAGTTTGGGTTTGTTTCTTGGAGGTGCTTATGAAGTTTTTAATAGTTTTATGTTATTTTAGAATTTTAGGGGCACCTGGGTGGCTCAGTTGGTTGAGCATCTGACTCTTGGTTTCAGCTCAGGTCACTATCTCAGGGTTTTGATACCTGCATTGGGCTCTACGCTGACAGCATGGAGCCTGCTTGAGATTCTCTCTCTCTCTCTCTCTCTCTCTCTCTCTCACCCCTTCCCTGTGTGTGCTCTCTCTCTCTCTCAAAATAAATATAAACTTAACAACAAAAAAAGATTCTCTTCCTCTGTCCCTCAGCCCCTCTACCCCAGTTGTATGTGCTCTCTCTCTAATATAAAAAAAATAAAAATAAAAAAAAGAATTTTAGAATATATGCCCATTATTTATCCCAAATAAGAAAATACAGAAATTTTTAAGGAAGGAAATAAAGATCACCCCAATCTACAACCCAAAGTTAACCACAGCTAATATTTTTGTTTGTGGCCTTTTAGACTTTGTATGCATATATACTTGTACACAAAAATTGATTTTCACAAAAATAGAGTTATAATAAGTGTGCTATTTTATATGTACACACACATGCTATAATACATAGTCATTCTATACAGGCTTTTTCCCCTTAATTTATTGTAGATATCTTTCCATGGTAATAAATATAGATCTACATCATTATTTTCTACAGCTTTATAGGATTCCACTGTATAGACCAGAGATCTAGCTCACTTTCTGTTTTTGTATGCTTGCAAGCTAAAGATGATTTTTACATTTTTAAATGGTTACATCTTAAATTTTTATATTAGTGCCTATATAATATCTTCAATTTTGCCTCTTGACACCAAAGCCTAAATTTTTTTTAATCTGGCACTTTAAGAAAAAGTGCTGACCTCTGGAATATCATAAATCACTTAGTTCATCTCAGATTAATGGATGTGTGTGGCATCTCCAACATCGAAGATAAACACCATTGCAGAGAACAACCTGTAGATGTATTTTTGAACACTGGTCCAAGTTTTCCGTTAGGATAAGTTCCTATTACTGGAATTGCTAGAACAAAGTAGCCTTTTTGGTAAAGTTTTGACACATATTGCCCTGTTGAAGCCCTAAGCCCCAGAGTGATGGTATAAGAATGTGAAGGTATAAGGAAGCCCCAAGCCTTTGGGAGGTGATTAGATCATGAGAACATGACCTTGATCTGATGGGATTAATGCCCTTAAAAGAAGAGGGTGTGGGGCACCTGAGTGGCTCAGTCAGTTAAGTATCTGACTCTTGATTTCAGCTCAGGTCATGATTTCATGGTTCATGAGATCAAGCCCCACATCCAACTCTGCACTGATAGTGCAGAGCCTGCTTGGGATTCTCTCTCTTCTCCTCTCTGCCCCTCCCCGGCTCTCTCTCTCTCTCTCTTAAAATAAATATAAACTTTTTTTTTTTTTAAAGGAGGGAGAAAGGAAGAACGAGAAAGAGAGAGAATCTCTGGCTTGTGTAGACACGGGAAGAAGGAGCTGTCTGTGAGCCAAGAAGGGAGTTCTCACTCAGAAGTAAATTGAGCAGCACCTTGATCTGGACTTCCCAGCCTTCAGAACTGTGAGAAGTACTTTTCTGTTGTTTAAGCCACTCAGTCAATATGGTATTTTGTTTATGGCAGCCCAAGAAGACTAAGGCAAATGAGAGTAAGGGAACCCCCTCCCTCACCCTAGCCTTCTGGGTGGGAGCAAATCTTTGCAATCTTTGCCAGTGTGATTCACACACACACACACACACACACACACACACACACACACACAAAGATTCCACATTTTCCCTTTAATTTTCATCTTCTAGTGCTCATTATGCTATCTTTTAATAGAGTGACCATCAGCTCTTTTGAGAAAAATCATCTCCTGCCCTTTGCCCATTTATCTACTGTGGTGAGCCAAACCACTCTTAGTTACATTAGGATCATTATTTCAACTCTTTGGTCCTGTCTTACGGATAATTAGAGATCCTTACTAATAAACTTTCTTTTCCAGGATTTTAATCCTTTTGTGATTCTTCTCTGATCCCTTTCCAGCTACTCATAAGTTTTTAGACAAATTTTTTTTTTAAATAGCCCTCATGTTAGTTATTTCTAGCCGATGGTAAACCCTCCGAGGCAGTCTCTGGAACTACGGGTCCAGAGACACACAGTGAGAGCAGGGAGAGCTTATTTCACTGTATTTCCATCTGAGACCAAGTCCCATGGCTTAATCATCCCAATCCTCCCACTTTGAGGATGAAATGAAAATCCCCTCATATATCAGACTTAGAAATTTTAGACAAAAGAAAACACAAGGGAGTTTAGTTGGTATCAGCTTATGTTGATACTTGGAAGTGAGGGCACTTCTTTTCAGAGTTCTCTGCAATGCCCCAAACTATAAAGATCTCACTCTCTCTAGCTTATGAAGGGTTCAGTATATTCTCCAAATCTCAGAATTCATTTGAAAACAAATTTCCCCATCAAACTACAGTATGTGAATACCTATCCCACCTGGAGGACTATGGTGCATGTCTGACAGGGAATTCAGTGGCAACGACCATTCCCAGAGTCTACTGGGAACTGTCAGTTACCTCCCTCAAGTGTCACGCATTCACAGGAATATTTCCTCCCTATATATCTAATCCTGTATAGAATATAAGTAGTAGCAAGAAAGCAAATTTCCAGTTAAACACAAGTATCATATAAAAATGTCAAACCCTGCAAGATCTTAGAATTGGAAGAGAGCTTATAGAAATCAAAGCAAGCATCACCCCGTTTCTGTCCACGCTGAGAATTTCATTTACCCATACTGGGAAAGCAAAATCCGAAAAATCAATAGCTAACTAATTAGTAGTCATTACCTGTCTGCTATGCTTGAAAGACCAACCAGAAACACTAGGAGACTTCACACTGGTACTTTATTTTCAAATGAGGCCACAGTAACGACTAAGCTATTTTTAGAGTATTAAAGGAACCTGCCCTGGGTTATTTGGTTTTTTGTTTGTTTAGCTGATTGGTTTGGTTTGTTTTCATCGAATATATATGTTGCTCACTTATTAATCCATACAACAGACATTTTTCAAGCCTCTGTGTGTCTGCATATAAGCCCCCTGGAATTTGTATTTGGCCTCTCCACCTTTAGCATCCTCTCCCCCGCCATGCTTCTTTCTACAGGGACTATAGATGAAGTGATCGATCTGAGAGACGACTTGAAAAATGCTTGACAATGCAGGAGAGAATAAAAGAAAAGGCTGGAAAACTGGCAGCTCTGTTTCCCCTTCTATAAAATGGGTATGTCAGTACCTACATTTCAGATGTACCATGAGGATACAATGAATCATTATATATGGAGTATGTAGAACAGTGGTAGGTGATAAGTACACGATAAATGTGAGCACTTTTTTTGGTCAAATTTTGAGTCAGGCACTGGATGTACATGGTCCTGGGAAATATAAACACAGGAAGTCATGAATACTGAGTCCAAGTTGCTCACACATAGAGCAGGGAGGAATTTAAGTTAAGTTACAGCCCTGTGAGATACCATTCAATAAGAAGTTATTTTTTTGGATCCTATTACATTCAAGTATTATCCCCATTTTATAGATAAGGACGCCGAGTCTCCAAGAGATTACCCACATTACTCTAAGGGAGACATCATATCATGTCAGGGGCAAAACCAAGACGAGAACTCGGGCCTATCTGAACCCAATGCCCACACATGCTCTCTTAACGCTATACTCTATTTCCTTGAGCAGGTGACAGTTGGGTGAGCACAGTCCTGAGGACATGCAGGTCCAAATAAGGAGTAGGGAGAGTGCCCCACGAGCAGAGACACAGCCATAAGGAGTCCAGGAGGCAGAACTATCCTGCTCTGAGTCAATTCACTAATCAGCACCGGAGGGTTCAAATATATTCCCAAAGATTTCTTTGAAGTTTAAATAGATAATCCCTTCATCTATAAAATAATAATTCCGTGAGTGTGATGTGGTATAGGGAGTGCGGGCCAAGGGGTCAGGAAAACAGAATTCTCATTCTGGCTCATTCCCTACGTTGCTCTGTGAACTCCAGCAATTCTATCTCTTTGAGCCTTGGATGTGTCATTGGAGAAATGAAGAGGCCAGACTAGAGGATTCCCAGGATTCCCTTAGGCTCTACCTTCTCTGGCTTCTATGTGATGGTTCTGTGTGGGCAGGATATGTGTTCAACCCAGTACTCTCTGGGCGTAGACAATGTTCTTAACCAGGGTTTTCTTTTCTTTTAATATTTATTTTTTAATGTTTATTTTTTAGAGAGAGAAAGCAGGTGAAGAAGGGGAGAGAGAGAAAGAGGAATAGAGTATCTGAAGCAGGCTCTGTGCTGACAGCAGAGATCCCAATGCAGGTCTCAAACTCAGGCATCGTGAGATCATAACCTGAGCCTAAGTCTGATGCTCAACCAACTGAGCCACCCAGGTGCCCCACCCAGGTGTCTTAAGACACCTGTGCACACCCCCCACTCCCAACTCCAGTTATTCTTGGAGCCACTTCATCAGCCACTTCTTTCCTCACTTTGGTCCCTGTATTAGTTCCCTAGTGCTGCTGTACCAAGCAAACTCTGTGGCACACATATGGCCCTCCAACACACACTCATCTACCGTCTCACAGTTCTGTGGTTCAGAAGCTGAAGCCTAATCTCACGGGGTGGAAATCAAGGCACCAACAGAGCTGTTTTCCTTTCTGGAAGCTCTTGGAGAGGATCCATTTCCTTGTTCTTTCCAGCTTCTAGAAGCTGCTCACCACCCCCACCCTGGTTACTCGACCCTCAAAGCCAGCAACAGCAGGCTGAGTTTTTCTCCCACTGCCATCTCTCTGATCCTCTGCTACCTTCCTCTTCCTCTTTTAAGGACCCTTGTGGCTCTGCGGAGGCCATGTGGACAATTTATAATCCCCCTGGTCTAAGGTCAGCTGATGAGCAAACAATTCTACCTGCAACCTTAATTCCTCTTTCCCGTAGAACAGGTTCTAAGGATAGGGCCTCATTCTCACAATGCCTGCTCTCAACTAGGTATCATCAAACTATTACTATCGTTGAAGCTTAAACTGGAACGTTAATAAAGAAGCGCCCTAGGGGCACCTGGGTGGTTCAGTCGGTGAAGCAACTGACTCTAGGTTTTCCGCACAGGTCATGATCTCACCGTTTCGTGGGTTCGAGCCCCCACATTGGGCTCTGCACTGGCAGCACAGATACTGCTCAGGACTCTCTCTCTCTCCCTCTCTCTGCCCCTCCCCGACTCATGCTGTCTCTGACTCTCTCAAAATAGATAAATAAACTTTAAAAAATAAAGAAAGAAATGCTCTACAAAAAATTTTTTTACCCTTTAAGAATTACACAAATGAATCTAAAATAGATCTTTTACTTTATTTTTTTAAAGGTTTTTTTTAATGTCTTATTTATTTCTGAGAGAGAGAGACAGCATGAGCAGGGGAGGGTCAGAAAGAGAGGGAGGCACAGAATCCAAAACAAGCTCCAGGCTCTGAGCTGGCTGTCAGCACAGAGCCCAACACGGGGCTTGAACCCATGAACTGTGAGATCATAACCTGAGCCAAAGTCAGACACTTAACCGACTGAGCCACCCAGGGACCCCTAAAATAGATCTTTTAGATAAGGTGCCCTACCTGTAGGGTTGCAAGATAAAAACAGAGGATGTCCAGTTAAGTTTGAATCTCAGATAAATGACAATTTTTTTGGTATTAAGTATGTTCCAAATATTGAATGGAATATACTTGAACTAAAAAAAATGTCTGTTCTTATCTGAAGTTGATATTTAACTGTGCATCCTGCATTTTCATTAGCTAAATCTGCAACCATAAGTACTAGAACCTCTTTAAATTACAGTACCTTGGCAGCTCTGTATTTCCCCTCTCCAAAGGCCAGACATATTTCCAAGGTCCATCATTCCCTAGTCTAATAGAGAACCATGCCATACAGATCCAAAAATATATTAAGGATTATTACCAGTTATATTAAAAGCTACTGTATGACAACCACTTTTCATGTGTGATTCCTACATATATATAAATCCCCCAATCAGTCCTGCAAGGAGAAAATTCAGTCTTAGAAAGTAACTTGCCTGCGGTCACCCAGCTACTAAAATGCAGGCTGAGAATCCAGTCTAGGTCTGTCTGCCTCCAGATACTGGGGCCACAGCCTCTGCTCCCTCACGTTTCTTAGTTTCGCTGTCCACCTATTCAATTCCCTTCACACATTCATTTCCCTTCACCGGGACTTTCTTTCTTGGGCATTAATAAAGCTGTATGCGACTGTTGTCAAACTTGAAATAAATGTACACACAGGCCCTGGGCAGGAAAGGATAAAAAGCACAAGTGAACTACAACACAAGCAAATATCTTCTGTCATATAGCACAGCAGCTTAGCTATTTCTGTATTTGTAGAAATTCTCTAAGCTGTTTTTAAAGTCTGAGGCATATGATTGACGAGGCCATCTTTGCCTAAGTTGGCAGGATCCGTTTTTATTTCATTCCATTCAATACTGGATCAGCCCCAAAGGTTGCATTTGATTATCTGGATTGAAACAGGTCGTATTGCAAATGCGAGATGAGACAAAAAAAAAAAAAAAATTAAATTTTCCTTCAAAAGCTATGTGTGCCCTTACATTTTGCCTAACACTGTCAAGCAGTGAGTCAGAGGCTTCTCTACGTGAATTCTGTCTGCACCCCCCGCCCTCCCCCACACACACCAATTCCTTCCTGTTTGCCTCTGTGTGAGTCAAAGCCCCAGACTAAACAAATCTACTGCATTCTGTGCTCTTCTTCAAGGCACTGAAGGGGGGTAAGCGTTTGGTCCCCAGAGGGCTATCTTATGAGGACATGGCTGAAGTTGACAGCATCATCTTTCAGGACTATGGATCTAGGTCTAGTGACAAGTTCAAGTGCCTCCAAGTGATAAAGGAGCTATATAACTCCTTGCCTATAACTGAATTACCAGTAAAGGCCATCTGTCCTTTCTTTCAACTGTGCTAGGTGCCAGAAGTACAAAGATACACTATTTTTCTCTGCCCTCTAGGGACACGGAGTCTGGTAGGGGATTAGAACACAAATACAATATAATATGAATGGATTAAAAATGTAGTATGCTCGGGTATACTCAGCCAGTTAAGCGTCCGACTGGCTCAGGTCATGATCTTGTGGTTTGTGAGTTCCAGCCATCCCCACATGGGGCTCTCTGCTGTATCACAGAGCCAGCTTTGGATCCTCCATCTCCCTCTTTCTCTGCCCCCTCTCCTGTGCTTGTTCACTCTCTCTCTCTCTTTCTCTCTCTCTCTCTCTAAAATAAACATTTTTAAAAATGTGGTATATCCATACAATGAAATATTTATTTAGCCTTAAAAAAGAATGAAATTCTGATACATACTACAACATGAATGAACCTTGAAAACATTATCCTAATTGAAATAAACCAGACACAAAAAAGGCAAATACTGTACGATTCCACTCATATGAGGTAATTAGAAGAGTCACATTTATAAAGACATCAGTAGTAGAGGGGGAGGGGAAATGGTGAGTTGCTGTTTAATGGGTGTGGAGTTTCCGTTCAAGATGATGAAAAAGTTTTGGAAATAGGTAGTGATAATATTGCATAACATTGTAAATGTGCTTAATGCTACTGAATTATACACTTTAAAAATGGTTAAAATGGTAAGTTTTACGTTATGTGTATTTTGCCATAATAAAATAAAACCATTGCAAACTGGAAATTTCCTCTTAAGGTAATCAGAAGACTTGTAAGAAAAGTTGAAGGCTGATACTTTATGCCAGCATAAATAAGTAAATACAATGTAATAAATACTGTAGCAGACACATTCTGTAAATACAAAACAAAACCCTGAATATATAAAACCAAGATGCTTGCTCAATTCACTAGAGATTCAGTATGATTTTGCTTAACAACATTCAAAGCATAGGAAATGATATCTTTCCTTTAGTGGGGAAATTAGAATATGACGTGACTCTAAGCTGCTACAGCTACAGTAGATAAAAATCAAGTCTCAGTCATTCTGTGAGCAGTCGGAGCAAGGAGCTTTCTTGAGAGGTTATGAGTCTCAGGGAGTTGGTTATGTTTCCCAAAGAAATCTGCCAGGGGTCAGATGGGCTCTGCTGAGCTATTTTTCTCCAGTGCTCCCAAAGGAAAGAAAGTTGCAATGAGCCTTAGGAGAACATACTTGTGAGCTTCATTCGCGCATGAGTGACAATCTTTAAACAGAAACACACATAAAACAAGGTTATGTATTGGTAAATTGACAAAAATGTCGAGACCAGAGGCTCACAGGAACTGAACGCTGTATTTCCCCTAGGAGCAATGGTCCAGTGTGCACTAATTCAGTGTAACTTTATAGAACATAACTACCCTGAATATCAAAAACCAACTATATAGTTCTTTAACATCTGGTTGGGAAATTGCCAGAGCAGCCATATTCATTGTTACATCCTCAGTCTCAAGGTACCAGTAAGCGTACAGTAAATATTTGTTGAATAACGGGATAAATGAATTCATTCCCTAATAAATAAGGCAACCATCAGCTTGCGTCAGAAATAATCTTTGCTCTTGACTATCAGTCACAAAGCAATGCCACTGAGGATCGTTGTCAAAAACAGATAGCACTGGGGTTTGAAAATTACATCCTATCAATTGTTAGGATTGCTGCAGAAACTCCCCATCTGTACCCAGTGCTTTCATGTCTAGAGTTGTTTGACTGTGCTTCACAGCCATCACATAAGCCCCAGAACACTGCTTGTTGGTAATTTTGTTGCCTCTAGAGGGAGAAACAGACAGGGTGATTCCAATTTGCTTGTCTGAGGTCGGCAGTAGCACCAGAGAGAGGATTTGAAGCCCCTGATGTGTGTGTCATAACCCTTACTCAGTATTCATTTCCTCAAAGTGAAGTCATTTTCCAAAGAGAATTACTTCACATTTCAGTAATTGGAGGTGTCACTGTAACCAGAATTGCAATTTCGGTGCTTCCGTGTTGGGGCAATTTGGGACTTAAATTTTACTTCGTCATGTTTCATTATAAATATTTCCAATGTCAAAATACAGTTCAGTTGGCAGTCTTTGCCCAGAAGCATCTCAGAACTAATTTAGCATGAGGAATATAAAACTGTCTTCCTCCAGCCTTGTTTTCTAGGTCGTCTAGGAAGCCACATGGGACAGGATGGAGGGGCACTGCATTCGCACAGCTCCCAGCCTCCACGTTTATGTTCATCCTCTCCTCAGTGCAATTATCTTCCTAGGCACTGAAAAATCTATTACCCCAATTTATGGCAGCTCTCGAGTTGTAAGAAAGAACAAACTGTTCCCATTTGATCAGAAAAGGTAAATTGCAATCACTTCAAAAGGAAGCTCCACATTGGAAGCCTTTGTCAACCAGAGTGGTTTTCCTTGTAAAGAAAGGGCTAGTCACAGACGATGGCAGAGGAAAGAACACTGTCTCTAAGAGATTGTGGTTCCTATCACAAGTGAGGCTGGATGTGGTCATTGCACAGGCTGTGAGGAACATTACCAAATGTGAATTAAGAGGGGTTAATAAAATGACTCATATACTGTATGTCATGTTCATATTAAGTATAATGAAAATGATTGCAAATATCAATAAAGTGATCAGCACAATATATGCCATGTCCATAGAAGCCAGAAATAATATTATAGTTCTCTCCTCAATTCCAGCCATGAACATTAAGTCAGAGTACATGCTAAAATACTGAGCACACATAGCCTCTTCCAGAGTGTACGGCTTGGGGAAAGAATAACCACAGAAGTGTACAGTGCCTGCAGAGACTTATACAGAAAGACAAATTTTAGAGTAAGCAACAGTGGCAGCCTCGGACAATAGAAGGAGTACCAAATTCAGAGTATGAAGATGTATGCTTAAGAATCTACCTGCCTATCATAAATGGCTACGCCACACAAGATAAGCTAAGCACTTAGTTTTCCTGGGCCTCGATTTTGTCCTCAGAAGAGTGGGGACAATTAAAAACTTCACTCTTGGGGCACCTGAATGGCTCAGTTGGTTAAACATCCGACTTTGGCCCAGGTCATGATCTCGCGGTTCATGAGTTAGAGCCGAGGATCAGGCTCTATGCTGACAGCTCGAAGCCTGGAGCCTACTTCAGATTCTGTGTCTCCATCTCTCTCTGCCCTTCCCCACTTGCACTATGTCTCTCTCTCTCTCTCTCTCTCAAAAATAAACATTAAAAAAAATTTTTTTTAAACCTCACTCCCTATAAAACAGAATCATTAGAAAATGCAGTAAAACCAGGCACAAGGCTTTCAGAAGTCTATATATTAGTTGCATATGACATTTAAGGGCTGGGGGAAAGTTGTCTAATGTAAAGTTAAATTTTCATAAGTGCAAATGTTCATAAAGGGACTGTTGACTCTGATACCCTCCCTGTCCATAACCAAGACAATTGTGCAGACAGAATACACAATGGAAAGAATCAGACGCAGAGTCAAGACAGTTGAGTTACTCTCCCAGGCTTGCCACTAACTTGCTACAAAGTTTAAGTATGTCACAGTCACTCAGGATATGAAACTACTCATCTGTAAAATGAAGGAACTTGACTAAGTGGTTTCCAAGGCTCTTTCCAGTTCTAAGATCTTAAAGAGGATTTTTTTCCATTCGCTATTCTGAGCTGCCGATGCTCCAAACCCCTTCCCGTGTTTAGGGACCTTGCCCAGTCCAGCTTTATTGGAAATGGTACTGACCTAAATAGATTCAGGGCAGGGAGGTTCACTGAAAGCAAAAGCATGAATTTCCTTTCTTCTACTTTTCTAGGGTCCCTTTATAATTCATGGGAACTGTAGATGAGGACAATTAAGTTCAGAATTCTCAGTTTCTTGATAGGAAGAGAGTATTTGGAAGAAAAGTTGACTTTGCCAAGTGTCACAAACTCCCGAAAGTGATCATATTTGAGCTGAGTGGTTATACACACCTATGTTCAATAAAAGCATATCGATTGGTAAAATAGTCTTCCATGGCTGAGAAAAGAGGATGCAATGATCAGAGAACGAAAGCTCCCCAGACTTCAATAATGTATTGTTAACTGATGTAATCTTCTGAGAAAGTGTGAGACCTCCAATTAACAGCACTGAATTGAGCCTAATAACTACATTGCACAACATCATATCTACTCCTCAATCAATACTTAATTTTCTCACACAGCCCTCAGCCTCCTGCAAGCTTTTATTGTGTTTTGCAAGGAACAGCATTGACCTTGAGGAGTGCCAGTCACCTTCAACCTTAATATCCCCAAATGACCAAATGAAATATTCCCAAGATAAATAGAGGCTGAAATACATACCCAGGAAAATATTTTTTTCTACATTATTC
Organism: Hyaena hyaena; assembly: GCF_003009895.1. Taxonomy (NCBI): domain Eukaryota; kingdom Metazoa; phylum Chordata; class Mammalia; order Carnivora; family Hyaenidae; genus Hyaena; species Hyaena hyaena. The sequence goes on along the minus strand of NW_024081110.1, from coordinate 914,750 downwards.
ACTTAAAATTGTGTCACATATGTTGGTTCTTCATTATATGGTTAAGTCTGAAGTAATTAAGATTTGGAAATCAACCTATGCTTTTGTAAGAGATAGATTTAAGAGACTTTGCTTGAGGTCACACAAGTGAAATCAGCAAAGTCATACTCTGAGACCACATTTCACTGCCTAAATTTCATATTCCACAATAGTGGAGCTTTGGTTACCGAAGCTTAGCAAGTCTCAAAGGAAAGTGACTTCTTTTTCCCATTTCAGTTAACAAATGTTACTCTGGAGTGTGACAATGGGATTAATGTTGAACCTTTGGGAACTTCTTTAATATTTTTTTCTAGCTTCTCAATGTTGCATATTACATGGGAAAGTCATGTTTTAAGATAGGAGGGCAATCTTCCCCAAATAAATCTTCTGTCTGTTCACTCATTTAGTTCATAAATAGAGTGCTGAGTGCTGATTGGTTTAACCTAATAATCTACCCCTAGAGCTAGATAGAAAACAAAACTCTTTTATAAAAATAAGCATGTATACTGTTCACCCGAAACTAATATTACACTGTATGTTAACTAACTGGAAGTTAGATAAAAGCTGAAAAAGTAATAATTAAAATTAAACTTAAATAAAAATAAGCCTGAATGGGTGCTGGGTAACAAAAACTTCATGCAGTTGTCTACTACATCATTATATTTAAAACATTTCATCAGGTTCAGTATAAATAGATGACTATATTATATTCTTAATTATTACCCCATTGTTAGACATTTTAGGATATTCTAGTGTCTTGCTATTAAAAAATAGTCTCCCAAACAACTCTGCCCTGAAACACTCATATTTTTTTAGATAATTTCCCTAAAATATACTTGCAGAAGCAGAACCACAGAGTCAAGTAGAATGAATTTTTTAAGGGTTTTAGTGCATATTGCGAAAGTTCTTTCCAGTAAGCATATATCACTAGGTGCTTCGGCTAACATTCTGCCAGAAATTCTACTTGTATGCCCTGTCGCCAACATGAAACATAGGCAACTTCCTCCATCTTTGCCAGTTGGGTAGGTTCAAAGAAGAACAAAGAGAGCTTGATCGAATCAGCATTTCTGATCATGAGACTTTCCTGCATACAAGATTTCAATGACTTCTCATGGCCTTGAAGACCAAAGTCCTAACTCCTTAGAATGGCATACAAGGCCTTCCATGATGTGGTCCTAAAGGTCACTCCACCTTTCTCTCGTTTCTTCCCAACCCAGCACTTGAAACTGAACTACTTAGAGTTCCTCAGACCCTGCGTCTTGATTTATGTCTCTGTTTTTGCACATAATCTTCCCTTTTATGGTTATTACTCTATTTCCAGTTCCAGAATTCCCTCCGCCTTGTGCAGACCATCTGATTATAGGCCCAATCACACAGTACTGCATCAGTCCTTTATATGACTCCCATATTTGATGGGATTTTTTTAGGGTAACAACAATATCTTGTCCATCTTGGTATATCTAGACTCTAGCACAGTGTCTGGCATAAAAAAATATCATATTGAGAGGCACCTAGGTGGCACAGTCAGTTAAGCATCTGACTTGATTTGGGCTCAGGTCATGATCTCGCAGTTTCATGAGTTTGAGCCCCATGTTGGGCTCTGTGCTGACAGTGTGGAGCCTGCTTGGGATTCTCCCTCTCTCTCTCTCTCTCGTTCTCTCTCCGCCCCTCCCCTAGTCATGCTCTCTCTGTCTCTCAAATAAATAAACTTAAAAAAAATAAAGTATCATTTTGAGTGTATCAAAGTACTATCTGACTAACAGGCGATAGAATAAATAATAAAATGAGAAACATTCTTTGGGGTTCTAGGAAGCACTGTCTAAAATTCTTCATTAGAAGCCTGTCTTGATATTTTATCACTTTCACAGACTTCAGAGATATGGATTAGAGGAAAAAAATGGCAGATGAGAAAATGAAAAGTGTTTAGGAGAAAACTAACCAACCTAATGATGAGATACATCAAAAATCCACCTACTAGGTGTTCACATTCACTACTAGACAGACCGCATTCTGACGGTTCTGCGATGGACCCCCGACCCAGGACAGGAAGCAAATCTAGAGTTGTAGTTGACAGTGCTGCTGAAAACATCACCCCACCATGTCATTGGGGTTGAAATGGCCAAGAGAATATTTAGCAGTGTCAGGAGTAGAACTGTACAGAAAACAGAATCATTAATCATCATCAATACGGCCAATGCAGGGATGGTGTCTCCAACCTCCCAACAGATAAAACTAGAAAAGAAGCAGAGAAGGTCAGATAAGAGATCATAAGGAACAGAGCAACCTCTAGGGTCAGAAAAGATTCATTTAGGAAGACAAATTGGCTGAAAGTCTCTAAAACACGCCACTACATTTTCACAGGTTTGGCTCCAGCCACAATCGAGGCAACGAATAAGGGAACTTATGCAGTCCTGGGGGCTATGATCAGATGGTCTGCACAAGGCAGAGGGAATTCTGGGCCTGGAGATTTACATGGAAGGATGAATGTGCAGATTACACATATAGGGGCTGGCTGCTGGCTTGGTAGCCCTTCAGCTGACACACTGGCCCCGGCACTGAAGAGGGGCTGCGTTCACAGCATCTGGGAAAGAGAGAGGCTGGTTTCGACAGCGGCTGTCACTTTCCATAAGCCTCTCAAGAAGAGCTGCTGCATGAACCTAGATGGGACTGCCTGTTTCTCCCAGCAGAGCAGCGCCTGAAGCTTGTGGACATTACCGGAGGATTAATTAGACCATGTCTTCAAAGCACTTTGAGCTCCTTGGAGGGAGGCCTTTTAATTATAGTATTGGCCAGGAGCAAGTGGGAAATAGACAGGGAAATAATATCAATTTTGTCAGGGGTAGGAAAGAGTAGTCTCCGTGTGCATCATTTTCTTGCCTCAAGGAATACGTGTGTGTCTCCCCACCCTTTATTCTAGACCTGGCTATTGCTTGAATAACACACGGTAGTCTTACGTCTCCATTTACTTGTGGGGTGTCCTGTGGCTATTCTTTTTATTGATATTGTTCAGACATTATTATTCAAATCAATTCATTTTCGAAAGCTGCCTTTTAGGAGAGGAAGATGCCTCTTTCTCTGCCTATTTTGAACTGTAGATGAAATGTACAGCAAGAACGTGCTTGCCCTATTTTGGCTGCAAGATATGGTTAGAGACGTAATTTGTTTGCTCATAAGTTTATTCCATATTGAGAAGTAAATACCAGCTACTAACCACCTGGAAAAGGCAGACAACAGTCTACATTTCTAGTAAATTTAGCTGTACTTTGAAATTCAGGTCAGAAAGCCAGAGAGGGCTTTTTAGTTGTGACGCTTAATAGATCCAGTCCCATCTGCACAAAAATTGGGGTTAAGGAGCTCGTATTTATGCACCCATCCATAAATGATTGAAATAATCACCATTTTGGCTCAGTGGCAATTTCCTGCATTTGGGAAGTGGGAGGTTTGACTTTATTTCCCATTATAATTTTAGGATTAATCATTTAGGATTAGAGTCAGTTCGTTAATATGAAGGAGTTGGAGTCACAGAATTCGGCAAATGAAAGATACACTATTATCTACAGATTTGCGTTCTAATATTAGTAAGTTGAAAAAGAATTTGGATTGGTGGGTGCGACCCTAGCATTCTTCTAATGGGTCAGCATTAGAACACAGAAACATTCCTGAGTTTTCTCTAGTCAACGTATAAAAAGATTAGAGTTGAAATGATAGGTGCTCACTGGCCTTGCTGGTTTGCACAGTGCTTGGCACAGACATGTCCCTCATTCCTTGCAATCTGTTAAGGCAGGAAAACAAGTGTAGACTTCTCTACTCTGCCCTCCTCCAGTGTAAGCAGGAACTGAATGTGGAATTTGGAAGGAAAGTAAGAAAAGCCTAGCGTACAGTCAATTCCTGTAGCTTGCCAGTCCAAAGGCGTTTCAGTTGTGAGTTTGAACACTTGAGTGGAAAACAATCTTCTTGATAATTAAATTGCAGCCAGCTGCCTCCACACATCAAATGCCCTCTCCTGTGGTGCCCAGAAGTCCCTGCCTACATGTTGGCAGCCTTGTAACAAACAATGGATGCCTTCTTGGGCTTACAGTCCAGCAGGCATCCCAAAAGCCAAGTAAGACCATCCTTCCAACATCTGCATGGTCTGCTCAATGGGCTATTTTCCCAGCATCATGCAATGCAACACAGAAACATTGTTTTCCTCAACTAGAGAAAAAGCAACCCAAGCTAGGGAATTTAAACCATTTGACCAATCAATAGAGAGAACTAAATCTGCACAGGTGAGAGATTTGGTTGCTTTTTGCCTTAATTGCTTCAGTATCTATCCTTCTCTAGAGCCATTGTCATCCTGCCCACTTTGTTCTATGGGTCAAGGGCATATAAGACTGGATTGGATGATTCCCAACTATGGATCATCTTTTTTATTTGCATTATGACCTCTTTAATCATTGGGCTATTCAGACACGTGGTTTAATTTCTAAATGTGTGGGGATATATTTCTACTTAATCTTACTATTCATGTCTAACTTAATGGCACTGTGAAAAGAAAAATGTGGTCGGAATATAACCAGTTCTTTGAATGTGGTTAATACTTGCCTAAAACCTACTATGTGGTCAATTTTTGTAAATGTTCCGTTTGTGTTTGCAAAGAATGCACCTTGAAGCAGAATTCTACATGTGTTCAATAAATCAAGCATGGTGATTGTGTTAGGCAAATCTTTACCATTTTTTAGTCTGCTTGACATATCAATAATTGAGAGAGACGTGTTGAAATCTCCCACTGTGCTGGTACATTTGTCAATTAGTTCTTCGATTTAGTTCTAGCAACTTTTGCCTTACATTATTTTGAAGATATTTTATTAGGTACCAACACATTTAAAATCTTAAATCTTCCTGGTGAATTGAATCTTTGTCATTAAGAAGTGAACTTCTCATTCCTGAGTAATGCTTTTTCTCTCAAAGCCTACTTTTGTTTGATAATAATTTGGCTGTCCCAGTAGTCTTTTTAATTGTATTTGATAGTATATATTTTTCCACCCTCTTTCAAGCTTTCTGTTCTTATAAGTGTGTTTCTTGGAAACATCATAGCACTGGGTTCATTTTGGTATTCCCCCCCTCCCGCCCCCCGCATTCTCATTGTTTTTTCTGGTAATCTCTTTTAAATTGTAAGTCCAGTTTATTTATTGTCATTGAGATTAATGAAACATTTAAACTTGCTTCTACCAAATAATTTTTATTTGTCTCTCCTTTTCTATGCTTCTTTTTTCTTTGTTGGTCTTCTTTTTGAATTGGCAGGATTTTGTTTGTCTGTTTGTTTGTTTTCATACTGTTTTTCCATTTATTCCATTAACTGGCTGGAAAATTAAAGCATCCTAACCTGTTCTGTTAGAGATTCCTTTGCAATTGCACATTTAACTTAACAAAGTCAAATAAAAGATTGTATCTTAAAATTTTTTTTACCAAAAATATAAAACCTTTGGTCACTACCGAAGGGTACCTACCACCTTTTCCTTAATACAGTTGACAAGCTCATAGTTTACTTTTTTTATTTAAAAATTTTTTTTTATTTAAAAATTTTTTTATGTTTATTTATTTTTGAGAGAGAGAGTGCAAGAGGGGAGGGGCAGATAGAGAGGGGACACAGAATCTGAAGCAGTCTCCAGACTCTGAGCCATCAGCTCAAAGCCCAACATGGGGCTTGATCTCACTAACCTAACCGCATGAACTGTAAGATTGTGACCTGAGACAAAGTTGAACACTTAACCAGCTGAGCTACCCAGGTGCCCCAACAAGCTCATACTTTAAAAGTGCTTTCATTTTGTGTCTTTTTTGAGAACAAAAATTAATCATTATTCTCCTGTCTAGAGACTCTTTGCTTAAATGTATATGTTTACCATTTTATTGGCCCATCATTCCTTTTTGCCTTACACCTTCATCTTGATCTGTTTTCTTCTTCCTGAAATAAACTTGTCAGTGGATTGTTTAATGCTAATTTGGTAGAGGTAAATCTATACACTTTTTTATCTGAAAATGACATTATTTCTCTCACACTTTAAAAGGATACTTTTGCTAGGAACAAATGGGTGGCTCAGTTGAGCATCAACTCTTGATTTCAGCTCAGTTCATGATCCCAGGTCACGCCCTGCTTTGGGTTCCACGCTGAGCATGGATCCTGCTTAAGATTCTCTCTCTCCTCCCCTCTGCCCACCTCCCCCTCTCACCTACACTGTCTCTCTCTAAAATAAAACATTAAAAAAAAACAAATTAAATAAATAAAAGGTAATTTTGCTACATACAGAATTCTAAGACACTTATTTTTCTTTCATGAAGCTATTATTCTATTGTCATATCTTCTATTGTGGCTATTGAGAAATCTATTCTCTAATTGTCTTCATTTGTGATCTATTTTTTTTTCTCCGACAACTTTAAATTTTTCTCTTTGGCCTTAGTATCTCAAGTTTCACTATGCTTTGTCTAGGTATAGACTCTATATATTCATCTCTTTCAATATGCTGCAAAATTCTCAGCAATTGTCTCTCTAAACATTGCTTCACTGGATTCACTTAATTCTCTTTCTAGATTCTCTTAGATTTTTCACATAACTTCCCATTCTATGTTTCCTCGTAAGTTTTCTGTCATCTCCTTTCTCTCTGTGTACTCTGTAATGACTTCAAATATGTATTTCAATAATTCCTCTTTAAGTGTATCTAATTCACTATTTCTTTAGCCCCACTGAGGTTTTTTTTAATGTTTATTCATTGTTTATTTATTTTAGAGAGAGAGAGCAAGTGGGAGAGGGACGGGGCGGGGGGGGGGGGGGGGGGGACACAGGACCCAGCACAGACGATCTGTGCTGACCACAGAGAGCACAATGTGGGGCTCCAGCTTATGAACCATGAGATCATGACCTGAACTAAAGTCTAACTCTTAACCAACTGAGCCACCCAGGCACCCCAGTTTTTCTTTTCTTTTTTGTTTTGTTTTGTTCAAAAAACCATAGTTTTCATTTTAGAGGTGTTATTATGCTCTTTTCTAAATCTTCATGGTCGTTCCTGATGTTTCCCACTACTCATCTCTGTGATTCATTCTCCTGAGTGGCAAGAGTTAACTTGTCCAAGACAGATTCCCTGAAGGCTGGCCTCCTAGAAGAGGACTTGGCCTCCTACAAAGCAATGTGGAAACCAGCCACGGCTCAATGTGTATGGTAATCAATCCTAGTCAGCCTCAAAGCTTGGCCCGTAGCCCTCTGACCATACCAGGGAATGGTCTGCACTTCCTCATCCATGAACACAGAGTTGACAGAACAGCACTGAGGCCAAAGTTCTGCCACATCATATTGCTACGGTGCCTCTTCCCAAACCATGCAGCTTACAGCTCCACAGCCCATGGTCAAGGTCCTCTTTGTGATGTCTGGCTCTGTGCTACCCTTAATCTGTGCATTTTAGCCAATAAACACTGCTCTAATGAGTCAGTCAGTGCCAAGTATCCAAGCTAGTTACCCTCTGGCTTCTGGCCCTCAGTTTAGTATCCACTCATTCATCAAGATGCTGCTGTTGGCATTTGCTCCCAGGATAACCTTTTCCCCGGCTCACCTATACCCAGAATGATTCACCGTTTGCTCCTTTGGAGAAGGCAAGGTGGAAAAATCCCCTCCATGCTTCAAGCTAAGCAATTCATTTAAAAAAAAAAAAAAAAGGTTTTATTTAGAATCTAGTTGTTTTTCAGTAGGAACATCTTCCCCTACCCCTGAGTATCTCAGCCCCCAAATGCCAGAAGTCTGATGCAGAGAACACCTTGTTTTTGGAATTGGAATTGGAATCCATTCCAATGGTGAGCCATCCCACAAATGCAGTGGTGGTTCAACTATGGTGCCCACATGACTTTAGGTCTCTACTTAGCACCCCCACTTTCTCCCCCACATATACTCTGATTTTACAACAAAACCAAAGCCACAGGTTGTTTCAGCATCCACCTCTCCATCACAGACACCCCTTGAGAGCAAGTCCCCCAAGCGCTTGGGAGAATGCTAAGAAAACAGCAGGGTCTGAAATACTTTCAGAGGTACCTGTTCTCAGCCTTGCCTGCATATTAGAGTCATCTGGGGAGCTTTTAAATATCCCAGAGTCCAGGCAGCATCCCAGACCAATTATATCAGAATCTGGGGTTGTGGGACCCAAGCATCAGTAGGTATTTGGATGCAAAGATAGATAATTCACAGGCTTAGTGCTGGGTAATTTCTGGAAGACCAACCAGAGGAGGAGCACATAAGCAGACTAGCAAACAGTGTGACCTAGGCCATATTAGAAAGCTGGAAGGGAAAATGCCATCCCCGAATATGCCACTTTGACATACGGATTATTTTGAGCTGAAGTCACCTGAGAATCCACAGATGCAAATTTTCTCAGAGCTTTTTCTTACTTGATTAAAGGTAGAAACTTCCGAGAAAACTCTCCCAGAGGAGTTTCACAGCCATGAAGAAGATGGAAAGTCCGCACCAAGGTTAAGTCTGCACACACAAGCCTTACTAAAATACCCCTTATCTTTCATTAGTCTCCTCATACACTTACCTTTCCATAATTTACCATCCCTAGCATCCCACATCCCGCTTTCCTTTGTATAGTCACCCCCCCCCACACACACACACACAATGGACTAATCTCTGTTAAAATGGTATGTAAGGCTTCCAAGTCTAATAGCTTCCTTAGGTGTTCACTTCTTTCCTGTGAAGCCCCCATGCATGTAAAAATATTAACATCAATAAAGAAACACATGCCTTGCCTCCTATTAATCTGTCCTTTTTCCATTTAATTCACAGGTTCCCAATCACTGAACTTGAGAAAGTAGAACACATTTTTTTTTTCTTACAGAGCTGTATGTAGGTATTAGGAACAGAAAGAAGAAAGTGATTATTTCATGAAGAGAGAGGGGAGAAAGGTCAGGAACAGATTCACAGAGGAGTGAGGGGATGCCTGTGCTATGTCTTGAAGACAATATAGGAGTTTGCCAGGTGGAAAGAATTTCAGGCAGAAGGAATAGCAGGCAAAAGCACAGGGGTGTGAGAGAGCAGAATGTCTGAGCTCAGGAAGCATCAAGCATTTCAGTATGGATAGAGAAGGTGATAAATGCTGGAAAGCCTCTTAGAAAGATATGAAAGTCACATCAAAGAGATGAGACTTTATTCAGAAAGCAATGGGGAGATACTGTCAGATCATTAGTAGTAACTGACTTGATTGGATTTGCATTTTAGGAGGATTTAAGGAAATAGTGCCCCTGCTACTTTCCAGTGTTTCTCTGGTCATGGGCTTAGACTATCATTTTTGGGTGTGGTTTTCACGCTGAGACTACAGAGAGAAGCCAAGCCCCTCTGGGTGAGGGGTGCAATTGCCCTGGAGACAGTAGAGTCCCTGTATCAGCCCTCTTGGGAAGGCTGAGTTCTGGAGCAGGAATTGAGATCTGAGAGATTTGTTGTGGGATTGAAGGGAAAGAAGATTCTGGAAGCTTGGAGAAACTCCCTGCCTGAAGGGAAAATGTGGTCTCTTCCCTAGTTCAGGAGCACAGACGCCAACAGGGAGCGACTACAGGTCTCAAAGAAGTTACTAATATCCCAGGCAACAAATACAAAATGGCTCCTTGTATTTTCATTCTTTGTTTCTCTCACAGGCAGAAAAGGCTTTTTTAAATGCTTCCATGTCAATTTCTATCTCAGTTGTGAGATAGAAAATTAAACAAAGGGTCCATGTCCCAACGTGGCAGAAGAAACTAAGAAACTAGTGCCGGGAGCCGCACCGGCCTCTATGGATGGCAGTCACAGCAAGGAAATGGCAGTGTTTGCACAGCTACTGCCATGAGAAATGAAATGAAAACTGGTATCTCCTGCTACTACTGGCTCATGTTGTGCTGGTATTGACCAGGCCTCACAATATTCCATATCAGACCAATATTCTGAACACAGATTCCTCATAAGGAAACGCATATTCCTGCCTTTACAAGAGAGATTTTAGATGAAAGCTCTACGGATGATTGTCAAAAGGCTCTTCCTGAGGGCCTTGCAGATCCAAGACTTAGGGGGTTAAGAACACAAGAATTACAACTGAGCCTGGCCCCGAGTCAAAGAGCCTAATTTAGAGTTAAGGTACAGATAAGGGCAGAACTTAAGTTAATACTTACTCCTTCTCCTAATTGGTGATGTATGGCAGTCCCTTCCCCAAGGCCTACTTTCTGCAAACACCCTCCCTTACAGGTGGCTGGGATGAGGACAGATAAGAGTAGCTAAAGCATCACCCACAAACAAAAGGCGGACACTTTTAGGGCCTCCACGGTGTTCACACATTCAGCATCAAATAGGTTTCCACAAACAACTTATTAACCAACTCAAAAACATACATTTGAGAGTCAGACAGAATGACTCTTATCCCATCTATACACTTAACCTTTGACTTAACTTTAGTGTTATTAACTTAGAACAAATATGTATCCTGTCTTTTACTAAGAATACCCTGTTAATTCTTTAGTTATAAGATTTACTTAACCTCGCTATAATTGGAATAGTTCTGCAAGAATATTTCTGTAAAACCTGTTTCTGTACACTTTCCAAAGCATCTTATCACAAAGAGTTATCCATTGTAAAAATTCCTTTTTCTGATGTCATGTTATCATTTAACCTATAAATAAAGACACCAAAACCGACAGGACAGAGATGCCTGCCTGGTGATCAGAAAGAATCTCGGGGTCTCTCATTCTCTTTTGCCGACACCGTCCATCCTTCAGGGACCCCTGGACCTGTCGGAGCCGGCGCGGCCTCCGGCAAACTAGAGCTATAAAAGCCAGGAAAGGAAGCAGCCATGATCGACAGCCATCCCATGGAGAGGTTAAATCTCCAGGACACAAGAGGGGGAGCATGAGACCCAGAAAACCCTCCTCACCAGCCCCTCCACCAAGAAACTGTGTTATCCTTTAGGTAGACTGGGGTGTCACTTCATTTAGAGAGCCCAGCCCTTCAAAGTATGAGCCACAGAACACAGGGGACAAGTCCGGAGGCAGGCAACTCCATGGTAGGATTCAGGTCCAGATAAGAGAATATGGCGACCTAAGACAGTGGGCATGGAGGGGAAGGAGGAGAAACATTTACGAGGTAGACTCAACAGGGAGGAACAACACAGGCCAGATGCTAGGAGCTGGGGAGAGTATGATTTTGCAAACTAGGATAAAGGGGGCACGCACAGCAAGCAGCAGGGAAAACTCCTGAAGAGAGAGGAAGGAAATGATGGAAGCTAACTAGGATGCAGCCTTTCCTGGTCCATAGTCCCAACCTTTACAAATGTGAGTGGATGCAGACTTGGCTGGAAATATAGGAGCCCACTCCTCTGGACAATGAGGATGAAAGTCATGCCCACCTTCCAGGGCATGTTTGCTGCTGTAAGCACGTTTAATGAATGAACAGAAGGAAAAGGAACCTTATATTTATTAGCAAATGAAAAAATATCAGTCCAGCAGCAGTAACAGGATTCAATCCCAGATCAGTCTTGCTCTGAATCCTGTGTTCTTTCCACCACAGCATCCAGTGAATCGTGGGGGGAGGATTCAGGTTTTTGTTTTGGCTTTGGCTTTTTATTTTTCCAATTTTTTTAAAATTGGAAACACATCTCAATTTTGTTTAATTGGCACTGCTCTCTTAATGAAAGCCACATGCCCCATGGCAGACATAGTGTGTCTACGAAACTTGAAGTTCAGAAGAGCCAAGTATCACACAGGTAAGCAGGATGTGAACCTGAATTCACTCCCTTGCCTGTTTTGTTCCAAAACTCATGTCCTTTCCACTGCAAAAGGCAGGTTCAAACCCTGCCACAGCTTCTTCCTTGTCATTTTCTCAGCCTCAACTTCCTCACCTGCTTGCAAGGACAGCACACTCTCACCTCGCAGCGCCAGGCAGGCTGAGTGAGACAGTGCACACAAAGAACACAGAGCAGCCTCTGGTCCAGAGCAAGTGCTCGGACCCACTGTCAGTCTGTGTGGGAGGCAGAACAGTAGCTCCCAAAGGCCCCAGTCCTAATCCCCCAAACCTGTGGTTGTGTTAGATTACATGACAAAAGGGACTTTGCAGATGTGGTTAAATTAGGGACCTTGGCATGGACCCAGACTCTCCTGGATTATCCAAATAGGAGTGACGTAATCACAAGGGTCCTTGAAAGTAGAAGAGGGAGGAAGAAGAAAGTCAGAGAGAAAGATGTGAAGATAAACCAAGGGTTGGAGACAGATGTGAAGTTGCTGGCACTGGGCATGGAAGACGGAGCCACCAGCAAAGGAAGGCATGCAGCCTTCGAAACCAGAGAAGAGGAAGAAACCATTCTGCCTTAGAGCCTCCAGAAAGGAACACAGACCTGCTGACATTTTGATTTTAAGTCATATCAGACTTCTGACCTAAAGAACCAGAAGGTAATACATATGTATTTGTGCCACCAAGTTTGTGGCAATTTGCTACATCAGCAACAGGAAACGAATATGTGAAGGAAATAAGGGTATTATGTGGTTAGCTGCTCCGTTGCGGTTAGCTTCCACCTTGCTTCTTAGGAAGTCTACTTTGATAGAATATAAATTGTTCAGACTTGCATTTCTATATCCCCTACAACCTTTCTCTTGGAGGAGTCCTCTGAGTTTGATTAATTGACCCTTTGGGTGAGTGAGTAAAATGCATCAAGATAAATAACCCCAGTGACAGCATCTGTAAATCTATAGAAGCATCATTTTAATACTGTCTGTCTGGTGGCCGAGGGAAATTCTGCCAGTGCACTAGCCCTCCTAGAAATGCTTCTCAGGGAAGTACCTGTCCCCTTGGGACCTCTCTTTAGTCATCCCTTCCAACCAAACACAGGAGACCGCGTTTCCAGCATGATAGTTCAGATCAGGTGGCAAGTGAATTGATAATGAGTCAGTTAACACTTACTGAATATTTTATGAATCCAAATATTTAAGTATGTCCAAGAAACTAGACATGCAATCCCAGTCTATGTAATGATCGAAATGGAATTAGTGAAACAGAACATGCATATGAAGCAACTAGAGAAAATGTCTGTAGAAAGGAGAATGGGTCCGAGCAAGGCCAGGCTTACAGTATCCTACTGATTCTGCTTTCTGTACGTCTTTCAAGTCCTTCATTCTCTCCAGACACATTGTCATTAGGACCCTGATCCACACAGTTTCTCCAATGGTGGGCCACATAATCTCTCCCAACTGGTCTCCCCACTTCTGGGCTGGCCCCTCTCCAATCCAGTCTTCATACACCCAGTTCCTGCTTCAGTTCCTTCACTGGCTCCACCTTCCTTTGGAGGAATTCCAAACTCTTTAACATGGCTGCAAGGCTCTGCATTATCTGGCAAGTCTGATTCTCTCAGCCACCATTTTTACCTCCTCTCTCTCTCTCTCTCTCTCTCTCTCTCTCTGTGTGTGTGTGTGTGTGTGTGTGTGTGTGTGTGTGTCTAAGCTCCTGGGACCAGTTTGTGGCTGAACAGGTTGTCACTGCCCAACTCCAGGGTACAAGGGGCAATCACAAAGACTATGGTGCAAAAGTCACCCCCATGATTGTTCAGTGCACAACCTACCCAATCATATACAACGGCCCTCCACCACCTAGCGCCAACCATTTAAACTTCTTTCATATCACAAACACAGCATGTTCACTTGCCTCTAGACCTTCACCTAAGCTATATTCCCTGAATGGAGGACTATTGCCTTTGGAAAGTCCTTTCTGCCACCAAGTCTGAATATAAGAGCTTATAAAAATAGTGTGGGGACCAAAAGAGACTAGAATCCATAGCCCTTTCTCAGAGACCATCATGAAGACCCCAGCATCCTGGGGACCAAAGCCAAGTGAGGCTAACTCAGGATGTGAAAATATGAAGGCTTTCCACTCCTGACGCCAGAAGAAGGAAGCAGTTATAACAAAATAAGGCAGACTAAGGCCTGGGATAATGAACAAAAGGCAACTAAAGGAAGACTATACAATGTTCAGGGAAGAAACTGAGGATTGAAGGCCCCTTAAGATGATATCCCTCTTAGACCTGTAACACCCAGCACAGAGCCAGACAGCTTGGTCACTAAGTCTTGAGGGAGGGAGTGAATGAGCCTCTGAGCCAAAGAGTGAGTTGCCTGGGACGCCCTCTCCCACACGAAGCTTGGACTAGGCCTTAAGGTCAGGTTCAATATGAGTAGCTAAGGATGCAGGAGAGATGGAAGTAACCAAAGGGCATAGCAGAGGTCTGTGGTGATAAGGATACCTCTCCAATTAGGAAGACGGTGCCTGTCTCCAAAACCACTCTCCCTGTGTCCTAACACCCCTTTCCAGGCGGTGGGGATCTAGTCAGCTTCCCAGGGGCTGATGACCTATTTTCCTAAATTCAACAGAGGAAGACTATAGTAGACATGAGGGCTGCTCACCAAATATTTCTAATTCTCCTCCCTTTCAAAGGACATGAGGATGCACTTTCCAGCCCCGTCTGAAGTCAGGCATGACCACATTACTTGATGGGGCCAATGAAATGTGAGCAGTGGTTTCTAGCATCATTTTGTGGGGGAAGCACCAGAGAACCTGCACACATTTCCCTGCACCCCTTTTCCTGTCTTGGTGACCTTGGAAATGCATGTCCAGATAGTCTCTGAGCAACACAACAATGTGAATGGACTTAATACCACTGAACTGTGCACTTAAACCATTAAAAATGGTGAAGATGACAAATTTCATCCTATGTGTATTTTGCTACAATTTTTTTAAAGCAACAACAAAATAGGGTCTCCATTAGCCTGGGTCCCTGCTTGACTACAATCTGCAAAACCCCTAGAGATGTACCGTGAGCTGGAAATAATCTTGTGTTTTGTCAAGCCACTGAAATTTGAGAAGTGCTTGAAATCTTGTTGCATTTCATTGAACAAGGGGTAAATTTAGTTTCCATAATCCCTTTTGAATACCCTACCATTTCACCACTTAAAACTCTTCCAGTTTAACTTTACTTACCCCATTTATTAGAGTTATTAGAAGCAATGTACTAAAGAATGAGAAGAAAAGTTTTTTAATTTCATTTCTTTCTTACAGCATTTTTGTCATAAGTTAAAATCACTTTGACAATAGAACACACACATAAAGATAAAACACTACTATAATATCAAGCCTTAAACACTGGAATCTAATCTCCACAAAACTCCTTTACTTGTATTTGTAATGTGTCCCAGAAAACAACCTTGAGCTAGGAGTCGTTTTTTGTTACCACCACCCAAAAGCTGAGAACACTGATGTCCAGAGAGACCTTGAACCTGGGTCTAGAACCAAAGGGCTTGGACCTCCCTCCCATGTTTTCATCTTATTGCTAAACACCAGTGCATTATAGTTAAGACAATATAACCAGCCTAAGAACCAAAAGTGCTTTAAACTAAATTACAGCAATATATTGCAAAGCTTAGCACAGCATTACAAATAGCTCGTTGAACCAAGGCAGTTTGTTTGCAGGGTAAGCAAGCAGATTTTCTGCATAATATGGCAGTGCCGCTGGTAATAATAGCAGTCACTAAAATAAAGGATGACGTTGCGGGGGTGGGGGGAGTCTCATTTATAGACTAGTAGTAGACCCTAATGAAACTGCATTTTGGCCCTATCATCACCCTCCTGAGAAAATTCCCCTTGAGGTTTTCCATGTGAATCCTGGGCATATTTATGAAGATCAAAGTAATGGCTTTTTAAAATTAATTACATGAATTTGTAGCTCAACAACACTGAGTGAAAGGCGGGTGTTGTACCCCATGCCTTGTTACAGCTGTACATTATACACATCAAAAGCCCAGGACGCTAGTGAGAGCACATTCCCTGCTACATCGACCCCCAAGCAGCCAGAGGGACATGGAAAGAGTACAAAAGATCAGTCCCCAAAGTTGTTGTGACAGCTTAATTGTATTATGGTGCTTGGATAATTCCCATTTATTTGGCTTTTTCCTCAGAGCAAACTATTACCCCCCAAGCGTAGCTATTACCAGGAGAATAAGGATTCGCAACTTTGATGGCCCTTCTTGTCCCGCCATCCTCCCCGGCAAAGCCAGCCCTGCTCAAAAGTCCCAATAATTGTTGCTCGGCGGTCAGGCTCTCCCCTAGCCCTCAGCATGCTGAGACCCGACAGCAAGTAACTAATTGCAATTAAAATCTGCCACGTGAGTGGCAGAGAATAACATAAATTAATCAGTACATTAGCAGAATTACATTTAAATGTTCAAATGTGCCTTCAACATAGTGGGACATTTTAAATTATAAAGCAAAGTACTTCATTATGGATGCTGATATTTTAATGAGGAAATGTGATGTTTGGTTAAATAGGAGTACAATACACAGACTTCCTTAAAATTAGCATCAATGATGCATTTTAATTCAAAAACCAAGTTGTGGTCTGTGTAATTCCTGCATTTCAATGTGGAAAAATTGCCTGGAGCTGTGGAAACAGTTGAACATCTCATTCTCTGAAGAATTAATAATTTCAGCAGTACTAACTAGCACTTTATGTAAATTGTTAGATAAATCACAGCAATAAATACAGGTTTTAGAAGAACAGAACAGTATGCTTATCCTTAATTTATTCAATCATCAATTCATGTATACTGAAGCTAGGGGATATGAAAGACTAAACGTACCAGGCAAAAAACACAAAACACAAAAAGAAAGGGAAAAAGGAGAAAATGATGTCTTTGATAGCCACATACAGAGAGACTCCAGAAGAAAGGTTCCAACCAGTTTTACAAAAATCTTGCATATAATAATCTCTTACAATGCATGTAAATATAAAAGATGGGTTACAATTTTATTGTTTGTTTTCAAGTACAGACAAAGCTTAGTAATCAATATATACACTGGAGCTTTAAAAGCCCTCCTTATAAAATAATTCTCTTATTTAATTGCATGAAACAGAGTCTATGAAATACACGTATATTTAAAGGACTGTATCAGGTCATCTTTACAATTTGTATGTGTCACTGGAAGTTTATGATGTTGGAGGCACAAATCCTAAGATAGATGATAGAAGCCGACCTCCACCTGGTTTGCTACTCCTGTCACAGGTGAGAGATGGGGCATATCTAAGAAGGGGATTTTGTCTTCAGGACTATGCTCTGATTTTATTAGCTGTGAGATGAATTCTTGCTGGTTTCTACAATACATCAAAGCCAGTGCAGGGCAGGTTTTAGCAACTAAGAATACACACAGAACTGCCACGTTCATTGTGCACACGAGAAACCGAGCAAATGCAAGCAAATGCATACCAGAAATGGACATGACAAATGAGCAATACCAAACACAGACCAAATTAAAACAAAAATAAAACCTGCCTTCCGTGTTACCCAAATCAGCTTTGGAATCACCACCCACTCCCTATCTAAGCCCCACTTGTAATTCTCTGTTAAAATTGCCTTATTAACATGATTTTGTTCTTCTTTTGCAAAGAACAGAAGGTCTTAGTCTGCTTCTTCCTTGAGTTCAGGAAAAAGATTGCTTTGGAAAGGAAAAACAAACTCTCTTTCCAAAGCAATCTTTCTCCCTAAACAAAAGCCTTTCCCAAGTTGAAACACTACTGTGGGTACCTTCCTTTATGATGTCTTTTTGCCACGGCTGGGGGGCATTTACCTTCTCCAGGTTAGGTTAGAGCACAACCCGGCAACCTGGCCTTACGATACCACGTCACTCATAAGCACAACCACTGATGATGTTGGATTTTACTTGAACCCAGTGATTCTGGAAAACAGTGAAGGTTAAGGAATGTCCTCACTTTTTGTGACATCCTACAAAGAACCTCCCTTTCTCGTGTGACTTAGGTAAGACTCACAGATGTCCCCCATGTTTACTTATGACAAGGCCAGACCCAAACCCTGCAATCCCCACTGTTAGCCTCATAAAAGATTAGATGAATTGCTTGCTCCCAATGATGAAGAGGAACAAAATGCTTGTCAACCAAACTTTGGTTAAGTGTCTCTCCTTCCTCCAGGCCCCTGAACTTTGGCCCACCCTCAGCCTGAGCAGTGCACATCTGCTCTGACAACAGGCTGGCCTCAGGGTCAAATAGTCTCTGATCCATTATCCAACCATTTCCCTTACCTGGTCCTTCTAGCCTCATTTATCATCCCTATAAAAGAAAAATCTTTTTTTTGCCTGACTCTTGAGACACTTACAGACGTTAATAGCTTTCTCTCCCACTCCTCAAAACCTTTAGAAGAAAGTGTCTCCTTGTTAAGCGTAGATTTGCTTTTCATTTGATACCATCAATGGCCAGTGGTGTCTAAGTGCAGAAGCTCTAAGCATTATCAAAATTTATGCAAAGATATCTCATTATATCCCATGTGAATTAAGAGTACTAAATCCCAGAATGGACTGAGACTACTAAAACTTACTACAGACAACAGGATTTTTTGGGTACTATGAGAGTAAAAATGTAATTGTTCTGTTAGCCTGCAAACATAGCAGCCAACTAATTACATCCAAGCCAGTTTCCAGTCACAATGGCCTGGGTCTAATCCAAACAAAGGACTGGAAAAGAGTGAATATGTCTGCCCCTCCACAGCGACTGTCAGGGTAATAACCAACCCTGAATGATCAGAAGGAGAAAGCAGGCACAATAGGGTTTGGGGTATTAATATGGCAAACCTCCAAGGCAGGTATAAGAACAATGATGATTACAAACCTTATCATCTCACTATGGTCTTAGGTCCACCTCTTAAAGGGCTGGTTATCAAATCTGCTTTCATGTCTGCATCCGTGACTATGTCTATAAATCACATTCGTGTTTATGATATTTTTATATCCCACAAATATATATAAAAGAATTCTCAGGAAACAAAATAACTATATTAATCAGATAATTTTCTCAGTCTACTAATTCGAGAACAGTATTCCATCTCCTCCAGAAATAGTCGTAAATGAAAGCCAAAGGGAGTGAAAACCAAAGCTAAGAATGCTTTTCATATAGCAACTTGGAAGTTAGCTGCATCTGCTGGTTTGGGCTAGATAATGTGATATCGTTTTCCCATGAGACTATATTTATTACCAGCTCCGTTTCTCACCAAGAGCAAGAAATGCTATTGAGCAAAGACAAAAGAAGTCACAGCAAAATTGAAAACAGATAAGTCCCGGTGTAGTTTATTTTTCCTCAAATTTTCTGTGGAAATGTTCTATCGCATACACTGTTTAATAATCCAAAACAAAGCCTTGGGTGGTAACGTAAACGGAGAAACAAAAGGAGAAGTCTGCTGAATTCCGTTTTCAGAGCCCATGGGAACATCTAAAGCACTATGATTGAAAGCTTCAGAACATAGTGATAAATTGGTCACTGAGAGCAAAAACTAGGCAAAGAGTGAATGAGAATCATGTATATAAATAAAGAGCCTTTGGTTGTGTGGTGCTGGGAAAACTGGAGCTGCATGAGATCATTTTAACTTCTCAATAATTAAAGCTACCCTTGCTGTAAACCTTCTGTGAACAGAGCACTATTCATTTTCCTCACACTTTTTTCTTAGAGGGTTAGGTAGCAGAGAGGAGGATTAAAGCTCTTTGACCCAGCCTAAGACTGAGGAAAAAGATTTCATTTCACGCACCCAGGCAACAAAATGTATAAAAGTTTGTCCCAAATAATCCACAGAAGCACAGAGTCCTGGTGACTTTCACAAGCCCGATTCTCTATTAGAGCCACCAATACTTTCCACCTTCTGACTAAGCTGGTTCTGTCTTTTGCTCCCAGAGTCTTAACACATCCTTGCTGTATGATTATTCCCGTAACTCCTTCCTAGCACTTCCTGCACACCAGCCACTCCACATGCTCTATCTACACCACCGACGGAAGGGAGGGCCGAGCATGCCCACTGTAGAGACAGGCTATCTGAGGCTTAAAGAGATTAAATAAATTGTCTACAGTCATCCAAGTATAAAGAAAGGGAGCCATGGACATAAGCCTGAGACCCTCTGGGTCTTAATTACTCTGTTGCCATCTTCCCAGGACATGGGGCTCAGGACCTGCGCCTCAGGGATGTATAGAAGATGCTCCCCTTCATAGGTCTGCAATCTAACAGTAAAATCTTGGTTTGCGAGCATAATTTGTTCTGGAAGCATGTATGTAATCCAAAGCACTTGCATACCAAAGCAAATTTCAAGAACCATTGGCTCAGTTGTGATCATGTGACATTTGGCATCACATACTACTCATATTGCAAGACATTGCTCGTTTATCAAGTTAAAATTTATTAGGAATGTTTGCTTTTCTTGCAGAACATTCACACAAGTTACTCATATCCAAGGTTTCATTGTTTACGAAACTCCTTTACCTGCATAATATGTTCTCCTTTGTCTTAGCTTCCATAGCTAACTAATCCACCATCCACCATCTCTCTCTCTCTCTCTCTCTCTCTCTCTCTCTCTCACACACACACACACACACACACACACACACACACGGTAACAGTGTTGATCTGGTTGCAGCTGGGTCTTCAGTTAGAATCTGTTTTACTTCTTTAGGTTGATGTTCTCCCGGTACTAACCCACTGTGTATAGTTTAACTATCAGAGGACAATGTTCCCCCTCTTTTCTTAATGTTCTTGCTATAAATACCTCAAAGATTGTTTCTTTGTGTCCTCTATAATAGTGACTTGAAAAAAATCAATAGTATCACAGAAAGATTAACGTCCTTATGGTAAACAGGGAATTAGTGATTGAATTATATCCCCTCCTCCAAAAAAAGATGTTGAAACCCTAAACCCTGGTACCTGTGAATGCGATCGTATTTGGAAGTAAGGTCCTTGCAGGTACAATTAGTTCAGATCAGATCAATAAGGATTAGGGGGCACCCTGGATCCAATATGACTGGTGTCCTTATAGAAAAAAAAAAATAGAGAGAATGCCAGGTGGAGACGGAGAAGCATGGCAAGAAGGTTATCATGAGAAGACAGAGGCAGAAATTGGAGTAATGCTGCCTCTACCTGAGAGGCACATGGAGCCACCGAAGCGGGAAAAGGTCCCTTCCCTATGGGTTTCCGGGGGAACGGGGCCCTGCATACCCTGATTACAGACTCTTAGCCTCCATAACTGTGAGAGAACACATTTTTGTTGTTTTAAGCTGCGCAATTTGTGATGCTTTGCTAGGCCATTTCTAGGAAACGAATACACAGGGTGACTTAGCAAGGCCGGAAGCAGGAATGTTCTTTGGGGGCTTTGGTATATGGCAGTCCCTTTATAGGACAGGAAGCACCAAGCTCTGTGGCAAGGTGGTTGTGGGCAGTGAGAATAGATAATCTGGTAAGAAGATTTCCTCCCATTAAATCATCAAGGGAAAAACTCTGCTTTAATAGATATTCAAATAAGAATTGGCCAGAGTAAGCCCTCGAGTTAAGAATGCTCTGGAAGTCAGACTGGAGAGCCAGGGCCAATTGCTTTCTATCAGCAAAGAGAATAAATAGTGCATCTGTTTGGTTTCTGTTTACAACTGCAACATTCTAATGTCCCTCATAACGTGAGATTTCGATAAAATTTTAACACCCCCGAAAATAGGATCTAAAGAGTTAGATAATATAATCCAAAATTTTTATAAATGGAGGCAAAAACTAAGGCCCCAAGAAGTTGGGTTGCAAAGAAGTTCACAGAACCAGATGGACACAGAGCAGGGTGGCCTTTTGGTGCACGTACAACGTTATTCTTCAGCAAAATGGCAGAATAGGAGATTCCAGCCCTCATACATCCAACAGAAGCCTCCAGAAGGAATGCATGAGGCAAGGTAAGCAGGTTGAGGACTGGCTAGTGTGCATAATTTCAGCAGGCTCTGGGGTGTAGAGGTTGTCCCTAATTGTCTGGTACCTGGCCCTGGGGTGACTGAGGCAGGTAGATAGCGGTCTGGAGAGTAAACGGTCAGCTCTTTTCCTTTGGTCATAGAAGAAAAACAAAACCTTTTCTTTCACCTTGATCTATCTTTTCCTTCTAGAATTTAGCAGGCTAATCTTGTGCAAACTGCAAGAAAATACCCATTGAATGAATGGTGTCTTGCTCCAAGTCCCCCTTCAGAACTCAGGGGGAATACTTTATAAGAAATCTTAGTACAAGTTATAAGCTAATGAATTGACAAGGGAACTTAAGGATCATGAGTCTGTAGAAAATGCTGGATATTGATTGGCTTTGTCTGCAAGATTATTCCGAACTATCAAGGTGCCTTGACTGAGTCCCTTTACTTTTCATGGCAATGTGGTTATCTGCCTAGGTTCAATATGAATCTGTAATGATATAATTGGATAAACCAAATTAGTAACCATTCCAGAAATGTCTCATTTAAATCCCATTCCATTGAGGATGAGCAGCCCATTACTAAGGAATAAGGACTGTACTTCCTATATGACAATGATGCCTAAAAAATCCTCCAGGGAAACTGTCCTAATGCCTGATCTGTAGCCTATAGAGTCCCAGCCTTAAAAGAGGTCAAGACTACAGGCACCTGGGTGGCTTAGTCTGTTAAGCATCTGACTTTGGCTCAGGTCATGATCTCTTGGTTTGTGAGTTCAAGCCTCACATCGGGCTCTATGCTGACAGTGTGGAGCCTGCTTGGGATTCTTTCTCTGTCCCTCCCCCACTTGCATGCACTCTCTCTCTCTCTCTCTCTCTTTCTCTCTCTCTTTCTCTCTCTCTCAAAATAGATAAACTGTAAAAAATAAAGAGGGCAAGGGGCGCCTGGGTGGCTCAGTTGGTTAAGCTTCCAACTTCAGCTCAGGTCATGATCATGGGTTTGAGCCCCACATTGAGCTCTGTGTTGACAGCTCAGAGCCTGGAGCCTGTTTCAGATTCTGTATCTCCCTCTCTCTCTGACCTTCCCCTGTGCTCTCGCTCTCTCTCTCTCTCTTAGAAATTAAAAAAAAAAAAAAAAACATTAAAAATATTTTTAAAAAAATAGGGGCGCCTGGGTGGCTTAGTCGGTTAAGCGTCCGACTTTCGCTTGGGTCATAATCTCACGGTTCGTGGGTTCGAGCCCCGCGTCGGGCTCTGTGCTGACTGCCAGCTCAGAGCCTGGAGCCTTTTTCAGTCTGTGACTCCCTCTCTCTCTGACCCTCCCCTGCTCACGCTGTCTCTCTCTCTCCTAGAAATAAATAAAATATTAAAAAAAAAATTTTTTTTTTAAAATAAAGAGGTCAAGATCTGTACTTCTGGTAGGCTAAGACACAAAAATAGGCTGTTATGGGCTGTCTGTTTCCTTCTAAAATTCATATGTTGAAATCCTAACTCCAGGTGGTAGTGCTGGGAGGTGGGGGGTCTTTGAGAGGTTATAGGTCATGATGGTGGAGCCATCACAAATGGGACTGAGACCCAGAGAGCTCTCTTGTCCCTTCCCTCAGGTGGGGACCCTACAAGAAGGTGGGCATATATAAACTAGGAAGCAGGCTCTCCCCAAACACTCAATCTTCTGGCATGGGGATCTTGAATTCCTTAGCCCATAGACCATGAGAAATTTCTGTTGTTTATAAGCTACCAAGTCCATGGGATTTACTATGGCAGCCTGATCAGTCTACAACAAATGAGGAATCTCAGAGAAAGAAGAAAGCCTTACAGATACAGGTACAGCAAAAGGAAACCCAGTAGGTATATTCTTGGTTCCTGGACTGGACGTAGATGAACAAAGAAAGGCAATACAGAATATATCTGACATAGTAAAAGTGATCAAAAATATGATCTCTAGGGCTTTGTAAGGGGGGTCACAAACACAAGTTCACTCTTTAACCCCAACATCCTATGACTAAGCTCAGGACAAGCAGGTGTTTGCATAATATCATCACTCCTTTCTGTTTCTATTTTTTGTCAACGAAACCATCCAAATAGAACAGAACATCAACTTAATTATGCTAAATCATAAAATCTAGAATAGATGTATTTTGTCAAATTCACATCAAGGTAGAATTTACTCACAAGAAGACCTCAAAAAATAAAACTGACATTCTTATCCTTAGCTTAGTTCTGTCTCATACAGGAAGATGGCAACTATCACAGCTCAGAAAAGATTTACACTTTTAAAAGCCATGCATTGCCAGAGATAAGCCTTGAATTACAGGGCCATTCTAGAGCCTTACAGCCAGAGATAAGCTGCGATCCTATTTCCTATTATCAGAGTCAGGACTTTAAATCAAAACAGAACTGTCAACTGCTATATAATAATTTGAACTATAAATACAGCCTACTGTCTTTATTCTGGGAGCCTGCTTGCTCTGAAATCTTGCTTTAGGCATGCAAAACACTCCACCAGGCTATCAAAAATTAAGTGGGCTTTTGTTTTTGTTTCTGTTTTAGTGGGGAGAGGCAGGATAGATTTCTTTCAAAAAGGAACAATGACAAATTGAGTTGGGAGGAGTAAAAACTATTTTTAAAACGGAACTTCCCAACTATCAAGATCAACAATTCAAACATGGTTTGTAGAGCCCTTATTGTGGTGGTTAAAGAAAACCAAGGGTGGGGGCTGGTAAAGGGGTAAATAGATTTTATTCAGGAACTATCAATAGGGGAAAAAAGAACTCAGTATAAAACTGGCTCCGTTCCGAATAGAGCATGGACAAGCAGGGATTTATAGCCAAGGTGGAGAGTGGGGCCAGCGAAAAGGAAAGTATTAGGTGGAAACATCAGGGACCGGAGGGGATCTGGTTAAACAGACCCGGGAGGACTCTTGCTGAAGGCAGACCTGTGTGATCAGAGATCACTAGGGAATGGTAGGGGGTGAGGAAACTTGATCAGATATCCAGGGGGATCAGATATGGAGGGTGGGGGATTCATGCTAGACTGACTTAGCAAGATTCTTTCTACAACTGGGCTCTACAGGACAAGGCTCAAGGACAGGGTAGAGTGGGAAAGGGGCTCAGAGAAGCCTGTCTAAAATTTGGTCAGTAAGATACTGTCAGGGGCGCCTGCGTGGCTCAGTCGGTTAAGTGTCCCACTCTTGATTTCTGTATTGGCAGAGATGAGCCTGCTTGGGATCCTCTCTCTCTTCCACTCTCTCTGCCCCTCCCCCACTCACATTTTTCCTCTCTCTGTCTCTCTCAAAATAAAAATAAATAAACTTTAATGAGAGAGAGAGAGATTGTCAGTTGTCAAGGAGCTATGCTGGCGATCCCCAGAGGCATTACCCTGACAACAAAATCCCCCCTACTTGGAAAATTCTACTGCCTTGAACATGGAAAGTCATAAAGAAGTCTGTAACTCGTGGTGTCTCCCTTTGGTTCTGCAGTGTAGACAGGTGTAGACAGGTAGAGTCAGTCAAGAGAAGGTACTATTTACCCAAGAAGGAGCCAAAACCTGGAGAGAAAGAAAGGAAAAGGAGAAAATGGAGCAGGAAGCTAAGCAGTCAGGAGGGATGATGGGAATCTGTCGGTGCTCACCGCTCATTGACCTTCTCTGCTATTAAAACAAATTCAGGGGATCCTTAAACTCCAAAGACTTCTGTGGGGTGGTTTCCCAAGCAGAACTCCCCTTCTTCTCCTAATTCAACACAACAATTCCAGGGAGAAGGAACACCCCAGAAAGCCAAACCACAGCCTGCGTCCTGACCCAGTTCTGACTTTGATGGCCAGCTGGCCAGCACAAAAATGAGCAGTGCTGCCTTGACCCTAGCAAGGGGAAGACATGCCTCGTGGCTTGTGGCCACCTGCCTCCTCAAAGTGCTGGCCTCCAACCTGCAGCAACTCCCCATCAGTACCCTGCAGAAGCTGTGGATGGACCCATCCCGGGCAGCACGTGCCACACGCACCCTTAAATCTGGAGAGAAACTCCTTTCTTCCCAAGCAAGGTGGATACTTGAATGCTTAGACACAAAAGAGTGAAGCAGTGTATATTATTATCCCTTTTCTACTGCGTGGAAAACCAAATACAGTGACTGAAGGCCAGGCATTTTGGAAAGGTACTCAGACCTAAACACTTAACCATTAGCCATTTCTGAGGGCACTGGATCCTATCAAATCGAAGCTGGTCTGCCCTGGGCGGCCTGGCTTTCTCTCATTGAATCTTGATAATGGGTAAAACTGGAAAACTGATCAAAAAGACTATTCAGGGGCACCTGCGTGGTTCAGTTGGTTAAGCATTCGACTTCAGCTCAGGTCATGATCTCACAGTTCATGAGTTTGAGTCCCACACCGGGCTCTCTGCTGTCAGCGTGGAGCTTCAGGTCCTCTGTCCTCTCTCTCTGCTCCTCCTCCACCTGTTCTCTCTCTCTCAAAATAAATAAGCTTCAAAATAAGAAATTAAAAAAGATTATTCATAGTTACTAGCTAATGTTTATTAAGTGCTATCAAAAGAAAAACTTACGAGGACTCAGTGAGGAGAGACTTCGGTTCCAAGGCTTATTGTGTGGGATGGAAAAGGGCTATCAAAATGGCGGGGGGGGGGGGGCAGGGGGGAATTACTGCAAGAAGGGACCACTCCAAGCACAAGATCGGTAAGCATCTCAAAACCAAACAGAAAATAGGGTTTTCTTTTATATGGTAAGGAGGCAGGCAGAGACGGGCAGAATCTTTGGAATCTGGGCAAGTAAGGAGAATTGACCAATGGGGTCTGACTGGAAGAGGGTCTAGCTGTGGCCAGCTGATTGCCACAAGAAACTAATAAGGGGGGCGGGTCCCTTTGCTCTGACTTGAGGATAAGCAGTGCTCGGGGTCCTGTAGGAAGGACAGAGTTCTGACCAAAATTTAGCAAAGACAAAGCCGAGGGTAAGAAACGGGGAATCATGAGCACCCAGCCAGTGCTTACCACATAGAGAGCACTGTGCTAAAATCCCGTGTGAAGAAAGGGCTTTAATTTTCCTCGTTTTGAAGAGACAAAATAGATTCTGAAAGTTCAAGCAATTTTCCCAGAGTCACTCAGCTGGTAAAATCTCTACAACTCCGGTTACCCAAAGGGAAATAATCAGAAATATGGTGTGTGGATGGTGATATAGGGAAATTGGTTGTTTTCTTTAACTTCAATCCCTCAATAATGTTCACCACATGTTTAGGGGTGAATATAATGACTAAAGGTAGAGATTTATAGTCTATAAATCTACCCCACTTAATCTCACCGAGTCTTTCTGTAACTGGTGTCATACAATTGATGCTTTTGTTATCCTTTAAGAAAACTTTTATTGTTTTTTATTTATTTCTGAGAGAGAGAGAGAAAGAGACAGCATGAGCAGGGGAGGGTCAGAGAGAGAGAAACACACAGAATCTG
Source organism: Hyaena hyaena (assembly GCF_003009895.1). Classification (NCBI taxonomy): domain Eukaryota; kingdom Metazoa; phylum Chordata; class Mammalia; order Carnivora; family Hyaenidae; genus Hyaena; species Hyaena hyaena. The sequence goes on along the minus strand of NW_024081110.1, from coordinate 887,530 downwards.
AAATAGCCTCCAGGCTCTGAGCTAGCTGTCAGCGGAGAGCCTGACGCGGGGCTCGAACCCACAAACCGTGAGATCATGACCTGAGCCGAAGTCGGACGCTTAACTGACTGAGCCACCCAGGTACCCCTTTGTTATCCTTTTAAATCTTAAACTAAGTAGGCTGTGGCTGAGCTTTTTCTCCCCAGGTTGTCTACTAAGCTGCACCAGGACACCCCAGAACCACCATAGGAAGATGGGGCTAAGGGAATGGATCATGCCTACACACCTTTCTCAAGAGAAGTCCTGGGAAGTGGGGGAGGGGTAAAGAACTCCTCCCTGCCAAGTCCAATCTCTAAAACACTATGCACCCAGACAGTGGATGCCTCAACCATACAATTTCAGCCACGGTGACTTTTACACTTGCTCTAGGCATTTAAAAATTCACATGAGCCTGTCCTCATGGTCAGTCACCCACATCATTGTCAATACCACAGAGAGATCTTTAGACAGGCACTTCTAGATTTCCCTGACCTGAGGGAGGCTGGCATCTGCCCAAGTAGATACTAGCAGTCTCTCATCTGTCTAAAACCCCCTTGAAAAAAAATAAATAAATAAAATAAAACCCCCTTGATTAATGGCATTGAACTGAGTATACCTCCACTAGTCTAAGTGGAATATATACAAGTCTCTGTGCCAGGCTGGCTACAAAGAAACTCAGTTGGAGGTCTATATAGATACAAAACCTCAACTCTAGTCCTTGTAAGTCCCGTACCCAGACAGGGATGACACCTTTAAGCCACTAAATCCAAATTATAAAGTTTTATCCCTTATGCACCCCCTTCAAAAGTAATCCATGTTCAGAAGGGAGTGTTTTCCGATGGACTGCACGTAGCTTCTAGCAGTTTCCAAGCTCCTCCTTGTACAAATGCCCTATGGAGGCATCCTTGAGTTCACTATTGCTGCCCAGACATCTCACCTCTACAAGATGGGGCAGTTGAATATGAATGAGGTCTCAGAGATTCTGTGGTTCAGCCTGATACAAACTTACCTGAACTCTGGTAAGAGGAATGTTAATTACACCTGCTCATACTTGACTATAAATTCCATGAGGTTGAGAGCAGATCCACATGGTTCGTTATTGTTTCCACATTTCCTTATAATGTGCCTGGCACCTGCTAGCAATTAATGTGATTTGTTGAATGAATAAAAGAATAAAGAAATGAAGGTATCTTGCCTTGTTAGGTTTTTGTGAATATCAGTTAAAATCACATGTAATTTGTAAACGACACTTCTCTGCAAATAACAGCTAAAAATAAATTCACTGTTGTTACTCTCACAGGTAATGGGCATGGTTTATTAGAAAATTAAAATGAACCATATTCACTGTAAAATTTATTCCCCAGAAAGCACATTTTTTCTCAAATGATAAAAATGGAAGAAACTCCTTATTTTGAAAGGCTCACTATTTAAGTCACTTGTATATGATAATAAACACACTTTATATTAAAGACATAAATACCATAAATATCATGTGCAATGAATTACCACTGAAATTAAAAGCAGTTTCAATCTGTAGAATCAGTACAGAGAAATAAAAATAATCAGAGTCTTAAAAACGAGAGTCTGGCCATGTTTCTTCTCCACTGAACAAACACATACACAAACACACCCACACACAGGTCAAAAAGAGAGAGTCTGTAAGCCATTGTTAGATGCTACAAGCTGGGAAGCTAACTTGTTATTCCAGAATGGAGAGAGAAATTACTAGAAGCAGCAAATGATGGCTGCAGTTAGCCATCTCCCAAAACATTCCCAGAAACAAGCCATCCTATGGTTTGAAGGGGAGAAAATTTACCGATGACTTGGAGTGTCCAGGAGTAACCACCATAACATGCAACTAAGATAAATTAAGCTGTCGTCATAACTGACACATAGGAAGCACGGAACTCGGAAATGGCAAACTTCTCTAACTCATAAAGAAGAAATGTTATCATAAAAGGGAATATTGGGGCTTAGAATTTTTCAGCATTTATGCTGCATAGTCCCAGGAAGGAAAACATCTTGCCTGATGGTCATTAGGTAGGTTACTCTACAACAGAGAAAAGCCTCAAGCAGCCAACAGAATTCTCCATCTCAACTCATACTGATTCTGCACTAAGCAAGCAACTCTGGAGAATGATTTTCTTCACTAAATGCCCAGTACCGGCGTGTTCCCTCAATTTTTCTTCTCTCAGGCTACCATGGGGCTTTTCCTGGGCCATACGTTTCACATGTAATATACGACATTACCGTGTTCATGTCTTCCTCCCTGGACAGACCACTGCCTGGGAGCCAAGAAGCAGAGGCTGCCTGCTGGCAGACAGCCAGAGCCACTCAAGAGCAAGCTCACTCCTCTTCTTCTACCTTCTGGAAGGAGACTGTCTCCTCTCCACAATTCATCCTGCTGCAGCTGGTCTAGGAAGTCAGCTCTGGTTGTTCTCAGATCAAAGGGGTTGTTTGTTGTGGTCTTAGGAGTGGGGGTGCTATGTGGTATTCGTTCTCCTCGATTCCTAGACATCTGCCAGCGGGCCGACAAATACGCCATTTGGTTGCCTTCCTTGGCAGCTCAGACTTGCTGAGGGCACACCCCGAGGACAGCCTCTATTCAGAGCAAAAGTAGATTCCTCTCTGCTAGACACTGTGTGCAACATATTTTTCATTCATTACAGTCATTTCTGATTTTCAGCATATAGTTTTTAAACGACAGCAGTAGTCCATTTTCAACCTGTAGAAGTGTCAAACAGATTGAGTTCTCCAACTTTGGGAATCAGTTGCTTGATAATCCTCATCGTAATTTCACGATAAACCCATAAGTGGAAGGTTTATGAGGACAGAAGCATCTTCTAACTTCAGAGTTGTTTGGCCAGGGAATGAGCTGTTGTAAGAGGTGATGGGCTTCTTGTCAGTAGAACAGGTTGCTAGTCAGAAAGCTAAGCTCTCAGATTCCTTATAAAAAGGAATATATAGTCATTATGTTTATGGATATTTACACATATATTTAAATTGGAAAAATGAAAAGCCCATGTGGCAAGTTCAATCATAAAACAAGCAAGTAAACAAAATGGAAAGGGAAACCCTCCTTGAATTACCACAGCCACTAGTACTTGAGGAAACAGTGCAGTGAAAGGCAGGTAGGGCAACACAGCAACCTGCGTGGATCTTCCAATGAGTCTTAAAGAACGGTTCTAGAACTTTCTATGACAAAAGCCTGGCCCTTTGTCACATGTCCCACTTCTTGGTCAGTAGAGAGGTGTCCTTATCCTTAGTTTAGCATCAGGACTGAGAGGTGCTTCAGCCCATAAGTGAGACCACTGGGGGGCCTGGGTGGCTCAGTTGGTAAAGTGTCCGACTTTGGCTGAAGGCATGATCTCACACTTCCCAAGGTCAAGCCACCCCACATCAATCTCTGTGTTGACAGCTCACAGCATGGAGCCTGTTTCGGATTCTATGTCTCCCTCTCTCTTTGCCCCTCCCCCACTTGCTCGCACGCATACTCCCACTCTCTCTCATCTCTCTCTCTCTCAAATAAACATGAAAAGAAAAGAAAAGAAAAGAAGAGAAAAGAAAAAGGAGACCACCATGGCATCTGAGCAAAGACTGAGAGATGATCATTAAGAATAAGGACAATGGGACGCCTGGGTGGTTCAGTCAGTTGAGCAACCAACTCCTGATTTCGGCTCAGGTCATGATCTCATGGTTCCTGGGATGGACTTCCACACTGGGGTTCTCTCTCTCTGCCCCTCCCCAACCCTCTCTCAAAATAAATGAATAAACTTTAAAAGACTAAGGATAAGGAGGTGTGCACAGTAGGAACTCACCTGAAGTGGCATCGGCGGCACTTGAAGCAAGACAAGACAGAAGAGAGGGTGCAAACCCATGAGAAAGAAAGTTTTCAGTCCTTCTTTTTGTCCTGATTCCTAAAGAATCAGCATTCCCCCCCCCCCTTTCAAGGAAAGCACTTACCTTATTAAAACAAAAACTAAACCTTCAAACTTAGTATTCAGGGGGAAAAACAAAAACAAAGAAACCAAAAAACCTCAAACTCACCATGAGGAGGAATAACTGACCTACAGGGTTGACCCCAATCCCTGAGTGCTCTTCCTCTATGGCCTTGACTCCTCTGGCGGGCTGCTCCCTGACCACGGGTTCAGCTGGCTGGAGCTGCTGTCTGCCAGCAGAGGCAGGCTGGGCCAGTCAAAAAGAATTCAGGAGGCAGGGGACGCACACAGTAGGCTTCTTGTTCTATCACATTTGGTCCTCTCCAGATCTCAGATCCTTCCCCATCCCACCTAGCGGGTAAATTATCACCAGGATAGCCCCAAAAGGGTACAGTTTTGAGCACTCTTACCTGCTCCCCTCTCCTGCCAGGTGCGTATCAGCCCATGATATTTGTATTAGTCTCCTTGGGTTGCTGTAACAAAGTCTCACAGACTGGGGGGCTTTAAGCAATAGAAATATTGTTTTCCCTTCTATGTGAACATGCCCTGAGTACATGTCAGAGGACTTTACCCTGTACGGGCCATCACCACTGCCATGGCCTTCCTAATACAAGGTTTGCATACCTAACTCAGCCAGAAAATGAGGTCCTCTTTTCCCCCAAATTACTGGCCAACCAAATAAGTCACAGAAACGCAAATCCCTTCCAATTAAAAACAAATAAGAACGGAGGGTGTAATTCGATGGTGGAAATCAAAGCTGAAGTGTGAATAGAATATTATCTTTAACACCCAGCTTGTGGTTGATAACCTTGGTTAGCCAGTTATTGGGTTGGATATTGTTAAGAAGCTATCAACACGGTGTGGACAAAACAGGCTTATCACAGGGTCATGGCCATGGGAAGCTCAGAAGTCATCCAGTTTGTGTCCTGCTTTCGTGTTCCATCCTAATCAGCTGGTGTTTAGTGCCACCTGTCATTACTGTTATTGTGAGGTCGTTGTTTGTTTTGAGGTTTATCTCCTCTCGGAGTGGGGAGCGAGGGCGGGGGGAATGCTCTTGTTCCTGATCCAGATCCGCTTTCCCAGTCTGTCTCCATTTGTCACATTCCAAATTCCCAGCCTGAGGAAGTCGAAATAATGATCACACTGTCTGATTCCTCAGTGTTCAGATCAGAAAAGATGCATACTGGTATCAAGTTACCTATTCGACACAATTGATACAAAGCTAAACTAAATATTTCCCATCAGTGAGATGGAATTTGGAAAGAAATATTCACAAAGATACTATCACTTTGGCGATCTAGTCACAAGGGAGTAATAGAGGACCTGCATTCTCTCTCCTGAGAATTACATCATTGTAAATTGGGATTCTGTGGCATAAAATATGCATTGAAATCATATCCTCCAAAAAGTATTTGATTGAAACATTTCCTTTAAATATGATCACCCAACTGCAGTGAGAAGAGGTTCTAGGCAAAGTATAACCTCATGAGCCAACTCCTGCCACTAGTCTGTTTTTGTACAGCCTGCAAACACAGAATGGCTTTTACCTTTTTAACCAGTTATAAGATAAACAAAGGAAATGAGGCATGGACCATATATATAGACAGCAAAGTCCTTTAGGGAAAAATTTTGCCTGCCCCTGAACTACAGCGTCATAGAATAAAGATGTAACCGAAAGTCCCTCTGCTATAGATATAGTAGTTGCCATTCACATTTCCAAGTGAAAAATTGAAGCAATTCACCTAAATGCATCAGATAAAGGGAGAGAGGTATGTATATAATCATTTGTTGGCCATTTACTCTATTTGTTCTCAGCATATTGACAGTTGGTAAATAGCACATAAAATGATCTTTTTCTGCTCTAATAGAGGGAGGGGGGAATCTCCTCCATCCCACCCCACTAACAGCCTGCACATATTCCTCGCTCATCCTGGTGGTAACGATTCCACGTTCACTGATATACTTGGAGAAAGCAGTCTCTGCCACCCGTCTGATGCCTTTACTACAAGCAAGCATCTCAGAGACAAGGAACAATTCCGGAGCTCCTGGTGAAGCCCCAACCTCCAGAGATCCTCCATAATCCATCAGAGCTAAATCTGTAGCCACTTATTTACTTAACTGCTTGGATCAGAAAAGTTAATAAATCTGTTAAGTTTCTCACAATCTACAAATGAATGAAAACATATGATATGCCTCTCTCTGACTGACTTACATCAAACTTAACAGAAGACAATGGTAGGGGGGAGGAGGGGAGAAAAGTTACAAACAGAGAGGGAGGGAGGCAAACCATAAGAGACTCTTAAATACTAAGAACAAACTGAGGGTCAATGCGGGGGGGGGGAAATGGATGATAGACATTGAGGAGCTCACTTGTTGGGATGAGCACTGGGTGATGTATGGAAGTCAATTTGACAATAAATTATATTTTTTAAAAAAAGAAAAGTTAATAAATCTTTTCTTACCTCCCCAAAGGCCAAACCATTACATTCTGGAATAGGCACCAATGTTAGCTCCAAAGGTGTTGGGGAGATTGGAGCATTGTCATTCTGGACATAAAATCTAGTCACATAGGGCTACCTGGTTCCTGGAGGGATTTTATTTATATAACAAAAGGGTTAAGAAAAGTGTCCCTTTATAAGTAGAGATAAATTATTTTTCTACCGCCCTCACCTATGGAGTGTCCACTACTTACACAGGAAAAATCTCCACTGGCTTTTATATGTCACCAAGAAGTGGCAAGGGGTTCACAGTCTATATTTACTGAGTGATAATAAGAAATCTCTCTGAGCTTCTAGGTTGGTTAAAACATGGAGAATAAGGGAGTGTGGTGCCCTGAGAGGGCACAGAAGTGAGGCACCCTTTCCCCATGCCTCGCCCCATGCTCCTCTTCCATCTGGCTGTTCCTGAATTATGTCCTTTCATAAGAAACCACTGATTTAGAAGCACTTGTTCCTGACAGTCGTGAGAAGAAACAGAGTTAACTGCATACACCACCATGGCAGCAAAAAGCGACAAATTAATTTTTTTAATGACATCTTAAAGCCTTGACACTCAATGACAAGCACAGGATGATGAGCACTAGAGGAAGCAGTCCTCAATGGAACAAAGCCTTGACTTGCACAATGGATTTAGATAGTCAGTGTCCTGGGGGTCGAGCTTTGACTTGTCTTGGAGTATAGATCTACTTTGCCAATGGCACTGAGTATGCCAAAGGCTCTGGGCAGAACACAAAAGGACACTCTACTTTTAAGCCCATCCAGAGTTGCAAGATTCTGAAGGGGTGTGCGACTGCGCAGAGAAGATAGCACGGGCTGTGAGGTCTGCTTCTGCCTGGTACTTAACACAGGGCATCCGGGGCTCCTGGTTTCCCACACAGCAGTGAGCTGTGTTTCCTTTGTTTTGCTGGACTGTCTGTGCTGGTTTCTATGCATCAGATGAAGCAATCCTTTTCCCAGTTTGGAGGGAGCGGTCTCCCCTGGGAGATCCACCTTGCCAGTCAACCCCCCCTCCGCTCCTGGTTGTCCTCAAAGATCTGGGCATGTTCCACACGGCCTACTTTACTTTTCACAGCTCCCAATATTTGAGGCCATGCCAAGACCCCTCAGTGTCCCAGAAGGGTCTATCTCAGTCAGCACCTGGATTCAGGCTGGCTAGAAGCCAGCCCCTCAGGCGGCACCTTTTAAAGTCTGCAAAACGCTGCTGGTGGGAACGCAAACTGGTACAGCCACTCTGGAAAACAGTATGGACGTTCCTCAAAAAGTTAAAAATAGAACTACCCTACAACCCAGCAATTGCACTACTAGGTGTTTAACCAAGGGATGCAAGTGTGCTGTTTTGAAGAGGTACATGCACCCCAATGTTTATAGCAGCGCTATCCACAATGTTTATAGCAGCACTATCCACAATAGCCAAAGTATGGAAGGAGCCCGAATTTCCATCAACAAATGAGTGGATAAAGAAGATGTGATAAATACATACAATGGAGTATTACTCAGCAATCAAAAAGAATGACATCATGCCATTTGCAACTCCGTGGATGGAGCTGGAGGGTATTATGATAAGTGAAATTAGAGAAAGACAAATGTCACATGACTTCATTCATATGGGGATTTTGAGATACAAAACAGATGAATATAAGGGAACGGAAGCAAAAGTAATATAAAAACAGGGAAGGGGACAAAACCTAAGAGACAAATAGAACAAACAGTAGGTTGCTAGAGGGTTTGTGGAGGGGGGATGGGCTAAATGGGTAAGGGGCACTAAGGAATCTACTCCTGAAATAACCGTTGCACTATGCTAACTAACTGGATGTAAATTTAAAAAGTGATTAACTTTAAAAAATAATAAGAAATAAAAATTAAAAAATAAAGTGTGCAAAAACAGTCCTATGGGGTTGAAAAGATCAGCCCTGCAGGTACCCATTGCCAAGGCCCCACCTCACCCCAGGAGCAGCAACACCCCCCCCTCCCCGCCCCCGCAGCGCAAACGGGGAGCAGGTGACCCCGCCCTAAAATTGAGGCCCAGACGCAAACCGCGTGCGCCTTACAACTAGCACCCGGATAAAGCCAGGGACGACGGCACACACGTGGCCCAGGGGTGAAACCAGGGCCTCAGGAGTAAAAACTCAGTCCAGATGCAAACCAGGCGAGCCCCACGGGGACAAGGCCCCGGAGCGGGGACAGCATGAGGACACCGGTGTGTCAGCCCAGCCGCCCCTCCACCCGCAGAGGCCACTGACGCTGCAGGGTGAGTCGTCACGTGGGCTGGGGGCTCGAGCTGCAGTCTGGAGGTGGGGGCTGGGGTTTGCAAGCAAGAGGGCTGGGGGCTCCTACCTCAGGTGCAGGTCTTACAAGTTGGGGGTCCCCCACGTGAACTCAGGGCCTCGGTCCCCTCCCGGGCACGCGAGGGGCCTCACGCGGGCCCCCCGCAGCCGCTCCTCCCTGCTTCTGGGCGCCCCCAGTCAGGGGCGGGGCTTCGCTGGGCTTTGTGCCTCTGGGTCCCCGTGCGTCGCCACGTGGCCCACAGGAGTCCCGGTCCGGACCCCGCCACGGGCTGTGACGCGGGGACAGGAGGCCCGGACTTCGCAAGTCACAGCCGCTGCTGGGTCCTGCCATTCTCCTGCTTCGTTCTTCGTATGACACTGCCTGTCCCCGCTGTGCGCAGGAGTCAGTGAGAGGGGACAAGATTATAACAGCATCGTCTTATGGAGTAAAAACTGTCTCTTGCAATAGATGATGATCCTATTATGAAAAAAGGGGAGGAAAAAAATCGTGGGTGCATTAGGAATAAAATTAATAAAGGTGACCATGAGAAACTCAACAGACACCTTTTATTTGCGTCTATTTAAATCAGTTTACCCTGAGGGTTTAATAGAAGGAGTCCAAAAACCAGCACGTTTCCACTCTCACTACTAACTTAGATATTTACTAGGTAGGGGAACCCAAAATCAAGATGGTTATCATGGTTTCTATCCCGCTGTAAAGATGTTTTCCTATCCTGCTGTAAAGAACGTTTTTTTCCCTCTAGGTTTCCAAGGAGATTTCTAACATAATTAGTATGGTATCAATAATCCTGACAGCAATAGGTATAAAAGAATTTATTTCTTAAATATGTACACTATGGTACGTTCCAGGCCTTCCCAGTCAGCTGGGAAGGGTCAAAGCTATTGAGAGCTATAAAAACAGTGATATGGAAATCCCGAGGCTAAAGGTCCATTTGAAAAATGTCCTCACCTATGGCTTTTTAAGTGTTATTTTGCTTTGTTTTATTTTTAGATTAATCAATGCTTGCTTTTCTGTAGGGGAAATTAAAAACTAATAATGAATAATTAATTACAGAAATATTATCTAAATATGCTTTTTGTCCCTCCAAGGGGGAAAAAAATCCTGTGAACACAGAGCGATAGTTTTGTTTTTTGTGTGTTCTTTTGTGTGGGTTTTCTTTGGTGTTGGCGTGAAAGTAGCAACAAAGATTTTCATATGTTGTCTCAAACGCAGTCTTTTGAGTCATGTTGGTTTTCTCAAGCCAAAGGCAGTCAGGAGCCAAAAACTTATAGTCCTTGGAGTGTGTTCAGATCCCCCCCCCCACCAAACAAAGCTAATAGATGAAAGCAGCTTCCTTGTTCCAAAGACAACTGAGGTCTTTCTGAAATGGAAATGAACTCTCAAATTCTCCCTTCCTGAACCTTTCACAGTTATTAGTAACTGCTAGAACTTTTGGAGAGCCAGTTCTGTGCCAGAACTTGTTAGCTATGTACTATGACTCATCGCCATAACTGGATGAGGTCATTATTATTTTTCTTGTTTTACAGATAAGCATAAGTAACACAAAGAAAACCATTGATGAGTAAAACAGTAAGCTAAGAGTGGGATAAATGGCCTGACCCAAAGTCCAGGCTCTTTCTTCTGTGTCTCTTGTTTGGAAGCCACTGTCAAAGATTATCTAGCGAAATCTAGTGAGAGGTTTATTGGTTTGGTTGGTTGGTTTTTTTAGGATGATTAATTGATGAAGCTTCAGTAATACAGCCATTCAGAAGTTTTGGGGTTCCAACATAGAAGAACACATACTATATGACAGAGCAACACAGCTGAACAGTAGTGGTGGAATCACAGGGTTGTAGGTCAGTTAGACAGCCACATGGTAAAAAAAAGTGAATCTATTCCCTACACCTCACACCACATAGACAGCTCTTTCCCAGGTAAATCTAACTGTAAAAAGTAAAATAGTAGTTTATAACGAAGAAAAAGGAAGAATGTTTATTACCTTGATATAGGAAAAAATTTCTTAAACAGGACACAAAATGGACTAACCTTAAATTGAAAGCTGAGTTAACAAACAAGTTGCAAAATACAGACTGTCCAAGAGTTGAATAGGGTTTTCACAACAGAATATTCAGATGACCTATAAACATATTAAAAGGAGTTTAATTTCATTAATCCCCAGGGAAAATGTAATGTAATATAGTACACTTGCCAGAAAAGCAGTAATTGAATAGAATGTAACAAATTTAATAGATAGTTGTCAAGAACATGGAGCCACTTGAACATTCATATGTTGCTGGTAAAAGTGTAAATTGGTACAGTCTCTTTGGAAAATTGTTAATGTTTATCAATGGCAAACCTCTCCCTATGACACAACAATTACACCCCTAAAATCTATCCCATGGAAATAGATACATAACACTATCCTTGACATATTCAGGAAGGTTCATAGCAGGGCTGTTCATAACAGCCCAAAACTCAAAGCCACCCAAGTATCAACCAACAGTAGAATGGGGAAATACATTTTGGGATAATTCTACAATGAAATATTATACAACAATGAAAAAGGGGGGAACTGCATATGACAATATGATTGAAACTGAAAGACATAATCCTAAGTGAAAAAAACGTAATTTTTAAATGATTAATTTAATGATAATAATTAAATAATTAAATGATTCCATTTATGTAAAGTTTTAAAATAGGCAAAACTAATTTGTGGTGTTACAATGAAGATTTTACTTACCTTTAGAGAAGACGAAGGGAGTAGAAGAGAAGGGAGCTCCCAGGGTACTGAGAATGTTCAATTTCTTGATTTTGGTGGTAGTTACAAGGGTATGTTCACTTTGTGAAACTTCCCCCAAGCTATACACTTATGTTCACTTTTCATAGGTACGTTATTCATAAAAAAAAAAAAAGTTTATTAGAACAAAAAGGGAGAAATGGCTAAGCATAAGTAGACACATTATAAATAGAAAGGTCTGGGCAAAGACCAAACAAAGGTCAAGGGAGATGAGGACAAATGCAAAGAAAGCATTGTAACCTTGGAGAGATTAGCCTCATGGGAATGACAAAGACCAGCATCAGTGTCAGGGAGCCAAGAAAGAAAAGAGTGAGGGAAGAGGCAAGGTCTTCAAGACTATTGGAGGAAAAAATACAAAGCAGAAGGTTCAAGTAAAGATCTTTTTTAAAAATGAAAATCAGGTGTTTTTGAAATCATAGACAATAGAGGTTCAAAAGCATCAGCAAAAGAAGGAAAGTGAAGAAGCTAAGAAATAGATGAATGGATGAATGAAATAACACTTACTGAGGACTTACCCTGTATCAGAACTGCTAGCAGGGAATTTCAGGTAAAAAAAAAAAAAAAAAAAAAAAAGACAAGGAAAGAAAGCAGAAGAGAAGAAAATAGAGCAGTTTTGTTTTCCTAAAATCATTGGGCTACAGGCTGAATTGATGAAGCCTCAAGTGTTACTACATACACACTTTACCTAATGTGTCAGGTGAAGTCACCCATCAGGTGAAAACAATCTCATCAGTAACAAGCACAAGAGAGATCAGCTGCCTTTGAGGTAGCTTGGTGCAACCTTAAGGTTTGTGTTAGTTACCTGTGGCTGCTGTAAAAAAAAGTACCACAAACTTACGGAGTAAAACAACAAGCAGAAATGTGTTGTCATAGAGTTCTGGAGCCTTGAAATCCACAGCAGGGCTGGGCTCTCTGTGATGGCTCTAGGGAAGAATCTTTCTTTGCTTCTACCAACTTTCAGGGTTTGCCAGCAATCTTTGACATTCCTTTACTTGTAGATGCCACTCCAACCACATGCCAATCCTCCCTGTGTGTCTTCACGTCATCTTCTCTCTGTTCATATCTGTCATCACATGGCCATCTTCTTATAAAGATGCCGGTCATATTGGATGAGAGACCTACCCTGCTTACTCCCATATGACCTCATCTTAATTAATTACATCTACAACTACCCCATTTCCAAATAAGGTTACATTCTGAGGCACCTTGGGGGTTAGGACTTCAGCATACCATTTTTTGTAGACACAATTCAACCCCTAACAAGGGCACGTCTAAGAATACAACAAGACAATAATCATATCTTCTCTTAAAAGCAGTGTAAGTGGTAAGTGAGCAGAAAGAAGGCGTGTCACCTGAGCCCAAGTTGTTTTACTGGGCCACATTGCTTGTCCAGGTCTCTTTAACCTAATGTACATTCCAGTATCTGAACGTCTAAGACCCTGTGTGACAAAGAGATCAATGAGGCATCTCATCTGCTAATCATTATGTATTCTTGTGTTCAGTTGCTATGGCCGTGTAACAAATGACTCCAAAACCTTGTACTGTGAAATAACCACTACTATGCTCACAGATTGTATGGTCACAAATTCAGACAGGACCAAGTGGGGACAGCTTATCTTGGTCCACGAGGTCTGGGGCTTTATCGAGAAAGCACAAAGGCTGCAGGATGGAATCACCTGAAGGCTTAATTCACTTACAGGTCTTGTGGACGATGCTAGCTGAGATCTTGGCTGAGATTGGCAGCAGGAATAAACAGTGCGCTGCTTCTCCACGTGTCCTAGGCTTCCTCATAGAGAACAAGGCATATTTCAGAAATTAAGGAAAGTAGGTTAGCTGAGGAGATGGGGGCAGAAATAGTACTAGATGAGGCAAGCAGAGGCTGTGATCATCCGGGCTTCTGTAGACCATGCTAAGAATTTTGGACTTAGTTCTAAGGGCACCGGGACACTTTTGAAGTGTTTTAAGAAGGAGAGTGATACAATCAACCTAACATTCTATGAAGATCACTTGAAGATGATGAATGGATTAAGCAGAAGAAGACAGGAGGGGATTCTGGAAGACTGTCTCAGAGGATTAGATCAAGAAGGGTGGCTGAGCACCTAATTTAAGAAGAAATTTTAAAGTAAATTCCTAAAAGATGAAATGCAAATAGGATACATTTCACAGGGAAAATCAGAGCCCAAGAGAGATCAAGAGAAACTTCAGGCTCTGAGCCAAGGATCTGAACAGTAGGAGGGGCCCTGGGTCCCTTGCAGGATGATAGTTACAGAATTGCAGCTACTCCTGGCCCCTCCATCCTTGGGGGGGGGGGGGGAGGGCTACAGCAGCAGTGTGTTTTATTTTATTCAATTGCTGGATCCCTCCAGTCTAGAAGAGGATCTGGCAAATCGTTGCTCGTTGAGTACGGATGAATGAATGAACATGGCTCAGACTGCAAGGGCAGGACAGGACTCCCAGCTGGCTACAAGCTCTGAGGGAGTAGGGATCCCCCAAAAGCAAAGGACAAATCATCTAAATAACACTCTGCCACCACCGCTGTAGTCACCTGCAGCTAGCTAAGATAAACAGAGCAGACAAGAGAACAGTCTCAGTAAGAGTAACAAATAGCCAGGAATCGACAGATACATAAGGAAAACCAAACCAGTGAAAAAGGAGACGTAAGCTTGTGAAAGCGAAAAACATAATCCTAAAGAAACAGAGCTAATAGAGCAAACAGAAGACTTTAAAGTAAATGTAATTTATAACCTCAAAGATTTGGCGGAGGAAATAATGGCCATAATCCAGGACAAGATGATGGAAGCCGGATCTAAAGTGATGGCAGTGGAAGTGAACAGAGACACTGGAAGGTCTGGACTGAAAGCACTTGGTAATTGATTGAAAGTGGAAGATGACAAAGAGGGAGAAGTAAAGACTGACTGGGTTTCTGCCAGAGGAATCTGGTAGAATGAGGTGTATTTACTGATATGGGAGCACTGTGCTAGAGACTAAATGTTTTCCTCCAAAATTCATATGTGGAAGCCTAACTCCTAATGTGGTGATAAAAGGAGGTGTAGCCTCTAGGAGGTAACTTGGTCATGGGAGTGGAACCTTCAGGTATGGGACAAGTGCCCTTATAAAAAGGACCCTAGAGAGCTCCCTCGCCCCTTCCACGTGTGAGGACACAGTGAGAAAACAGCTGTCCATGAACCAGGAACCAGGCTCTCAGCAGACACCAAGTTGGCTGGTGCCTTGACTTTGGATTTCCAGCCTCCAAAACTAAGAAATACATTTCCGTTGTTCATAAACCACCTTGTCTGTGGCATTCTGTTATACCATCCCAAACAGACAGAAGACAACTAGAGAAGCAGATTCTGGAGAGGGTCCTAGGAACTCAGTTTGGAGAGTGTTCAACTGGTTGACAGTGCCTTTTAGACCTCTAATGCAGTAGTGGATTAGCTGTGGGCTACGTGTATTTGGCACTCAGAAGAGAGGTAGGAGCTATAAGTTGGGGGAATATAAATCTACAAAAGCGTAACTGAAGCCGTGAGTGTGAACGAGGTTGTCTGGGGTGTGAGCAAGAGTGCGACCAGCAGAGGTCATAAAACAAAAGTCCCATTTCCAAGGAAACCATATTGGGGAAAGAGTTGTGCAGAGGGAAAACAGAAGTCTCCATGAAAAACCACATTGCCTGGAAAATTTTTAATTCTCCTTTTTTGGTTGTTCTTTGGTGAGAGCTATGGCTTTACAGAAAACAAACTATAAAGTCGGGATCAGAGCCATATCAGTCCCGTTTTGATATGAAGATTAAATGAGATGATGCTCAGGGGCCACTTAGCTCAGCAGTAGACGCATAGTAACTGGTCAGTTAATGAGTTGCAGTACACAGAAGCACAGATGACAGAGATAAAAATGAAGTTCTCTCCCCAGATTCTCCCAGAATGCATAATATACCTGAAAACTGCTTTCCTCAAAATTAGAGTCGTTCATTTTGGATGCATTAGGTTTTAAAAAGTAAAAGTATAGGAATTCGGGGGGTTTTTTTGTTTGCTTAAATAGTGGAAATCTTGTACATATATTTTGTATAACTTTTGAAATCATAAAAAAAACCTTTAAATTTATCTGTATGAAAAATGAAAAACAGAATGTTACAGTGAACATTCAGTTGCGTGTCACAGCAATAATTTGTACAAAGTGTATTTTACGTTACCTCTCCTCACCTGCCTATTTTTAATTTTTTTTTTATTTATTTTTGAGAGAGAGAGAGCACATGTGCATGTGAGCGGGGGAGGGGCAGAGAAGTAGGGAGACAGAGGATCAAACCGGGCTCTGTGGTGACAGCAGTGAGTCCAACACGGGGCTCAAACTCGCAAAACCATGAGATCATGACCTGAGCCGAAGTTGGTCCCTCAACTGACTGAGCCGCCCACGTGCCTCTCATGTGCCTATTTGATTCTAGATGCACTCAGTAAATGCTTCTCTCACTAACTCAGTTACAAAGCCAGTGCAATGAAACCAAAAGAAGCTTGGATTTTTGTTGATGTTTCCCAGGACTGTTTGTCAGAATTCTCTTCTATGTGTAGATTGTTTGTTTTTATTTGCAATCAAGATAAACAGAAAACTGAATCTGGAATCAGGCTGAGAACAAAACAGGAAGATTTTTGCACTGCTGTGAACAATCAGGCCATTTCTTCATGCCGTTTCCATGCCGCATATCCAACAGGAAACATTCAAAGGAAAATCAAGAATTAATTTCAAAGAATGCACGAACCTATACCATTACTTTGTCTGACTCTAAATGCGAACACTCATCTGCCCAAGCTGGTGTCAGAATGAAAAGAAAGTGGAAATAAATGAACCATTTCTGGGTCAGGGATCATCTTAGCTGAATTCAGAAGAACACGATTCAGCTGAGGAAGGAAGAAATCATAAAAAACAAATGATTTTTTAAAAAGAATTTCACTGGGTTTTAATTTGTTAAAACAAGGTGTTTCTTCTTTTTTTCACTGCTTTCTTTGGAATACTTTGGTCCATCTTAGTGCTTCCCTGCCTTCTAGTTCTTCTCCTTTATTCAGTTTATAAACAGAATCGTATTCTTCAATATTCCTCAAAGACTCCTATCTTTCTCATGGCTCTTATACTTCCCATTTGCCTTTTTCTTTAAATGTTTATTTATTTTTTGAGAGACAGAGAAAGACAGAGCACGAGTGGGGGAGGAGCAGAGGGAGACAGAATCCAAACCAGGCTCCAGGCTCTGAGCTGTCAACACAGAGCCCAGTGCAGGGCTCAAACTCAAAAACTGTGAGATCAGCACCTGCGCTGAAGTCAGATGCTCACCCGACTGAGCTACCCAGGTGCCACCCCCCATTTGCCTTTTTAATCAAACTGAAATGTAAAATCAAGTCAAAAATACCATTAACACATATGATCAAACCAATAAACATAAAGCCTTGCCCACTGAGCAACCAGCCCTTCACCTGCCATCCAGGACTCTCGTGATTGCTGTCCTTCTGACTCTGGCAAAATCAACTCCACGCCTGCTGGTAGGACCTCTTCCCTTGCCCACCTTTGCCCCACATCCATCTGACCATATGTCCACCTTCCATAGGACTCATGTCATCCTCCTAGGACTTTACAATTCTGTTTTTTTGTTTGTTTAGTGAATAGCAAATTGAAGAGCATTATGTGTACCGTGATCCTATTTTTATAAATTTTTTTGAAAAAATATAATCAGGTATGTATTAAAAAGTTGCAGAATCTACAGTGTTTTAAGGGGCTGGTAATATGGGAAGACTTTTACTTCCATTTATGATATATTCATAATATTTAAACATTGTATACATATTATACATCTGTAATATTTATTTTTTTAAATATTACATTTATTTACATTTATTTTGAGAAAGAGAGAGAGCACAAGCAGGCTCCCTGCTGTTAGTATAGTATAGTTAGTATAGTTCCATGGGGCTGGAACTCATGAACTGTGAGATGAAGTCAAGAGTTGGCCACTTAACCCACTGAGCCACCCAGGCGACCCCATCTGTAATATTGAAAATAAAGACCAATTATTCTAAGAGTACCTTTTCCATGAAATGTTATATTACTCTTTCTTAACTCCACTTACTCCTATCATTCCCATAATGCTTTTGACATTTGGGCATTTTGTCCACTGTTTATGTGTAAAGATTTATGCTTTTATATGTATATTCCTTCTTTCTTTATTTTTTTCAATGTTATTGTCCTTCTTCCTTGTGTTACAAATCTTAACACTAAGGTAACGTTTGTATCTGCAAATAGGCAAGACTACCTACAATTAAAAGACACAGATGTCTCTTTAATATTCCCTAGAATTTAGCTCATGATAGACACTCCTGAATAACTAAGAGTGAGCATAGTAATGAATGACTCATATTAGCCCTCAGACCTATGTAAAACCTGCCTCAACATTTATTTGTTCGTCAGCAGTTGTATTTTTCTCTGAAACATATATAAAAGGTATTAAATTATACTGGTCCCAGTCGTTCCTGGAAAACCTCCTTTTCTTTCTTTGCAGCTGCCAACAAAGTTACCAAAGCCAGATTTTCTTACCAACAATTTCAGTCATTCTTGACAGCTGGTTGAAAACCCAGGACCCTTTAAAAGATCAAAAGATGGGACGATTTAAGAACTGCCATGCTAATGGAGGTTCAGTCAGGGTCAGCAGTGACATATCCCACTTAGCTTTCTAAGGCTGGATGAAACAAGATTTTACAGCTTTTTATTAATGCCTGCTTTTCCAGCCTTGTATTTGTCTATCAACAGATAATTGTACTTGCAACGATTGGAGACAAACTATCTTTTCTTCTTTCAAATGAGAATTTGTGGGGGTTTTCTGGCCCCATTTGCCACCAAGTGCACATCAGAAGATGAATATCCTGGCAGGAGGTCAATGATGGCTAGGGAGAGAGAGGCTCGCTACCAGCCCAGTGACGGAGCTGGCAGAAGGGCCTTCCCCAACTCCAGTTGCCATGGCAAACTGTCTAATGAAAAATGCTTCCATCTGAATTCATCACTAGAGGGTGATTAGAATGTAAATAATGGTGAGATAGGTAGGCGATAATATTTTTCTATTAAAAGAAATGTGATGAAAAGCACATCCCAGTCGGGCAGCCGCTTGCAATAGGTGTGGCTAGTTTGTCACACATGAAAACCCTGACGCTTTTTACAAAACTTACTGTTTTCCGTTGGATTGTCTGTAAACTCCCATTATATTCCATAGAAAATACGCAACAATTAAGGCTATTTAAAATTGAAATGTATTTTGGGCAAGGAGAGTGAGGTCTGTCATTTTTCTTGCTGTAGGGGATGTATCGTGTATGGGTTAGCATCTGTTCTCAGTAATTCCTCCAGTTCAGTTACAACACATTTGGAAACTGCAGAGATATACAGGGCATTATTCACATTACATTTTTTTAAGCTAAAATTGTATATAGGTTCAGGATATAAATTGCAAACTGAAAGTGGGAATTTTACACCTTTCATTCCCATCTATAAGATGCCCCCAGCGTTGAAAACCGCATGGCCCCTCGCTGTTACACAGCTTTTGTTACAAGTTTTGCCTCCTGGACTGCCTGGACCCCTGCCACAGGAACCTATCTCCCACACTGGGAAAAGGTGATACTATAATTTTACTTTGGTATTTTGAAATTAGGTGAACAGAACAGATAGAGGCATCAGCACATTTAATATTCCAAAGAAAAGTATTGGTATGTTTTCAGCACTCATTTATGTCTTTGTGCACGTGCTCATTCAATTAATATTGACTGTGCACCTGCTATTATTGTCCTCTCTACATAGACTAGAGCTGAGTATGTCTGTGAAGCCTTATGTGCATGGCACAAAGTTATGAGGTTACTTTCTTTTTTTTTTTTTAATATTTTTATTTTATTTCTAGGAGAGAGAGAGAGAGACAGTGTGAGCAGGGGAGGGTCAGAGAGAGAGGGAGACACAGACTCTGAAACAGGCTCCGAGGTGGCAGTCAGCACAGAGCCCGACGCGGGGCCCGAACCCACGAACCGCGAGATCATGACCTAAGCGAAAGTCAGACGCTTAACCGACTAAGCCACCCAGGCGCCCCAATGAGGTTACTTTCTTAAAGTCTGTCACCACTGTCTTTGTCCAACACTGCATGACAGATAGTAAATCTCCTTATATAACTTTGCCTAAGCACCACAGTTGATACTGCAAAATAAATTTTAGTTCTACAATCTAATTATCCCAAGATCACAGCAGTGAGTCATTGCTACCATTATCTCACATTTGTGAGAATTACAAAGTGACACCTTGTGAGTGAATAAGTTACAAAAACAACCCCTTTCTTGGGATTTTAGCCCCCACCTGCACCCTCTACCAGGCTCCTTTGAGCATGTGCTATCTTCACACTTCAGAGAGATGTTGGTTCCCTCCCAGTGTCACCCACTAGTCCAGACCTGGCCCTGCCTCACCCAGCAGGAGCCATTCCTGCATATCCTGTATCTCTGGGGACTGATGCTATGTCAGACCACTCTACCTTCAGATGGCTGTACCCCCAGACAGGCTGAGTTAACCCCTAACTGCATATGGCTGCTCCCTCCCTTCCATTTTGGTCCAAAAATGTACCTGGCTTCCCAGATGTTTTCTGAAAGGCATCTTTGTTGACACTTAAAACTTTTTTCAGTAGATCCCTCCTCCTTGTTCAGAGACCCTCTATACCCCAACATGCCCTGGGCTTTAATAATGCAAGTGCCCTTGATTCTTTACGCAGCTTTCAGGATGTTTGTCTCACCTAATCCTGTACTTCTCCTAACTCTATTGACAGAAGGTAGAACACACCATCTCCACACCTGACAGAAGGTGTGATGCAAAACACACTCTCACAGAAATTATCCATAAGAACCCAATGCCTCTTATGCTAAAAGCATGGGTTTGAGAAAACTGGAGGAAGGTGGTGGTTTGATCCACTCTCCACCTTGACACTCTGGAGCAGATACACCTGTCAAGCTGGAAGAGTCTGGAGGGTGCACTGAGGCCATGGTTTCTCCCACCATCTCTGAAAGAGAGAGCAATATGGATGCTTTTCTTGTCAGAGTCCAGGGAGACCTTGTCGGGGAAGGACTGTACCTGGCCACACTTTCAGAGAGAATTGGCAGTGTTCTAGTTTGTTCACTGTGGGCTCACCGACTTGACACTGCTCAGGAGGTCTCTGCACCCTGACCGGTGTGAGAGCTGAAGGAACACCAAAGTGATCATGTTAAAAATATATAATCTTGAATTTAAGAGGGCTCAGTAACCTGGGAAAGGGAAAGAGAGAAACAGGGAGGAAAGCCAGGTCATGGGATGTCTGGATGGGGGCTTTAATTGGAGGAGAACTAAAGGGAGACCGAGAAAATAACTTTTAAGAGATGAGTAGTAAGAACTTCCAAGAAGATTTAAGTAGAATACTGAAAATATGTTCTAGAGGTTGAAGAGAGAAGGAAAAAAGTTTGATCCTATGGACTGAATTGCTTCCTTCCCCCCACCCCCCATTTATATGTTGAAGCCCTAACCCCCAAGTGATGATATTTGGAGATGAGGTCTTTGGGAGAAAATGAGGTTAAGATAAGGTCATGAGGATGGGGCCCAGACGATGTGATTAGTGCTTTTATAATAGATACAAGAGAACTTATGTACATGCTCTTGCTTTCTCCCTCTCTCTCTCTGTCTCCCAGTGTGTGTGTGTGTGTGTGTGTGTGTGTGTGTGTGTGTGTATGCTACATAAAAACACAGAGAGAAGATAGTCATACACAAGCCAGGAAGAGAGTTCTCACCAGAAACTAGCCATGCTGGCACATTGATCTTGGACTTCTAGTGCTCGCTTTGGCAGCACATATACTGATCTTGGACTTCTAGCATCCAGAAAAGTCAGAAAATGCATTCCTGTTGTTGAGCCACCACTTCGTCTATGGTATTTAGTTACGGCAGCCTGGACTGATTAAGACTTTTGAGTGGTGCCTAGGTGGCTCAGTCGGTTAAGCATCCAACTTCCACTCAGGTCATCATCTCATGGTTCATGAGTTCAAGCCCCACGTCGGGCTCTGTGCTGACAGCTCAGAGCCTGGAGCCTGCTTCAGATTCTGTGTTTCCCTCTCTCTCTGCACCTCTCCTGCGTGTGCTCTGTCTCTGTCTCAAAAGTAAATAAACATTTAAAAATTTAAAAAAAAGACATTTGATATCTTAAATATCCAATGTATGAATTGAGACAGAAGATGAACATGACTGAGAACCAATTTAATGGTCCAAAAGATCAAGAGCTCATAGCCCAAAGCAAAAGCACAATGAGGTGAAAATCCCAAGGGAAAAGATAGGAGGTTTAGAAGAGCAATCAGGCCAATATATCCCTCAGCAAGAAGGACAGAAGGATTTTTTATAATACCTGCAAGGATTCAGGATAAATACTATCAATGTCCCCTAGCTAAAGAAAGTAAGACTTAAATGAATGCCAATTACTGAGATCAGGCACCTCAAGAGAATAAAAGATGAGAGGAGAGAACACAATGATCCTTTCAATCTATAGCTCCACTAAATGGATAGTAGGGTGTTAGGGAATCTAGAATATGATTGGTATAGAAAAATACTTCAAATAGAAGAGATATATTTATGAAAATACAAGGGCAAGTTTTTATAACAGATATATATATATATATATATATAACAAGTTTTATAAGTATAACAGATTGTAATATACATCTTTTAGAATTTTAAAAATCAAGTACAGAAAAATAAATAATAACATATAGGATTTGAATAATACAGTCAACAAAAGCAATTTAATAAGCACAGACAACTGTGTTTTCTAATAGCAGGGAATGCAACTTTTCTTTTATATCCGTGTTACAAAAAATGATCATGTGCTTAGCCATGAAGTAAACCTCCCTAAAATAGAAACTGTATAAGCCATATTCTTGGTTCATACTGTAGTAAAATGAGGAGATTGATGACAAAATGATCTCATAACACACATTGTTAGAATTAAGAACCCTTAATTGTTAGAATTAAGAATCCCTTAATTGATTCCTTTATCAAAAATATATCAAAATTTGTTTACAACTTACCTGAAATGCATCCAAAATCAAGCTGGATTGGTCGATGAACAGAGGGATGAGTAGTTCACAGCAAAACGTTCATTGGAGAATTTGATGGTGGTAGTTCTGTTTGATTCTGCCAACTTCTCTGTAGTTTTGAAATGTTTTATAAAAATATTCAAAGAAATATATCAAAATCTGAAATAACCATCTAAAAAGTATTGAAAGAAAGGTTTCCTACCAAAACCATAGCTAAATATGTTTTCAAAAATAGTATTTTCAGGACTTCCAGGAAAGATGGTGAAGTACGAAGATCCTAAGCTTGCCTCATTCCAGTGATACAACTAAGTAACACCCACATCAGTGTAAATTACCCAGAAAATGACCTGAAGACTGCCAGAGCACCCTGTACAGCTAAATGTAGATAAGAGGCCACACTGAAGAGGGTAGGAAGGGTTGAGACATGGGGGAGAGCTAAATGGACCCAAGGGACTGTCCATGGGAGGGAGGGATGCTGCAGGTACAGAAAGAGGAAAGTTAACATGACTCTCATATCAAGCACCTCAGGCATGGGGAACCCACACAGGAAAGAAGAATCCCCATAACATTTGGCTTTGAAAACCAGAAGGGCCTAATTTAAAGAGTTCTTAGAACTAGGGGGGTTTAACACCTAGGACTTTAAAAATCAGCAGCTTGGCTCTGGGAAAACCAGGAGAGCAGTATGAAACTGAGTCCCCACCCTTAAGACAGCACAATAAACAACCTCATGGAGATACAGCATAGGAGCAGCAGTTTGAAAAACACCTGGAGGGGGTGCCTGGGTGGCTTAGTCGGTTAAGTGTCTGACTTCAGCTCAGGTCATGATCTCACAGTTCGTGGGTTCGAGCCCCACGTCGGGCTCTGTGCTGACAGCTCAGAGCCTGACGCCTGCTTCAGATTCTGTGTCTCCTTCTCTCTCTGACCCTCCCCTGCTCATGCTGTCTCTATCTCTCTCTCAAAAATAAATAAAACATTAAAACAAAAAATTTAAAAAAAAAAAGAAAAACACCTGGAGTACATGAGAAAGAGACTTATTTACTAATCTCAGAGTCTGTGCTAGAGGGGCAGAGATCTTTAGGAGACTTCTTCAGGAAAAGAGGATCTGGCTGCTGCTATTTCCCTCCCCCACCTGCCCCACAGCCTAGCAGCACAGCGCCAACACTCTCCACCCAGCTTGTTAACAGCATGCCCTGCCACCGAGCTCTCCTGCAGACTTGTCCCTCCAGTCTTCAGCAGAAATTTTCCGAAGTGGCTGCAGGTCCCCTCTCACAACAGCCCTGCGCAAAACCTTGCTAACACCACATGGCCTGCTCCTGTGCTCTCCTGCAGACTGCCCTGCCCAATACGCCCGTGGCTGGAGCCCCTTCAAAGAAGTGCTATAAGCCTGGCAGTGTGCAGATATCCTTGACAGGGGCCAGCATCACCCCAAAGTGACTCCTGCCCATGGCCGATAGGAAGATAACCACATACATAAGTCCAGCTGCAGCTCCAGCAGTGGGCTGTGAGCAGAGATCCGGTTTCACTGCAAGCCCTGGCCACCAACCAAAGCTTCTCAGGGTACAACACAGGAAAAACACCCTGCAGTTCAGTACAACCACAATTATGACAAACACCTGGTCTGACTCAACTCAAGCCCAAGGTGGTGCCAGAGTGGCCCACTAACATCACAGAGACCAAACCCTGTCCACATTAAGGCAAAGAGCCATTGCAGATGAATGAACTGAAAGCAAACCTGGCTCAGCCACAACAGTAGGGCACATACAACATACATAGGAGACACCCTGAAGTGCTAGGTTCTGGTAAATATGGGGCATTGCACTGCAGGGCACTATAGGACCTCTTCTTCATAATGCCACCACTTTCAAGAGCAGGAGACGTACCTGACTTTCCTGACACAGAGAATTAGACAAAAGGAGGAGACAGAGGAATATGTCCCAAATGAAAGAACAGGATGAAATCATAGCAAGAGAGCTAAACAAAATGGAGATAAGTAACATGCATGATAGAAAATTTAAAGTAATGGTCATAAAGATACTCACTAGACTTGAGAAGAGTGGAGGATGTAAGACTCAGCAAAGAGAAAGAAGCATAAAAAGAAAATCAGATGAAGAATTCAGTAACTGAAATTAGAAACACACTAGAAGGAATAAACAGTAGACCACTGGAAGCAGAAGAATGGATCGGCAACCTGGTGGAAGAGTAATGGAAAACAGGCTGAACAAGAGAGTGAAAAAATAATAATAACAAATGAAAATAGATTTAAGGGATGTGGCAATTCCATATTAACATTCACATTTTAGAGGTCCCAGAAGAGGAAGAGAAAGGGGGACAGAAAATTTATTTGAAGAAACAATAGCTAAAAATTTACTGAATCTGGAGAAGGAAACAGAAGCCCAGATCTAGGAGGCACAGAGAGCCCCTGACAAAATCAACCAGTGAAGTCCACACCAAGACACATAGTAATTAAAATGGCAAAAAGTAATGATAAAGAGAGAATTTTAAAAGAAATACAAAGAAAGAAACCAGTTACATACAAGAGGAAACCCCATAAGGCTATCAGCGGATTTTTCAGCAGAAATTTTGCAGGCCAGATGGAGCGGCATGATATGTTCAGAGTGCTGAAACTGAAAAACCTGCAGCCAATAATACTATATCCAGCAAGGCTGTGCTTCAAAATAGAAGGAGAGATAAAGTTTCCTAAACAAAGGTTAATGGAATTCATGACTACTAAATCAGCCCTATGAGAAATGTTAAAGAGCACTTTTTGGTTGGGAAGAAAAGACCCTAAAAGTGTAAGATAAATAGGAAGTACAAAAGCAGTAAAATTAAGTATATCTATAAAAATCAGTCAAGGGGATTCACAAAATAAAAAGTTGTAAAGTATGATATCATATACCTAAAATGGGGGGGGGGGGATAAAAAATGGGATCAAACTAAGTGACCATCAACTTAATATAAATTGTGAGAGAAGAGAGCAAAAGAAGAAAGGAACAGAGAAAACTATAAAAAGAACTATAAAACAAATAACAAAAAAGCAATAAATACATTTCTATCAATAATTACTTTGAATATAAATGAACTAAATGTTCCGATTAGAAGACATAGGGTGACAGAATGGGTAAAAAAAAATAAGACCCATCTATATGCTGCCTACGAAAGACTAAATTCAGAAAGATGCATGCAAATTGAAAGTGAAGGGGTGAAAAAACATTTATCAATCAAACAGAAGTGAAAAGAAAGCTGGGGTAGCAATACTTACGTAGGACAAAATAGACTTTAAAACAAAGACTGTAATAAGAGACAAAGAAGGACACTTTATAACCATCAAGGGAATAATCCAACAGGAAGATATAACGATTGTAAATATTTATGTACCTGACATGGAGCACCCAAATGCATAAAGCAGCTAATAACAAACATAGGGGAAACAATCAATAGTAATACAATAAAAGTAGGGGACTGTAACATTCCACTTAAAACAATGGATAAATCATCTAAACATAAAATGAATAATGAAACAGTGGCTTTCAATGACACACTGGACCAGATGGATCCAACAGATATGCTCAGAACATTCCATCCTACAACAGCAGAATACACATCTTTTCAAGTGCACATGGAACATTCTCCAGAATAGATCACATATTAGGCTACAAAACTAGTCTCTACAAATTCAGAAAGATTGAAGTCGTACCATGCATCTTTTTTGACCATAACATTATGAAACTAGAAATCAACCAAAAGGAAAAATCTGGAAAGAACACAAATACATGGAGATTAAATAACATGCTACTAAACGATGATTGGGTCAACCAAGGAATTAAAGAGGAAATCAAAAATACATAGAAACAAATGGAAATGAAAATATAATGGTCCAGAATCTTGGAATCCAGCAAATCTGCCCTAAGAGGAAAGTTTGTAGCAATACAGACCTACCTCAAAAAGCAAGAGATATCTCAAATAAACAACCTAACTTTACAACTAAAGCAGCTAGAAAAAGAAGAACAAACAAAACCCCAAAGCAGTAAAAGGAAGGAAGTAATAAAGATTAGAGCAGAAATAAACAAAATGGAACTAAAAAAAATAGAGCAGATCAATGAAACCGGGAGCTGGTTTTTTGAAAATATCAACAAAGTTGATAAAAGTTTAGCTAGACTCAGAGAGGGAGAGAGAGAACTCAAATAAACAAAATCAGAAAAAAAAGGGGAGAATGACAACAAACCCTCACCACAGAAATACAAAGGATTAGAAAAGAATATTATGAAAAATGATATGCCAACAAATGGGACAACCTAGAAGAAATGGATAAAATCCTAGAAACATATAACCTACCCGAACTGAATCAGGAAGAAATAGAAAATTTTAAGAGACCACTTACCAGCAATAAGTTGAATCAGTAATCAAAAATTTCCTAACAAATTCCAGGACCCGATGGTTTCATAGGTGAATTCTACCAAACGTTTAAAGACTAAATATCTATTTTTCTCAAACTATTCCCAAAAAAACCCAGAAGAATAAGGAAAGCTTCCAAATTTTCCTATGAGGCCAGCATTACACTCATACCAAAACTAGATAAAGTCACTACAAAAACAGAGAACTACAGGCCAATATCTCTAATGGACATAGATGCAAAAATTCTCAACAAAATATTAACAAACCAAATCCAACAAAACATTAAAAAATTATTCACCACAATCAACTGGGATTAATTCCTGGGATGCAAGAGTGATTCAATATTCACAATTCAATCAGCATGATACATTATATCAACAAAAGAAAGGATAAAAACTATATGATCATTTCAATAGATGCAGAAAAAATTTTTTGACAAAGTACAACATCCATTCATGATAATAAACAAACAAACAAAAAAACCCTCTTATCAAAGGAGGTTTAGAGGGAACATTCCTCAACATAACAAAGGCCATATGTAAAAAACCTATAGTGAGCACCATACTCAATGGTAGAAAACTGAGAGCTTTACCCCTAAGATCAGGAATAAGATAAGGATGTCCACTCTAACTACCTTTATTCAATTTTGTACTGAAAGTCCTACTTACCTCAGTCAGATAATGAAAAGAAGTAAAAGGCATCCAAATTAGTAAGAAAGAAGTAAAACTTTCACTTTTTGCAGCTAACATGACACTATAGATATAAAACCCTAAAGACAGCACCAAAACAAAACCCTGGTAGAACTGATAAATGAATTAAGTAAGGTCGCAGAATACAAAATCAATATACAGAAATCCATTGCATTTCTATACCCTCATAATGAAGTAGCAGAAAGAGAAACTAAGAACACAATCCCATTTACAATTACACCAAAAATAATGAAATACCTAGGGATAAACTTAACCAAGGAGGTTAAAAACCTATACCCTGAAAACTATTAAACATTGATGAAAGAAACTGAAGATGACACAAACAAATGGAAAGACATTCCATGCTCGTGAACTGGAAGAGCAAATACTGTTGGGGTGCCTCAGTGGCTCAGTCAGTTAAACCTCTGACTCTTGATTTCAGCTCAGGTCATGATCTCACCGTTTGTGAGATCAAGCCCAACATTGAGCTCTGCACTAAAAACCTAGAAACAAACCCACAATTATATCGCCAAGTAATCTTTGACAAAGAGGCAAGAATATGCAATGGGAAAAAGACAGTCTCTTCAACAACTGTTGTTGGGAAAACTGGACAGCTACATGCAAAAGAATGAAACTGAACCACTTTCTTACACCCTACACATATATGTGAGACCTAAAACCATTAAAATCCTGGAAGAGAGAACAGACAGTAATTTCTCTGACATCGGCTATAGCAACATTTTTCTAAATATGTCTCCTGAGGCAAGGAAAGTAAAAGCAAAAATATGAGTTTTTGGGACTACAGCAAAATTAAAAGCTTCTGTACAACAGAGGAAACAATCAATAGAACTAAAGGGCAACCTACTGAATGGGAGAAGATATTCGGAGATGATATATTCAATAAGGATTAGTATCTAAAATATATAAAGAATTCATACAAGTCAATACCCAAAAAAACAACCTAACTTAAAAATGGGCGGAAGACACAAAAAGGCATTTTTCCAAACACATACAAATAGCCTTCAGATGATGCTCAACGTCACTGATCATCAGGGAAATGCAAATCAAAACCACAGTGAGATATTACCTCACACCTCCTGTCAGAATGACTAAATAAAAAAACATAAGAAACAAGTATGGATGAGGAGGTAGAGAAAAAGGAGCCCTTGTGCATTATGGGTGGGAATGCAAACTGGTGCAGCCACTGTGGAAAACAGCATGAAGGTTCCTCAAAAATTAAAAATAGAATTATCATATAATTTAATAATTCCACTACTGGGTATTTACACAAAGAATAAATACACAATGGAATGTTAGCCATAAAAATGAATGAAATCTTGCCATTTGCAACAACGTGGATGGATCTGCAGAGTATATTATTAAGTGAAATAAGACAGTCAGAGAAAGGCAAATACCATGTGATTTCACTCATATTGGAATTTAAGAAAAAAGAGACAAACCGAAAACAGACTTTTATATAGAGAACAAAATGATGGTTATCAGAGGGGATGGGGTGTGAGGATGGATGAAACAGGTGGAGGGGGTTAAGAATACACTTATTAAGGTAAACACTGAGTAACATAAAATTGTTGAATCATATTATTATACCCATAAAACTAATATAACACTGTGTGCTGACTATACCGCTAAGACTATTGCCTTAGCTCTTATTATTTAAAGGAGTTCATTTGATTTCTTTCTAAATATTTTTATCAAGTAGATACTATGTGCCACGCAGCTTCCTAAGAGCTTTACATATATTAACTCATTCAGTTTTCACAACAACTCATTTTATAGGTAAGAAAACTTAAGCAAAGAGAGTTTAAGTAACTTACCCAAGCTCATGCAGTTTGTAAGTAGCAAAGCCAAGCTTTGAACCAAAGTAGCTAGTGTTCAGTTCATAGACTTTATCATTACATTAGATTTCCCCTAAATTTTTCAATTTTTCCTTAAAGGAAACAGAATAAAATTTGTCAAAAAAGAAGAAGGAAATTGATTTTAAAAAATAAAAGGTGAAGTTAATTAAATCGAAAAGATAAAAATTCTGGAAAGAATGATAAAAACTAAAACTTGTTATTTAAAAAGATTCCTAAAATAGAAAATCCCTGGAAAACATAATTAAAGGAAAAGAAGTAGCTAATATAGAATTCTTAGTAATGAATAAGTAGATTTTACTACAGGTGTGAAGTATATTAAATTTCAGAAAATATTAAATGCATTTTATAATAATACATTTGAATATCTAAATGCAAATTAGTATTACAAAAAACAACCCAAGAAGCCAACACTTCAAAAGACCAATACCAAGAAAAGAGGTTGCAGTATTAAAGAGGTTCTTGTAAAAAAGCACATGGACTCATTTGGTTTTATTGCTGCTTTCAAATTTTGTAGAGAAAATTCTTATTTCTTAGCCTTTTCTAGACCTTAAGAAAAAAATGGAAGACATCCTTAGTATGACTTTCATATGAATTTCAGAGAACTATGCAAGTGTGTTCCATTTTTATAAAAGTAAATATAAATGTCAACCTTATATATGTGTATATATGTTATACACATATATAGATTATAGGTTCAAGCATAAAGGGAATTTTGAAAGGTTATAAACCAGGTTGCTAGTGTTTATTTCAAGAGAATGAAAGCTGGGAGGGGTGGAGGTTTAATAATTGGCCTTGAGTCAGCCAAAGCCAAATTGGGTCTCAGCTCCTACTTGTGTGACCTTGGGTTTCTTACAAAACCTGTCTTCATAATGGGGTTATGATAATTAATTAACATAGTGCATTTAGAATGCCTGGTGGTAAAGAAACACTGACTGTCACTAGGATTCCCCTTTCCTCCCAATGTGTTTTTTTGGGAGGAAACACCAATAAGAATTGGGTGTTTGGGTGTCCCTGAGGTTCCCTTCTCTAAATGTTACCTTATATCCTGAAATGTATATTCTTAAAGTTTTAAGTGGTACATTGGCTTTCTAAAGTCTCCTAGAAAAGTCTCTCACAAAAATCCAAGAAACCACCCCCCATGAATGTGCAAAGAGAAAATATCTGGTTAACCACCACTTCCCAATGATTTTAGAGATATGGGCACAAGCTTTGGCCACCACAATCATAGGCTCACTGACTCTAAGAAAGACCCAGTGCAGGAGTCGGGACACTAAAAGCAGTCATGTGAGTGTCTCAAGGTGAAAGTTGTTACTGGACATGGCTTGTCTCCCAGCAATGATTGTGCAGAATTAACCCAGAGGGTTGACCTCTGAGAGGTTCCAAGCCATCATGCCCCTCTCCAGGTTGACATGAAATTACTGGTAACTCACCTTTTACCTAACAGTTGCAGGACTCAGCCCAAATCCTACAAGCCCAAGAATGAAAATGTGTAAAAAGGCTCCTGGAGCCCAGATATAATTTTTATACACCTTGTTCTGTTCAGCCCTTCTCTCTCTTGTAGAAAAAATTTCATCTGCTCTAATGTGAGCTACTCTACACAAAGCCAGCTTGATTGTTCTGTATCACCATTTGCTTTTCCAGGTGATTACAAATTGATTGTGGGGTGACACATCCTAGTCACTTCCAGCACAGCAGGTAAAGAGAGCTGCTCTGTAATTTTTGAACATATCCTTTGTCCTTTGGAAAGATGGACACAATTGCTGTCCTTCTCCTCTGTATAGAGAACTTCCCACTTGTACCATGGATTATCATGGTTAGTGTCTTTTATAATTAAACCCATCAGTGCCTTTAGATGAACTCATTTGTTCTGGAAGAATAGACCCCTGGCCATGTTGGCCAAAGGTAATGTAGACTAGAACATGTACAATGACAGATCAGGAAACCACTTGGAAAATGACTGCACTGTGCGAACCTAAGGGCCCATGGCATGTGTTTGTGTTCAATGAAATCCAACATATTTATTGAGGGTTTACAATATTCCTGGCATATTACCATTGACAAAATTGTCCTTTCAGCCATAGCATTCCCAGAATTGCTTAAACTCAAGCCAGCAATAAAAACAGATTTATGGCTCTAACAGTGGATGTGAAATTGTGAAATACATGCATGAAAAACACAGGTGGATTGAGGGTCTGTGTGGTAGAATTGGGACCATCATATACCTGTCCAGGGTGCCAGAGGAAAGAGAAAGAAAACCTTTGACTGTGGCTCCCATCCTCAGGGAAGGAGGAGAATGAGGGTATGATGTATGGGACTGTAGACTTCAAGCGACCGTAGACTTCAAGCAACTCAGTTCCTAACCTAATAACATGATCATAAGCTCTCTTTATATATAACTCACCATCTGCAATGGACTGGATTTTATGCCCACCCCCAGATTCATATATTGAAATTCTGAAACTCAAGGTGGTTGCATTAGGAGGTGGGACCTTTAAGAGGTGATTAGGTCATGAGGGTGGAGCCTCCCATGATGGGTTTCGTGCTCTTAAGAAAGAAAATCTGGAAAGTTCTCTCATCCCTTCCACCATGTGAGGTTACAGAGAAAAGACAGTGTCTAGGAGGTAGACTCTCACCAGACACCAAATATGCCAGTGCCTTGATCTTGGACTTTTCAGCCTCCAGACCTGGAGAAACAAATGTTTTTTGTTTAAAAGCTACTGTCTATGAGTTTCTGTTCTAGTAGCCTGAGCAGACTGAGACACCTGCTTACCTTGCCCCTCTTTCCAGACACTGAAAACATCAAGGCTTTACAAACGGGCTTTCACAGTCCTCACTGAGAAAAACCAAATGCAAAGCACAACAGTTTTGGGTGGGTTGAACAGCAAATGCCTTGCATAGTGTGCACTTCCACCACACAATCTATCAGAACCTAGAAGTATGAAAGAACTGGAGAAGATAGGAGAGCAGCTCAAGTCATATCTTTTAGGGGAAGTGCCTCTAGAAATTGTTTTGTTCTGGAAATAGGGACTATATCTCCAAATGCCAAATTAACTGAGGAGATTAGCCCCATAATTCAAGGTTCCCAATTACTTTCAGTAGAAAGAAAAATCCTGCTGATTGTGCAGAAGTGTTTTCTGTTAGTTGAATAATGTGGGTAATTGCCTCAATTCTCGATTCCATTTTGACTCTATCAGTGCCATCCAGGCAGCAATATGTGAACTAACGAAAGCTTTAAGTATGTTGGCGGTGTAAAGGCTGTCTTCTTCCCATACGAATCAACTCCAAATTCTTCATGAATATCTCATCTGCTGCTGCCGGACACCTCGCAGTACTGGAAAACAGCCAGCAGCTGTCATGGATGCACCAACAGCTCGTGGCTCTCAGTGCAATGCGTCTCCCACAGGCCTCTAAATTTGGGGACGTGCCATTCACCCCAGCACCGGCTGGCACACTGACAGTTCCGTCTAGCCGGTGAGGGGTCTTCACCAGCACTGTCCTCTCAGCAGGGGTTTAGATGATGGGACTCTGCAGATACTCATCTTTTACTTGAGGGCATGTCATGTTGCTAAATGAAGAAGCCAACAACCTTTGGGGTTCCCTCCATCTCCAGTGCAGAGGAACACATGTATTTCTCACCTTATGCAGCTGCGCATGGCCTTCTGACAGCTGCTCTCCAGCCACAGGAACAGCCTGAATGCCTGGCAACACCCCCTAGCAGTGGGTGCAGATCTCGTTGCCCCTCCCCCCGTGAAAGGTGTAGTGACCTCTCCAGCTTGAGACCACCAGCAAAGGCAGCAAAGAGGCAAACACCCAGTGAGGGGGCACAGGGTACAGCCCAGACGTTAAGCACCACTGAGAAAAATGAAAAATGATGTTTTACCGACCTTAGCCCAACCCTCTGTCCATCGTCTTGGAGAAATTCCAAGCTTCGAGCCTTCAGAGGAAGCTCTGGCAGAACCCAAATGTGCTGTCTGCTTCAGAAATTCGTGGAAGACGTCGTTCTCTCCTTGTAGCCCCAGACCTCATGGAGGAGGGTGGGAGTTACGGGAAGCACCAGGGTGACAGATGGGGGCTCCGGGGGGTGAGTGAGAGTGGAAAGTAAAACAACAGTCTGAAGGGAGGGAACACAGCGCCATGGGAGATCTTTAGGCAGGCTGTGGGTGAATTTCTTTCAATGTGGGTGGAGGATGGGTGACGTGCAGGGTTATGGGGAACCAAAGGAGAAAAAGAAAACATGATTCGTGTCATTTATTTTTACCCCAAGTTCTAGTTGGGCAGCAGCCAAGAAGCTCACGGAGGCCCGTGGACCTGCTTCCTTTGCATCAAGACCCAGTGGGGACATTGCGATTTATAGCGGAAAAGGTAGCAGAAGAAAGGAATTGCCTTTTAAAAAAAGAGAGAGAGAGAGGTTTTCTAAATCTCTGTTCAAAGCAAAGAGCCTAAGGCAGGGAATGAGGAATCCATTGATCTGAAATCAGACCACCATGATTGCTATATTTGTGGCAGCTGTATATAGGAAAGTGTGTATGTTTGTGTGCTCTGTGTGTGCGTGTATGTGGGAGGGAGGCCGGAGACCAGGTGGAAGGGAATCGTTTCATATTTGAATGATTTTCTTGCTTTCATAATTGGGAAATACTAGCACCTTGCTACCCACCCCAGTCTACCCAGTCCCTGACATTACTGTGTTAAAAGCAATAAGCTTGGAAAAAAAAAAAAAAAAAGAAGAAAGAAAAGAAAAACTAAGAAAGAACATAGGAGAATTCATAACTGCTATAAAAGTTGGGGTGATTCACCCAAATTCCTGGGTCTTACATAGAGTATATGCATTGAAGTTTAGAAATGGGTCTAAAAATTGTAGTATGCCCCTTTCAGTAAAAATAATGATGGAGTGACTATTCTATGTCAGGCATTGTGCTAAGTTCTAGATAAATAATAGTAAACAAAAGTGATGAAGTGCCTCCCCTCAGGTAGCCTGAAATCTGGTTGGGGAGAAAGACTGTATACAAATTATATAGAATTCAAAACATAGATAAATGTTATAAGAAATGATGCAAAATACTTCAAGAAAGAATCAGAGGAGGTCCTAGATTAGATTGTGGAGCTCAAAAAGGTTGAAACCTAAATCATGAGAAGGAGCTAACAGGCAAAGCAGGTGGGAAGGGAGGTTCTGGAAGAACTGTGTGAACAAAGGCCATAAGGTAGAAAAGAGATTGGTATATTTGAGGAACTGAAAGAAAGGAAGAGTGGAAGAAGATAGAAGCATAGAGGTAAAGAGAGGCCAGATGATATCAGGGCTTTCCATCTTGGTGCCAGTTTTATATTTTGAAAATAATAGCTTTTCAGTGGAAAAAAAAAACCTGACAGATACCCACGTTAACTAACTAGTCAAAGTTAACACACATAATGGCAGGTATAATCATACTGTGCTTCCTGAGAGGATCCACTGAGAAGGATGTAACATGGTTTCCCTTGTATTCTTGCCCCAAACTGCATAACCTAAATTAATCATGAAAAAATATCAGACAAACTCAAGATGAGGGGCAATTTACGAAAGGAGCAGCCCATAATTTTCAAAAATATTAAAGTCCTGAAAGACAAAGTTTCAGGAACTCTGCCAGATAAAAGGAGGCTTGAGAGAGAAGATAAATAAACGTAGGATCCCGGTTCCAAAAAATGATGCTAAAGAGATAGTTGGTGACATTTGGCCAAGGTCTGCATGTTGGAGAACACTACTGCGTCAGCGTTCATTTTCTGAATTTGGTAGTTGGATTGCAGTTTTGTGCGATTTTATCATGTGGGGAAGCTGGGTGGAAAGCATATAGGAACTATGTGTGCTTTAAGTTTTAGATTTCATGCTAGGTATAATGGCAAGCCCTTAATGGGTTTTGACCAAAGGAATGTCTTGATCTACTTTAGGTCGTTACACATCCCTCTGACTGCTGTGTGGGAAATGGCTCGAAGCAGCCAGGCTGACCTGGTGGCAGGAGCTTTGAGCAAATGGCATCAGTGGTCAGATGAGAGGGCTGAACTGCTTGTATTTACCAAGGTAGGTTCATGACTTACCTGCACTGGAATCACTTGGGGAACTTCAAACATTCAGGTTCCTGGGCTCCACCCCGACATGCCAGTCTGTAAGGGGAAGGAAAGGTGCTGTCTCAGTCAGCTCCAGCTGCCATAACAAAACACTATAGACTGGGGGCTTAAGTAATGCACATTTATTTCTCAGAGTTCTAAGGCTGGTATGTCCAGGTCAAGGGGCCAGCCTGTTAGGTGCCTGGTGACAGCCCTCTTCCTGGCTCCCAGATGGCCACCTTCTCACTGTGTCCTCAGGAGAGAGGGAGAGGGAAGGGGGGAGCAAGAGAAGAGGGGTAAATATCTGAGATAAGCATCTGAGCCTTTTTGCCTGGTGGACCTGCCCCCCACTGTGGTCTGTTTCAGGGGCCATGTCTTCACGTCTTGGTTCTGAGACCCACACAGTCCCTTCCTTTATTCTCTTTTTATACCCAGCACCGGCAAAGAGCCTGCTCCAGCACTAACAAACGCTCGAATGGATGAATGCAGAGCTGTGATTGAGTTTAACACTGCAGGGAGACCCTCAGGGGAAAGATTCGGGTGGAAATGAGGAAAGGGGACAGAATGAGGAGGGGGCACCAATTCAAATCAAGCCACCCAGACACCCAGGGTGGTGAGGGCTCTGGAATGGCTGAGACGGGGCTTCTTCCGTTTCACTAGATGATACAGCAGGTGCCTCTATGCCCACCTCACCTTGGATTCCTACTGCAGCTGTGGACCGCAGTCCCAAGTAGCTTTCACTTGAGTTAGTGTCTGCCCAGGGAGCTTACCTTCATCTTGCACCTTTCAGAGAACTCTATCTGCTTCCATTCAGAGCTTAGGAGATCTGGGAGCAGTTACTGTTCTCAGGCCAAGCCAGGGTGGGAGGCATAGGAAGCTCCTCCAAGACCACCCTTGAGTGGACAGTCTGCTACCCCTGCCCAGAATGGCTGGGGGGTACGGATCCCATTGCCTCCCAGCAGTGCCCTTCCCAGCAACCCTCCCCTCTACTGCTTTTCTGCTTTGCTTCTCTTACTCTCCCCAGCCCTCGCTTCTAGTCTTTGACTTTGAAAACTGAGTAGGATTAGGGAGCCAGAGAGAAGAGAGTGCATTCTGAGCAGAAAGCAGAGTGGAGGCAAAAAGGAACGGAGGCTAGAAAGACAAAAGGCGGAGGGAGATCATTGTTTGCTGCAGTTACATGCGTGAGGTGTGTGATTCAGGGCGGAGCTTGTAACCTGAATGGGTGGACAGATCATGGAAGAAGGAACGCAGGTACCACACCCACACTGGTTATCAAATGCTGTAAATGTGGCAGGCAGGCAGCGCAGGGAAAAGGGAGAGCACAGAACAGCCAGAGCACATATGTGTGTGCAGCCGCAACCCCAGAGACAAAGTCACCTCCGTGGGTGACTCCTGTTTAATACTGTGAAGTGGCCATGCCAAAGCCATCCACCGCGAAGTCCTATCTCTCTCGTTTTCCAATCAGCTTAAATTGGCTTGATCAGCCCTAAACAAGACGACCATTGTGCCACCTTCGTGATGCATGCGCTAAGGCATAAATATGTAAGTAGTGCTGTATTAGCATTAATTAGCAGCAGTAGCCTGGAAACGCTTCGCATAACACTGGGAAGCACTAATGGAATTGTGTGTCTTTTCCTCCAGTATGAGCAGTCAAGAGTCATGCATAATGTAAAAGCACAGAGTGCAGCTGGTATCAGCAGGCTGGATCGCAGGAAATGATTTCAACTTGTTTTTATGATTGTGAAGAACTACCTTTCACTCAGGCCCCCAAAGCAAATACTATCCTATGAGCCCTGGGGGCGCGCGGGGTTGGCAAAATCAGACTACATAACCTTAAATAACAATCCCGCTTAGGGGCCCCAAAGCTGGGCTCTTTATGGACGTTCGATCCACATTTATAGAGTCTAAGGGAGTGCGTGTGACAGCGACAGAAAGCAGATGCCACCTGACCGTATGTGAGGCTGATTCAGACACACAGGTTGGGTCCTTCTCTGCTGGGGGCAGGGGGCTAGTCAGCCAGGAAGCAGCCACGGGAGGTGCCTCATCCTGAAACTGTTCAGGCTCAGGAAAGAAGGAGTGTAACAGAAGACAGCCTGTTAGTCTCCGCTCGTTTCCTGGTCCTAGAGCCGCATCAGTGGGTGAGAGGCCAGAGGAAAATTGGAAAAAATCCCAGTGAGCTCCTTCGTTTCTCCTGTTGTTCTCTGTTGCCTTTCTTTTCTCAACCACTATGGGATTTTGGAGGGTTTTTTAAAACAGCTTTATTGACACATAATTCGTATAACATATAATTCGCCCATTTAAAGGGTATAATTCAGTAGGTTTGGGCATATTACATTATTCATTTTTGAAAGTTGTGAAATATATATAACGTAAAATCTTCTATTTTAACATTTTTGGTAGGATAATCTTAATTGTAAAATATACATGGCATAAAATTTGTTGTTTGTTTTAACCATTAAGTACACAGATATGAGCCACAAAGTACATTCACATTTTTGTGCAGCCATCACTACCATCCATCTCCAGAACTTCACCTCAAACGTAAATTCTCTTCATTAAGCAATAACCCCCCTCTTCCCCTTCTCCCCACCAGCCCCAGGTAACCTTAACCAATGCCTATTCTAGATGTTTCACGTGAGGGAAATCATACAATATTTGTCCTTTTGTGTTTGGTTTATTTGACTCAGCATAATATCTTCAAGGCTCAACCATGTTGTAACCTGTGTTAAAATGTAATTCCTTTGTATGGCTGAATAATATTCCACAATATGTATATACTCCATTTTGTTTATTCATTCATTTGTTGATGGATACTTCAATTGTTTTCATTTGGCTACTATGAATAATACTGTGATGAACACTGGCCCCCAAGTAGCGGAGTTTCTTTTCATTTCTTTTGTGTACATACCTAAAAATGGAATTGCTGGATCACATGCTTACTTAGCTTTTTGAGGGACCACCAAACTGTTTCCACTGCTCCCCCCAGCAATCTATAAGGGTTCCAATATACTTCTTATTTTCTGTTTGGAGTTGGTTTGTTTGTTTGTTTTAATTGTACCATCATAGTAGGTGTTAGGTGGTGGCTCAAGGTTTTGACTTGCATTTCCCTGCTAACCAGTGATATTCAGCATTTTTTCGTGCGCTCATTGGCTATTTTTGTACCTTCTTTGGAGAAATGTTATAGTTTACAAGGACTGCCATAACAAAGAACCACAGATTTGGTGGCTTAAGCATCAGAAAATTATTTTCTCACAGTTCTGGAAGCTAGAAGTCTGAGTTCAAAATGTCAGCAGATTTGGTTTCTTCTGAGGCCTCTCTCCATAGTTTGTAGATGGCTGTCTGCTCCCCCTGTCTACATGTGGTCTTCGCTCTGTGCCTGTGTCCAAATCTCTTTTTTTAAGGACACCAGTTCTGCATTAAGGCCTACCCCAGTGACTTCATTTAACCTTAATTACTTCTTCAAAGACCCTATAAATTTTGTCACATTTTGAGGTACCAGGGGTTAGCATGTCAACATATTAATTTGGAGCAGAGGGGACAGAATTCAGCCCATGACAAATATCTATTTAAATCCTTTGTCCAGTCTTTTTTCAATTGGGTAGTAGCCACTTTGAGTTTTAATGTTGCCCTTGTGATTTTATCTTTTATAGAGGTCAAGATAGGGATAGAATAGGACAAAAAGTTATCACTAGGTTTTTAATCTTGAAATGTTTCATTTGGTCAGGTGTAAGCACACTCACACTGTCCCAAAGGATATTTTCCCATTCTTTTCCCTATAGAATTCCAACCATACTACCTCTCACTGAAATAATGCAATAACATCCATTAGTAGCAAGCAAGAAATCACTATATTATGTCTAAATCATCATAAATCAGTTTTCAAAGGCCTGCTAGACTGTAACTTATTCCACGTTGAGTCTGGCTCAACATTTGTTGAAGGGCCATGATGACATTTTCTCATGTGATAAACACAAGAACCTATGAGCTAGTTATTATTATCCCTACTGCACAGATGAGGAAATAGAGGCTCATAGGGATCAAGGGACTTGCCCAAGCTTACACAGTGAGTAGCAGAAGGAAAATATAGACCTGGATCTAGTTAACTCCTCTTCCTGCCTACTGTGATTCCTTTCTCCGTAAGGGTAGAAATGGGGTATAGGGGCTCCTGGGTGGCTCAGTCGGTTAAGCGTCAACTTCAGCTCAGATCATGATCTCGCAGTCTGTGGGTTTGAGCCCCGCATCAGGCTCTGTGCTGACAGCTCACAGCCTGGAGCCTGTTTCAGATTCTGTGTCTCCCTCTCTCTCTGCCCCTCCCCAGCTCGTGCTCTGTTTCTCTCTGTCTCAAAAATAAATAAACATTATATATAGTCCCTATTCCAGAACAAAACAATTTCTAGAGGCACTTCCCCTAAAAGATATGACTTGAGCTGCTCTCCTATCTT
Source organism: Hyaena hyaena (assembly GCF_003009895.1). NCBI lineage: Eukaryota > Metazoa > Chordata > Mammalia > Carnivora > Hyaenidae > Hyaena > Hyaena hyaena. The sequence goes on along the minus strand of NW_024081110.1, from coordinate 847,446 downwards.
CTCCAGTTCTTTCATACTTCTAGGTTCTGATAGATTGTGTGGTGGAAGTGCACACTATGCAAGGCATTTGCTGTTCAACCCACCCAAAACTGTTGTGCTTTGCATTTGGTTTTTCTCAGTGAGGACTGTGAAAGCCCGTTTGTAAAGCCTTGATGTTTTCAGTGTCTGGAAAGAGGGGCAAGGTAAGCAGGTGTCTCAGTCTGCTCAGGCTACTAGAACAGAAACTCATAGACAGTAGCTTTTAAACAAAAAACATTTGTTTCTCCAGGTCTGGAGGCTGAAAAGTCCAAGATCAAGGCACTGGCATATTTGGTGTCTGGTGAGAGTCTACCTCCTAGACACTGTCTTTTCTCTGTAACCTCACATGGTGGAAGGGATGAGAGAACTTTCCAGATTTTCTTTCTTAAGAGCACGAAACCCATCATGGGAGGCTCCACCCTCATGACCTAATCACCTCTTAAAGGTCCCACCTCCTAATGCAACCACCTTGAGTTTCAGAATTTCAATATATGAATCTGGGGGTGGGCATAAAATCCAGTCCATTGCAGATGGTGAGTTATATATAAAGAGAGCTTATGATCATGTTATTAGGTTAGGAACTGAGTTGCTTGAAGTCTACGGTCGCTTGAAGTCTACAGTCCCATACATCATACCCTCATTCTCCTCCTTCCTTGAGGATGGGAGCCACAGTCAAAGGTTTTCTTTCTCTTTCCTCTGGCACCCTGGACAGGTAGGGTTATATAATATATAATATATATATATATAATATATAATATAATATTATATTAACAGACAGGAACTCAAGTTCAGTTAATATGCTACATTCATGGTAACTATAAGAGATAGAGGAGTTTTAAAAAATAAATAAGCAATGAGGTGCCTGGGTGGCTCAGTCGGCTAAGCATCTGACTCTTAATCTCGGGTGGGTCATAATCTCACAGCGCAAGCCCTGCATCAGGCTCTGCACTCACAGTGTGGAGCCTGCTTGGGATTCTCTCTCTCTCTCTCTCTCTCTCTGCCCCTCCCCTGCTGGTTCTCTCTCTCCCTCTTTTTCTCAAAATAATTAAAAAAAAAAAAACATTAAAAATAAATAAATAAATGATGATGGAATAGGGGTCAACAAGTTTTTAGATGAAAGTTTCAATATGCCCAAATATTGAAAACAGTCAACCATTTTTATACTTAAAAAAAACAAACAAACAAAAAAAAAAACAGTCTCAATCTAAGACAATGGTAACAATATTCACAAATTTTCCACACTGGTTTCAGGCCTCTGCTGGTGAGATGAACTTTTTTTCCTTCCTTCCTCCCTCCCTTCTTTCCTTCTTTCCTTCCTTCCTTCCTTCCTTCCTTCCTTCCTTCCTTCCTTCCTTCCTTAACAGCCAAGTAGGCCTGGAATCTTCTTGGTAAAGGACAAAAGCTTTTGTAGACAAGTCATGGTCCCATTCCATGGCACTCTCAGACAGCTGCTTCACAAAGATCCCTTTAGAACTCCCATGGTGGTAGCCTGGGCCATGGTGAATCCAGTCATGTCTCTGAACTCATTTGATGAGATTTAATAGGCACTTTTTCTCCAATGGCACCATTAACCAGCAGTCACAAAACTTGTTGTAAACTTGGGTAAAGAAGAAATGTATCTAAGGGATTTTGCAAATACTGCATGCTCTTCCCTTGCTGAGGCACTTCTCTTTTAAGAAGGCCACACAGAACCCTGTGGTAACTTGTTTAATACTTAGAATGTGTTCATTCCAACTTTTTTCCCCAAGGGGAAAGAAAATAATTACGTGTAGAATGTGGGGGGGAAGTCTCTAGTTCATAAAGGAGAATCTGACCATGGAAGTCTCATATCACCTTTGCATGTTGGTATGTGTTTGTACTTTGTGCTTTGCTTTACTTTATGGCCTCAACATGCTAGTTCCTCAGTGGGGCACAGGCCACTACAGCACATAGTGGGGCATGTTAGGAATTACACGCTGGGTGCTAGATGGACCTCTTAGTAGCATGTTCCCCCCTTTCATCGACTAGGGTTGTATACTCAGGACAGTCTTATAGTCCAAATCACACATGTTATATCAAAGTCATCTGGTTCATAGTTTCTGTAGTTCTCCTGATGAAGGACTACTTGGGCTTAGTAACCAGTGGGATGAAATTAACTGTTCTGATCAGATTAGACAATTGCTCACAATGCTAGATTGAAGGTCTGGCTTCATATGTGGGCTTCTAAGAAAAGGGGTTCCAGAACAATCCTACAGAATGGTTTGGGTTGGGCAGCCAGGCAATTCCCTTTGTTCTTATTCATTTTCTTACCCTGTTTCCCCTTTGATCCCACCTAATCAGCGATCTTTCATATGTATATGTGTGTGTGTGTGTGTGTGTGTGTGTGTACAAAAATGCATTGCCATTTTAAACATCTGTTCTAAAAGATATGTATCACAGGGGCACCTAGGTGGCTCAGTGGGTCAAGTCAAGTGCCTAACTCTTGGTTTTGGCTCAGGTTATGTTCTCACACTTAATGAGATCAAGCCCCACGTCAAACTCTGCATGCACAGTGGAGCCTGCTTGGGATTTTTTTCTCTCTCTCTGTCAAAATAAATAGATAAACATTTTTTAAAAATAAAATAAAAGACATTTCACACAGCTCGCAAGTTATAAAGTATACAATATTCTTCCTTGTAAATTGTATTTAGTCAGTCGATTCTCACAGAACACTTTCCTTGACCATTTGCGTAACTCTTGTGTCTATGTCAGCCCATGGTTGCAAATGACACAAATGTAGTTTTGAAAAGAATGTCAGTTGATGTTTTCATTTACATTAACAAGTAAGGTGAAACAATGAAAACATATTCAAACCTGCACTTGCTCATCACTGACATTGACTTCCTTGCTGAATCAGATAATTTTCTAATGCAGGAAGAATATTTCCTCAAAGCTTTATGTTATTCACAATGTAATGGTTACAGATGTGACAGTCGTAAAGTTTAATCTGCATTATTAATATTTCCTCCATCCTTTCTTATGTCTAGACAGTCATTAAGCCAATAAATCAAGCCCTAACTGTAGCAGTTGTCAACTCCCCTGGCATAAATACTCCCACTATTGCAGATTTCAAGCTACCACAGTGACATTGAATGTGAACTTGGGAAGAAATGCACAGTAACACACCATTATATATTATTTATATCATATAAATACAGTAGATATAAAAACTTCAAAAGGTTAGATAGTAAAATAAACAGGAAGTGAGTTTGTTTTTTTAATACAACTGATTTAATTCTAAATGTATACAATTTAATTTTTAATAATGGTTGTGTTTAACAACCAGTTCTCAAAATTTCTTTTTATTTAAATTTTTTAATGTTTATTTATTTTTGAAAGAGAGACAGAGCGTGAGTGGGGGAGGGGCAGACAGAGAGAGAATTACAGAATCTGAAGCAGGCCCCAGGCTCTGATCTGTCAGCACAGAGCCCTACACGGGGCTCAAACTCAGGAGCCATGAGATCATGACCTGAGCTGAAGTCGGATGCTCAATACACTGAGCCACCCAGGTGCCCCAGTTCTCAAAATTTCTGAATTTAACCGTAAGTTCTTGCAAGCTGGTAGGAGCCAGCCTCAGCACTCCACCGCACCCAGCCCACAAAAGGTTACATTACACCACCAACAATAGGGAATGCTTTAAATGGTAGGTAAGAGTATCTGGCTAAGAAGGACTAGAGTTAATGCCATGAGGTCAAGGAACTTTGCTTATTGAAATAATTTAAAGTACCTAGAACAGCCCCAAACACATTATAGTTACTCAGTAAATATTGTTGAATTGAAGTTGAAATAACAGGCATTTAGTTATCACAGGCAGTGAGAAGTCTAGATGCAGGTGATTCCAGCTGATCCATCCAGGGGTCTGGGTCAACCTCTCTGTGAGGTTCCAGCCTTTTCCTGATAACTGGCAAAGTGGCTACCACAGCCCCAGTCACACCTCCAATAGCACAACATCAAAAGGAGGAAGCAGCAATAATAACCATGCTAGATGAGACATGGCCTCATGTGCTTTCCTGTTTTCTCAGGTAGGTCAAGCACAATCAGTTGCAAGGAGGCTAGGAAAGCAGCAGCCCCCTTTTTTAGAGTGTGTGATGGGAAATAGGTAAAGAAAGGGCAAGTCATCATCACACTATCGAATAGTTTTCTTGGTTTCCTGCTAGGCCAATTCAATGCTAGGAATCAAGTAGTACAAATATATCTTTTGATTCAAGTGTCATCTGAATAAAGTATAATCGTTTCCCTGGAATTTTCTATCAATAGTGATCTCCTAAAAGTATTGTTTTAAAATAAATTATATGATGATGCTTCCTGATTACCAAATAATTGACCTTTTGAAGGAAGTCTAAAAGGACTAAGTGCTTATATACAACTTGACTGAAGGAGGTCTGTATCAGACTATTTCACAAATCATGTTTCTGATACAATAAACATGAGTACAAAGAAAAAACCCCTTGTAAAAATTTTCTAGCCCATAAAACAATCAAATAAAATACAACAATTTTATAAAATCTACAGGGAATTTGAAGAGTTTTTAGGACTCTATTTTCCTGGGTTTTGATCCACGTTAGTATTACCAGCAAAGAAAGCAACTGAAAACCATTCACATACAAGATATTTGTATTCAAGCAACCCTCAAATATTCTGAGGAGCCTCCCTCCACCCAGGACTCAGAGAGCCCAAAAAAATAAATGCAGCTTACTTTGGGCTCCCAAGGCTGTCGACACAGATTTTGGTCACTGAAGAAGATTTTTTCCCGTCTGTCACTGTCCAGACACATTTGTGACAGAAAAAATCCCTGAATTCAGGAAAAGGCAGCAAATAAATGTCAGAATTGATACCGTCTGGGGTTTACTCTTTTCAGACTCAGAAAACAATCATAAGACTTAGCACCACAATGGACTTTAGAGGTGATCTTCTTCCCTTTCATTCAAAACTATGTTCTTCTTGGTCAGTTCATTCTAAAAAAATGATTTTAAGGGCGCCTGGGTGGCTCAGTCAGTTAAGCGTCCAAACTTCGACTCAGGTCATGATCTCACAGTTCATGGGTTCAAGCCCCACATCGGGCTCTGTGCTGACAGCTCAGAGCTTGGAGCCTGCTTCTAATTCTGTGCCTCCCCGTCTCTCTCTGCCTCTCTCTTGCTCATGCTCTGTCTCTCTTGCTCTCAAAAATAAATAAAACATAAAAAAATTAAAAACTGATTTTATACAGAAGAAAGTAAGGCTTTTTAGTCTAGATTTCTCTTGTGTGCTATAAATCTGAAAACAAAACAACTATATTACCTAAGTCTTCCAAACATGGTGTAACCGTGGAGCCCACTCCCCTTTCTGTTGTGAAATGGAGCACATATTAAAACAATTTTTTGTTATGGTAAAATACTTACAATAGTCACCCTGGTTTCAATCAGATTGCAGGTTTATTTAGCAGCCTTGCTGATAGCTTTGTCCTTTCTTTAAAATATGTATTTATTTTTGAGAGAGACAGAGACAGAGTATGAACAGGGGGGGGCAGAGAGACGGGGAGACACAGAATCCAAAGCAGGCTCCAGGCTGTGAGCTGTCAGCACAGAGCCCGATGCGAGGCTTGAACTCACGAACCGTGAGATTGTCAGATGCTTAAGCAACTGAGCCACCCAGGTACCCCTAGGATTGTCTTTTTTCTAATGCCCTGAAGACATTTCTAATATTTCTAATGCCTGCAGAGGTGCTTACCATTTTTACCTAGCATGTTTATTTTGGGAAGATTTCAGGAGGAAAGATTATGCCTTATGTGGTAGGCAAAAGCTCTCCTACTGCAGCCACCCCTCGATAATGCTGGGGAAGAGCTAATATGAGGGCTCACAGAGAAGGGATGGAGTAATTTCTACATGTGGAAGGTATATAACTGTTGTAGCCAAAAGGTGTCCTCTGCCAGATTGTGTTTTCCAAACATTGCTGCGAAAACGGGTCCTGTCCCATGTGATCTTACAGTGTTACCTAGATACTCCTCCCACTGAGGGTGGGTCTCTGCTTCCTCCCCATGAATCTGGGTGGAACTTTGACTGTCTCACCAATATAAAGTGACTCTCTGTGACTTCCAAGCTTAATAATGCCACACATGCCTGCCTTGGGAAGCTGGTGCTTGGAACTCAGCCCCAATACTGTGAGGAAGCCCAAACTAGTCCCTGTGGAGAGATACCATGGAAAGGACACTTACAGGTGTTTAAGTGAGGAACCTAGCTGAGAACCCAGCTGACGGCCAGCACCAAACACCAAACATGTACCTGAAGATGCTACCAGATGATTCTAGCCCCTAGCCTTAGGTTACCCTGGAGCTCCCAGTCTTCCCAGCAGAGGATGTAGGCATCATAGAGGAAAGACAAGCCAGCCCTGTTTTTCCTGTCCAAATTCCTGATTCACTGAATCCATGAATGTAATAGAATGGTTATTTTATACCACTGAATTCTGTGGTTGGTTATGAGGCAATAGTAATGGAAACAAGTAAGAATAGGAGCTATGTATTTTATTTGCTGGATTTTTCTTTGCCCATTCCAGGGAAGTCTTTGTGTTTCCTTTCCTTAATAGGAGACTTTCTGGAACCCTACCACTCGTCTGCAGATTATATCCCAAAGATGGAAAGGAGGAAAACAGGTGTCTGGGAAAGGGTGGAAGGGGGCTATAGAAGGAATGGAGGAAAAAAACCCAGAAAAAGAAAAAAAAAACTCTCTAAACTAGTGAACTAGAGCAGGGTCAGAAGTAAGAACTTATAGGGGCGCCTGGGTGGCTTAGTCGGTTAAGCGTCCGACTTTCGCTTAGGTCATGATCTCGCGGTTTGTGGGTTCGAGCCCCGCGTCGGGCTCTGTGCTGACTGCCAGCTCAGAGCCTGGAGCCTGTTTCAGAGTCTGTGNCTGGCAGCAGCGAGCCCGACGTGGGACTGGAACTCACAAACCATGAGATCATGAGCCAAAGTCGGACGCTCAACCAACTGAGCCACGCAGGTTCCCCGCTAACATTTGATATTTTAAAAACTTGAGTGCCTGGGGCGCCTGGGTGGCTTAGTCGGTTAAGCGTCCGACTTTTGCTTAGGTCATGATCTCGCGGTTAGTGGGCTCGAGCCCCGCGTCGGGCTCTGTGCTGACTGCCAGCTCAGAGCCTGGAGCCTGTTTCAGAGTCTGTGACTCCCTCTCTCTCTGACCCTCCCCTGCTCACGCTGTCTCTCTCTCTCTCCAAGAAATAAATAAAGCATTAAAAAAATTAAAAAAAAAAAAAAAGAAGTAAGAACTTATAGCTCATCACCAAGTCCCTCATTATGGCCACAAAAGGTAGCCCGACCTCAGGGAGAAAGGCTGATGTCACCATAGAGAGATCGGACCCCAGGCACAAGGCGCAGCATTGGCAAGATACCCGTATCAGTGGTGGTACCGAAGTAGCAGAACAAGCAGTGGGCTTTGGCAGTGGACTCTGAAGCGTAATCAGGGCAGATCGCGGATCAGCTCCCAGGATAGCTACCTGCTCACTATCCTAGGGCCTTGCTCTATGATGAGGGTACCCTAAAGTGACTGAATGAATTTTGTACCAGGTAAGATGGTGACTCAGTGACTCAGACTTTAATTTGATATAAGGAAAATAAATGTGGGGCACCTGGGTGGCTCAGTCAGTTAAGTGACCAACTCTTGATTTTGGCTCAGGTCATGAGCTCGTGGTTCCGTAAGTTCAAGCCCTGCGTAGGCTCTGTGCTGACAGCACAGAGGCTGCTTGGGATTCTTTCCCTCTCTCCCTCTCTCTCCGCCCCTCCCCGCTGGTGCTCACTCTCTCTCTTACACTCTTTCTCTGACTTGCTCTGTCTCAAAATAAATAAACGAAGAAAGAAAATAAATGCTCCATGACAGATTGCCAATGCCTTCTGTATGAAATTCATAAAAATCATCAGACATTTTTAAAAGAAACAAATGAATACAGAGTTGGGACTGAAAAGAAAGAAAACTCTGGGTCATTCAGAAACTGTCGGGTCACCTGGGTGGCTCAGTCAGTTAAGCATCCAGCTTGGGCTCGGGTCATGATCTCATAGTTCGCGCATTTGAGCCCCACGTCAGCCTCTGTGCTGACAGCTCAGAGCCATGAGCCTGCCTCAGATTCTGTGTCTTCCTCTCTCTCTGCCCCTTCCCTACTTGTGCTCTGTCTTTCTCTCTCAAAAATAAGTAAACATTCAAAATAAATCAGCATTTTTTTAATTAGAAAAAAAGAAACTGTAAAGAATCTGTTAAAATTACAAAGTAGACAGGAATAGATTAAAGAGGAAAAACTGTGGCCCAGAATGGAGGTGGAAGATTTCTGCTAAAAGTCTTAAAGGCACACAGATCAAGGGCGATGGCATCCAGAAGGCAGTGGCTGAGAGCCACCCAGGTGAAGACAACAGGCATCCCCTGAGCATCCTGCCTCCTTGTGGGCGCGGCAGCAGGCAGCCAGGGTACAGGCTCTGGCTTTCACAGAATGGCGGGCACAGGAATTGTGGGAGCAAGAGATAGAGGGCAGAGTCATGCTATGCCATGACACCCAGCTGTGACACAGCCTGTCCTGAGACATCACAGAAGCTTCTGCCACACTCACTGAGAGCAGTGAGGACAAGCCTGAATGGCAGTTCCCAACCCCCTCCTCGCTCAATCTGCATCAATTGTTACAGCAGATCTGTAACAAGGAATCTGAACATAAGGTACAGAGACAAGAATCAAATATCCGAGGAGAGCCAACACCGGAAGATGGAGGCGGGGAGATGAATGGAAAAAGGAAAATGTACAACTAAAGAAGCAGATTGAATAGTGCAATCATAGAAAAGGGTTTTTTTTTTTTTTAAATCAGACACCTAACTGTATCAAAGGCTTAAGGAAATAATGCACCCGAAAGAATAGATACAACTAATAAAAGCTGTTGGGCATTAAAATTATAGTTGTTGAAATTGAAAACTTAATATGATGCATAGAGAAACAGAAGGGCACAGCTGAGGAGCAAATCAGTTGGAAAATGAGGCCATAGAATTTGCTCAAAAGATACAAAATTAAGAGACTTCATAGAATAAATCTAGTTCCAGCACCCATTATAAATAGCAGTTACAAAAGGGCCTAGAGAAAATCAAAACAAAATTTAAAGAAATCATCGATTAGAAATTTACAGAACTGAAGTAAAACATGAGGTCTCTGAAATAGCTCATTTCTCAGCAGGATCAGTTTTTACAAAATTATTCAGACACAACTGGTATCAGAGACCAGTTGTGTCCACAGAGCTTAGCTATTGGGACCAAACACCAAGACCACCTGTTTCAACATCACCTATGTATTCCAGGAAGTCCTTGCCCAGAAAGATAAGGCCATAAATCAATAAAAAAATTGCTGTTTACCTCAGGAAACTCCTGAAAACCAATTTTCCTGGGTAAAGGGTATATGCATCTGGGCAAACAGTTTTCCTTTCTGAACAACAGTGTTTACTTACACCTGAGCAAACAGCTCATTTATCAACACTAGTTTATATATCAGCATTTGCTTTGGGCTTCACTGTGTCCACCAAACCTAAACTATTAGTTAGGAATTTTGCCCAGTCCTAATAAGTTCCCTGCCTTGAGAGACATGCCTTAAGTCACATGAGCCCTGACTCCAGAACCCTATAAATATCTTCCCCTGACTTTCTCCTCTTCTGAGACATTGCTATGAGCCTCCCAAAGTGATGCTCTCCCTCACTGCAGTAGGATGAATAAACTCAGCTTTGCTTTATCAAAAAGTAACTTTCAATAGACATTATGGGGAGTTGGCTGTTGAAAATCCATGGACAAACTTCATTAAAATAAAAAAGAAAACCCCTAAAACCTCCTAGAGAAGTAAAGCTGGTTATCTGCAAAGGAAGAAGAATCTGCTTGACGTCAAGCTTCATGGGAACAGCAGTGGACAATTGCTCCAGAAAGACACTGGAGCAATAATCTTCAATATTTCAAGGAGAATAGCTTTGAACCTAAAATTCTATACCCAGACAAACTATTCTTTAAAACAGAGGTCAGCAAACTATAGCCAGTTGACCAAACACCTGTTTTTATAAATATAAATTTCTTGGAACACAGCATGTCCATTCACCTATATGTTGCCTTTATAAATGCAGTCTATGGCTACTTTTGCACAATGGCAGAGGTGAGTAGCTGTAACTGAGATCATATGGCCTGCAAGCCTCGAATACTTATTATTTATACCACTTAAAATAGTGTGCTGGGGACGCCTGGCCGGCACAGTCAGTAGAGCCATGCAGCTCTTATTCTCAGGGTTCTTATCCCCACATTGGGCATAGAGCTTACATTTAAAAATAGTTTCCTGACATTTCTTTAACATAAGACATTTACAGAAATAAATTTTCACAAAGTTTACTATTCAGTGACCCTTCTTGGAAGCATCACAATGAAAATTATGGGGATAGGGAGAAGGGAGGTTCAGGGTGAAGAGCGGAGATTTGTAAAGGAACAAGTTACAACTACAGTGGTAAAACTAATTGTGACATTAGAATTAGTATTAAATATTTAAGTTTTAGGAGCACCTAGATGACTCAGTCGGTTAAGCGTCCAACTTTAGCTTGGGTCATGATCTCTCCGGTTGTGGATTTGAGCCCCACGTTGGGCTCTGTGCTGACAGCTCGGAGTCTGGAACCTGCTTTGGATCCTGTGTATGTCTCTCTCTCTCTGCCCCTTCCCTGCTTGCACTCTGTCTCTGTCTCTCTCAAAAATATACATTAAAAAAAATTAACCTATAAATATTTAAGTTTTAAGTAAGATATTGCATGCAGTGTGGAGTTTCGTGGAGATAGGTGAGATCGTGACTAGGTCGGGGAACTAGAAGGGCAATAAAGTTCTTACCTTTTTGTTGGGAGTATGGAGGTTGTAAGATAAAACTAATTCCAGACAAAGTTTACTAATTCTAGATTATTTCTAGATAATTACTCATTGTAGATAATGTTAAGCATTTATAGGTAAGCATTAGAAGTTTCCATATAAGATGGGTACATTTCCAAATTTAGAGAAGGGAAAAGTGGAAAACAAACAAACAAAATACCAATGAACCCAGTTAAAGTAAAATAAAAGCACGTGAGATGGCAGGAATAAATCCAAACATGTCTACAAATTTCATACATATGACTCAGGTACTTTTAGTTCAGCATCGTGTTTATCACACGCATCCTTCATGTCTGGCGTTATTATGGGCACTGGAGACAATTAACAGAAGCTTACATTCCTGTAAAGAAACAGACCACGAACCAACTGGTAGGTTCTATAATTTCACATATAGGTGCTATTAAAAAAAAAAAAAAAGCAGAGAAAAGGGCTGGAGAGTGATGTAAGGTTGGTCACCTTGGAGGTTGCTGCATCAGTCCAAGCAGTACGTGATGGGGGCTCAGATTAGAGTGGTATTTGTGGAAGTAATGGCAAGAGATAGCATTTGGGGGAAATTTTAAAGAGAAAGATGAACAGGATTTGCAGATGGAATCTATGAGAGGCAAGGGAGGAATCAGGTTAAATCGGCGCATCACAAGGGACATTCAGTTCTCTTAAAACACAGACAAGCACACCATCAACTATATTATTTGTAATATTTGAAATTGCTATTCATCCATAGACAGTGTAGACTTCAAAATGCCAGTAAAACCTTGAACATGGTATCTCACCTCCTAAAGATGGCTCAAACTTGCAAAAGAAGAAATATTCCTTCAGGATAACTGAGATTCTCAGAAGCTGTTCTAAGGATGGCCCCTGTTGGGCACTCCAGAGCAATTTCTTGTTCTAATTAATAGATTAGCTCTTGAGAGGTCACAGCCTTTGTCCTGTGCTGGTGTGACTGATGGAAAGCTGCATTACGTGGGGAACACAGTGATTTATTAAGCCTTTGAGATAGAAGAACTGGCCATTGAAACCCGGTCACAGTCACTGGGGAAGAGGAGGGGGCCATACTGGTGCTGTATTCGAAGCTAAGGCATTTGGTACATTGTACCCACCAGCATTTCTGTCACTGGCTTTCCATCGAGCAGCCACTACAATTACGAACAGACCTTTGAGTCCTAAATATTTCAAAGTGACATCACAAAAACTTAAGTGGAAGTTGGTTTCAGGCTTTACCTTTTTTTTAAGTCATTACTTTCTTTTAGATAAAAACAATATAAATCTTAATACTTCTCTTTTTCTGACCAAATTTTCTAGCATTTTTCACACAGGATATAGAAGAGTCATCACTTATTTTCTAAAATACTGCATCAAGGAAGGTAAATGGTAGCTGAGCGAACCCTTCCCCTTCTCAGCCTGATGTTTTGTTTTACTCACTGGTTTCCTGGAAAAGCGTTAACAGATTGCAAGAGAATTGGGCACAGGATAGGTAGCCTTGAGAATGAAGAATAACCAAAGTGTAACTGATTCCTGTGCTGTTGGTTACAAATGCCGTTTCCACGTGCTAACGTGATTAACCTGCCACTCAGCAAGTGAAGTCAGCTGAGTTAAAAGTCCCTGAACCTGCAGAGAATTCTGCCATCCTGAATTACTGAAACCCTGCTCTGGGTTTCACAGACAAATTCCAGGTGCTGGCCTGCCCAGGCTGTCTTCTGGAGGCCCTGGGGGGTAACTGCTTCCAAGCTCATTGATGTTGGTGGACTTCACAGCCTTGCAGCTATAGGACTGAGGTCTGTTTCTGGAAACCTGTCTGAACTACCTGAGGCTGCCTGCATTCCTCATCATGTTCCTCCCTCCATCTTCAACCAGCAATGACGCATGGGATTCTGTTCATACTTGGAGTTTCTCTGACTTTTTTCCACTCTTTCTCTTAGCCTCCATTCAGAGGAAGGGTTCTGCTTGAAGGACTCATGATTACATTGATTTCCCACCTCTCTTTCCCTTGTTTGATCCAGGATCGTCTCCCTATCTTCATGTCAACTGATTCTTAATTAGAAATTTTTATTACATCTGCAAAACCCATTTTTGCCATATAATGTAACACATTCATGGGCTCCAGGAATTAAGGTGTGGACATCTTTGGGGGACCATTCTGTCTACCACCATCTCCCAAATTTCCTTTGTTGTCAAGCAGATCCAAAATCTACTGTGCCTAGAGCAAGCTCTCTACATACAGGAAAGAGTTTGTGTGCAGCACCATGCCATGAACCACCTTGATTCCTTAATCTGACCTATTTTCCTGCTAGGGACTCAGGTTTCCTCAACATGAGCTGAGCACTCATTTGAGAAACTGTCCTCTGAGTGACAGCTTGTTGGCTGCCTACCCAGGAGCGTGCCTTCAGGCTGGTGTTGTGCTACACATTGTGCATTGTGCTTTGTGCTTTGCACAGCAGTCCAGGGACAGCCTGACGTCCCAAAAATCTTTTATCCTGGTGAACTGGCCCCCAGGATCCAGTACCAACAATTGCCAGAGTCAGCCTCCATTCTCTCCCCACGATGGCCATCAAAGATACCCTCCTCACTACAGCTGGCAACAGAAAAGCAAGGATAATAACAGTCTGCAAAGCTATGGATTGCCCGTACAAAGCATAAATCAGGACCAGTTTGTTTTTCTGTTGGAAATCCAGTCAATATTTTTAATGAAACCACGTTTTTTAATCTATAGATGCAGGCGATATGTTCTCCTAAATATCTGCTTTTGTGAAACACTTTTCCCCCAAAAGAAATATGTTCTAGCTCTCTTTTCTCCAAACCCAGATAACATAAACCAACCAAGCATTTATATAAAAAAGATTCAGTATTTCCCAACTTCCTCATCATTTCTACTCTGCTTTAAACTCCTACTCAATGCCTTTCCCTAAGGGAGTCTCACTTCTTACCCAATTCACAGTCCAAAGACTGACACAAAGAACAGCCACAAAATCTGTAATAGAAAGAAAGGACAGGAAGGGCCATAAAAATCTGCCGGCAAATGTGAACACACATGCTCCTTGACACCAGTGGTGGCCAGATGACTGGTCTATCGCTCCTACTTGGGTCTTCTATCCCCCCGCAAGCCGTGAGTGTTTGCATATGCACAGTCCATCCTGTGAACTTGAACACATGTGAGATAATCTGTATTTATTCGGTGGCCCTTTTATTTCATAGAACTATCCCTGACTCACAGTGCAGAAGCTCAGCTGCAAACTCCCCCTCATCCCTTTATTTACATAAATCAGACTGATTTCTTATTCAATTCCAATAATGCAGGGGTGGCAGAAAATGTAACCTGAATCACTTTCAGAGCTTCCCAGTGGTTCCCCGGAGTGCTCGGGAGGTTACAGAGGTCCTCCGGACAAGGGTTATCAGGTTATCACTTCTCCTCGCATGGCCCGGCCAGCCTCCCAGCTCTCTGCTGTTCCCTCTGCGTGTGGGAGCCCATCTGCCTAAATAAGCTGGGTTGCCACTCTTGCTTCTCCCTTGGGCCTAAGTACTTATGGGAAGGCATCGCTAAGACCCTCTCCTCCAAGACCCCCAGACTTCCCTCTCCCTTTACCTAAATTCTTTCTAATTTGTGCTGGGGAGTGGCTCAGATGGAGAGGGGAGGGGTCCTTCATGCCTCTCATTCCTTCTTCTCCAGGCATCAGATCTCCAAACAGGACACTGTTAGTGGGAGTTCCTTATTGGGGACCCAACCTCTCATCTCTTCAATGATTTAAGCTTGGAAACAAATGAGTCAGTGGCAAACCCTCTCTGAACCCTGAGGGTCTACTATCTGTTTGAATAAAGAAGATAAACGGAGAGAACCAGGCTGAAATAACAAATATCTCAAAATGCTATTTCGCCAATAGTAATGAAAATATATAGCCTTCCTAACTCAAAACACAGATTATGCTCATGTTGGATAGAGAATGCCTGAAGTCTAGCTGAGCCCCCGCCAGTTTCGGTGATTCAAGTTTTTCTTCGAGTCCTGAGCTGGGAGGGAAGATCTAAGCCTTCACCGCCAAAACTGCTTTTTCCCTTTGAAGGTCCGACAGCATCTCTCCCTTTGACAAAAGTCTACAAGTTATTTTAGTACCAGTGTACTAAAATTTAAAAGATAAATTATTTAGGGAAGTACCATGGGTATTTCTCAGCCCGTTGCTACACGTTTGCATGCCCAGCCTTCTTGACAGAATGAAGTACTCTTTCCTCTATTCCCACACAGTGTGAGATTTGTACGCATTTTTCGCACTTACTTTATTCTTTCTGCCTGTCTATGTGGCGATAAATGAATCATCCAAATAAGAACAGGCAAAGGCTACTTAGAGCTTGCTGTGACAAAGGAGTGGGCCACCACCACTTGCATTTCACAGAGACTGCAAGGAGGTAGTGGTGTGGAAGCGCTTTGTAATGGAAAAAGGGAAATCTCCAGGGGTGTCCTGATTGGAGGCTGTTGGCCTGGGGAGGCTGGAGGTGGGCTCCCTGGAAGCAGGGAATCCTGAGTGATTGGTTCGGGGTGCATGTTTGGCTTACTTTGGTTGGTAGGAAGGTGGAAGCGGAGACAAGAAAAAATTAGGGAGCTGTCAGATATGAATCAAATCCTGGCCACTTGGGGCCAATCATTACAGGGGTTCTTGTTTGGCTTCCTGGACTGACAGCCAGAAATAGTGGTCTGACCTCCTACAAGTCTAAATTACAGATAGTAGTCTGGCCTTTTGAGCTGGTTACTGTAGATAGTGGATTTGGTTTCCTGAGCTGGTTGCTGCAGATTTGAGGTCAGAATTCTATTTTTACAACTTCTTTTTTTTTTTTTTTTTTTTTTTTTAACCAAAGGACTGGCCATTCTCCATTTTATATTCAGTCTCTCGTCTGTTAGAGTTGGCTATGTTCGTGATTATAAGCTCCTTGAGAACAGAGATCAAATCTTTCTTTGTATTTGTGTTTCCAATGTCCAGAGTCTAAGACAATTATTTTAAAAATTAAATTGAATCAATTTCACGTACAACTTTGTGGAAGTAAGGTGACTATATTTCACTATCCCTATTAGTCATAGGGTTTACTTTCCCCTTTAGCCCGTAGTTCTAAATGCACAGAGCTGTACCATCCTACCTTCGGAGCAAGACATCATCCCTGTGCTACCTACTCTACAGACTCCACTTGTGGCTGATTTGACCTCAGTTACATCTCTGACCTCTCACTATCTTTCTGTACCTCCCCTTGCCCGGATTCCATTGAAATTAAAGTGACACGTCACCAATGAGATGCAGAATACGATCTAACAGGGTTCATGAATCTGTGTTTTAATGTTATGAAACTAAACTATATCTACCTTTCCCAAGTTGGCTTAAAAACAAGATACATTTGTACCGAACCAGTGTTTTCCTTGTATAAGTTCTTTCTGGAACATGTTTTCATTGAACTGTACATCCTTACGGCTTTGATTGCCTGTATGGGACTAACATTACCCTCGCTAAGAAAAATAAGGTTTGTGGTTTCAGGGATAAAAGAGAGTTCTTAATGATTTAAAATTTTTTTCTTTTTCTTTTACCACATAGATATTCATGGCAGAAACCTGAGTGTAATCCTAGCCTCTCATCCCTCCCTCGTTACCCACATCCAGGCATCCAATTGCAGCTGTTACCAAAATGTTTCAAATATCTCCTTTCTCTTTCTTCCCTCTGCCACCACCTTGGTGCAGCAGGCACCCCTCACTCCCATCCTGGACGGCTACGAACCCACCCTTCCTGCTGCCCGGACTCCAGTCAGTGCCCCACATGGCAGAGAGGGTTTTCCCACAGTGAAGATCTAGGCACATCACTCCTCTGTTTATTCTTATGGTGGTTCCCCACCACCTACCAAATAAGCCGAAATTTCGACCATAGTGTTAGTGGTCTAACAGCCATCTGACAGCCGCTTTTCAGTCTCCACTCCATTCAGAACCCCCCCCCCCCCCCCGCAGAAGCACCCGACTTCAGCCACAGGGGACTACGTGCCAGTCTCTAAAAGGACCCAGCTTCTCTTGCTTTTGCACATTAACTTCGTTCTACTTCGTGATTCAGATTAGTGGCCAGCATTCCCTGACCTTTCTCCAAGACTAAATTCTATTTGGTTTTCATTCCTAGTGCTTTGCAAAGTACCTGAGGCAGAGCAGGTGGTCACTACCTATTTCTTTGATACAATAAACAGATGCACAGTTTACATTATGCTCATGTCGTCTCCTAAAGCAGGAACTCGTTAGACATCTTTCCTCTCCCCTCCCCCAACATCCTGCTTCCCACCCAGTTACACCTCGGAAACTACAGCTTTTGGCGGTTTTCCTCCAGACAATGGTTTGCTGATTGGTATGATCGATGTTTGGTAACTGGTTCTCCTGGAGGCAGAGCCCCGATTCGCAGCACTCGCCAATTTCTGCCACGTAAACTCTCCTACCCGGGACCAGCTACGTAATTCATAGGACCAGGCACAATATGAACGTGTAGGGTTGATTGTTAACTCTTCAGAACGTCAAGACAGTGACAAGAAAGCATTAAACCAAACATGGGTTCTTGTGCAAAGACACACATTTAGCACCCAAGGAGCCCTCGCTTTGGCCAATGTGATGTCACTGAATTCCAAGTTGGGAGATGTACACTGTCAGCTTGTGCACAGGTGAGCTATTTCCAGAATACCATGGCCTTCAGAATACTTAGCATCGCATAGAAAGCCTTCTCTTTCTAGCGCTACCGCCCCATCTTCCAGTCCCTGCCTCACCTTCCTGTACAGTATAATAACCTGCTTGTCGTTCCCCAGATATACCATGTTTTTAACGCTATGTTATTTTCGTCATGCTGTCTCCCCGACTGCAATTCTTTCTACCCATTCTTCCTTCCCAAAGTCTTCATCTAAATGGCTCCATTCATCCCTTCAGATGCTCAGTTCAGACGGGGACTTTCTTCTCTGTAAAGCGTCCTCTGAAATACCATTGACCCAGAGATCCTTCTGGAATTGAAGGGCGGGTAAAGAATGGAGAGCAAGAGGTTAGCCTGTTACACATTTCTCCCCTTGAATCAGAATACTTTTGTTTACATTTCAAAGACTGAGTATATTTCGATGTAAAACATAACATGAACCAAAGATAACTTTGAAGAGGTCCTTTTCTCCCGTATTAATGGCTTTCCCAGGTGAGGGGTTTCAGATTGCCTAATTGGTGTCCCTTTAGCTTTGTTCTGAACACAGATAACCAAGTTTCTCCTCTCTGACTCTCTTTTGTCACTGTGTCTAATTGAGGTAAAATTCACATACATAAAATTCATCTTTCTGAAGTGTTCAATGTAGTGACATTTAGTACATACACAATACTGTGCAATATCACCTTTATCTACTTCCAAGACATTTTCGTAACCTAAAAGGATACTCCGTGCCTATTCCCATTCCTGCTTCCCCTAGTCCAAGGCAGCCATAAATCTGTTTTCTGTCTCTGGATTTATCTCTTCAGGATATTTCATAGAAATGGAACCTTTCATGTCTGGCTTCTTTCCCTTAGCATAATGTTTTCAAGATTCATCCGTGTTATACATTATGTCAGACCTTCATTATTTTTTATGGCTGAATAATAATATTCTCTTGTATGGATAAACCAGATTTTGCCTATCCATTCACCAAATGATGGACATCTGAGTTGTTCTCACCCCATGGCTATTGTGAAGAAGGCTGCACCACGCTTCTGCGTAGACCTGTTTTCATTTCTCTCAGGTGTCTACCTAGGGGTGGAATTTCTGGGTCAAAATTCTGTATTTTCACTTTCTGAGGACTCTCCTCGCTGTAAGGAGTACAGTATGTAAGGAGTGTTCGATGCATTTGAAACATGATGGTGGGGATGGAGACCCAGAATGGGTGAGTCTCCAACAGAATCCCCTCCTCTCTGCCACATGGTAAGACCTCCATGTACCACACCACGCCATACTGAAATTGTCCATTTCCAATGTTAGTAACCCTGACTAGCCAGCAGAAGCTGTACCTCATTTATCCCTTTCCAGTATATCTCCAGTGTTGTGTTTAACAGTATACCTAGTACATAGTAGGAGCGCAGAAACGTTGGTGAGTCTAAATCAACTCATGAATGATTAAACTAATTTAGGCATCATCCTTCAGTGTTTTGGTCCTTCCTTACTAAGTACTAAATTTTTCCTCGGGATCCCCACAGAACACTGCTGATGGCAGCACCATCATGTAACACGAGGAACATGTAAATTCGGAAAGCAATAAACCCCAGACACACTAAGAACAATGGCTACATCTCTGCTCTGGGATGGGATATTTAACTTGTGTTTAAATTAAAAGTGAAGCACCTTTGACTATTTCTCAGTTCTTAGCATAGGGCTCATTATCTTAAGCAAAATACAATCTTAGATAACACTGACAATAAAGCTAAGTGTTGTGTCTGTAAGGAAAATTATTTCAGTGACACATTGATTATCTTGTGTTTTTATTGTCTGGACTGTTTGGCCTGCAAGTTCACCCACTCTGCTTCTGTAGAATAATTAGTATGTTGGAGGATCGTGAAGAAGGGCATAGCTAATTTTTCAGTTGTGCAGTAAACTCAGCCCTACTATTAAATAGAACTGGTTCACAGCTCAGTTCTCCCAGCTTGCTGCTCTGTTGGCATTAGGTGTTATCTAAATGCAATGCATGCCATCCAAGACCCTGTAAAAGAAGACAACACGCAGCTCTGTGAAACTCCCTGTCATTGCAGTGAGGAGCCCCCCTCAACCCCCGCATCTCCATAAACTCTCCCTTGATGTTGGAGCGCTGAGGCTAAGAATGATCAAACACCAATTAAGCCACAGTGATCTAAGAATTATGCAAGATGATGACTAGGAAAGGAATGTCTGCTCCTGAGAGATAAATCGTGAAACATGCGAAGGGAAGAAATATTAATTCTGGGTTAAAATAGGTGGTCTCAGACCGTACATGGAGACCAAGTTCAAGTTCCTTCTAAACCTACCCTTCCTGTGTATATGGCGCCCCCATCGCCTCACAGGTGGAGGGAGACTCAGGACGTGGCATCAGGTGTCTCATCCTCGGTGTTTGCTTCCATACTGCGCCAACACAGTCCAAAGGCCCTCTCACATGTGGCCTATTTTCACCTCCTGCTGCCACGTCTTACACAGATTTTTAAGCCGACAGTAAGTGGGTTATCAAAATAGCCTTCTAGCTGGCTGACAGCATGCAAACTCCCTACAGTCTAACTTCTTTATTAATCCCCCTAACACAGAGGCTAATTCACATTGAGAAACTGCAAATGACAACCCGTTCCCTCCAGAATAAAGTACTAATGCCTTGCCCGGCATTCAAAGCCCTCTGTAACCTGACCCCGCTTACCTTTCTTCATTACGGTTAAAGTGAGCTACTTCTATTCCCTGTACACACTTCTACTATCTTAGGTGGGGTTCCCCAGAGTCCCCGACATGAGGATTGGTATACAGGTGACTTATGGAGGAAGCTAGACCAGAGAGAAAAAAGCCAGGAGGGGGCATAATATAGCTATGGGAGCATGGACCTGATCCAGTGGGCAAGTTTCAGTTTTCAAGTAAGCCTCCGAGGCAGAGTTTACTGGCCTTCCTGTTCCTGCACTAGCAAGTCCTCAGCTAGGTGCAGGGTGGGCGGGGGCAGGGAAGATGAGATATAAACATCAGACACTTCTGGAGCTCTGTGTAAGGAGGCAAAACTGGTCTAAGTCATCCAAGGACAGCCTTCAAAGGGTCACAGGTACCAAGCTCTTGAAAGCCCAGTGCACCAAAGTTTGTGCAGCAGGTGGAAGAAAGGTAAAGAGACCTAAATGATTTGGATGGAGACGTGATGGTGTCTACCACACCTGTCTGGTGTCTTACTCATGTTGGGAGGAAAGAGCTTTTCATCTCCACTTCCCCAAATCCTGACCAGTCTCACAGCCCAACTCAAAAATGTCACCAAGTCTTCCCTAACCAACACACACACACACACACACACACACACACACACACACTCACACCCCAAATGTCTGTGAGCAGATGAATCAATAAACAAAATGCGATATAGCCATACAATGGAATATTATGTGGCCCTAAAAAACCCCCCAAATTCTGGTACATGTTTCTACATGGATGACACCTCAAAATGTCATGTGAAGTTGAAGTAAGTCAGACACAGAAGGGAAAATAGTGTATGACTCCACTTACATGGGGAGGAGAGAGTAGGCAAATTTGTAAAGACAGAACGTAGAATGATGGCTGCCAGGGGCTGGGCGTGGGGGATGGGGAGTCACTATTTAATAGGTTGGGCTTCAGTTGGGGATGATGAAACGGTTCTGAAGATCACAATAACTTTAAAATTTTTTTAATGTTTGTTTTTGAGAGAGCATGTGTGCACGTGGGAGGGGCGGAGAGAGCGGGAGACAGAGGATCCTAAGCTGGCTCTGTGCTGACAGCAGAGATCCTGATGCTGGGCTAGAACCCACAAATCATGAGATCATGACCTGAGCCGAAATTGGACGCTTAACTGACTGAGCCACCCAGGTGCCCCACAATAATTGCTTTAAAAGTGCAACAAGACCTTTAAGAAATGTGCCTAGTAAATAGAGGTGAGGCTTCTAAGAATTTTATCTCATACAAATACAAATAAATCTCAAAAAAAAAAAAGAAAGAAAAGCTAAGTTTCAACCCATTCTTTGTTCTGAAGGTGGATGTTCTCCTTACTTAGAAGAACCTCTTCAAGAGTCCCTCAGGCACCTAAAATCGTGACTCCTAGAAAGGGTTCAATAAATATGTGTGGAATGATTTTTCTCAATTCAAAGGAAGGCCCAGAAGCCAGTCTGGGATCAGGATACAGAGCAAAATTGCCGTACCTAATTTAGTAGTTTTTGTTTTGTTTTAGTTTTGCCCAGGGAGTTGGAGGAAAAGGTTTGGAGTAGATGTTAGAACACAGGAAAGAATCATGGAAAGTGATTTAAAGGAGAGAGACAGAATAAGAGAGGAGGCCAAGTAACACGGTGGAAAGTCAACCTTTATGAAAAAGTTGCCAAGTGAGCTATTCTCTGCTGAGTTTGGACAAAGAATTTGCGAGTGGAGATAATAATACTGGAACACGGAGCTAGGGAGGAGCGGAGGGTCATAGACTCCAAGGAAATCCTCAGAAGTCTGTAGGTAGGGTGCTTGACACTTTATTATATGTGAGATGAGTGCACGCACATACATATACACACACGTATATACATATGTGCATATGTATTTACATATGTGTATGCACATACACACACATGAGGATATACATATGTACATGCATATATAATGCTGAATATACATACGTAAATATATAAGATCTCACTGGTTTAGAAAGGATGTCTAAAGCAATTACGTTCTTTGATTTTTTTTTTATGAAGAATTGCACGATACATAAAATTTTCACGTCCAACACACATTTGTGGCACTCCCTGCATAAGACTACAATAGTTTATAACCACCACAACTCTCTGTTAAATGCTTCAGTAACAGTCCATCTCAGTTGATCACATCAATAAAATAGTGTGGGATACGCAGTTTACCCACTGCAGCTTGCTCTCTCTCTTTCTCTCTCTGAGACTTTTAATTGAATAGCCTGTCACCATATAAAAAAATTAGAGAACAGTTGTTGGTGTTGTAAAGTCAGTTGTCACCAACTGACAGTGACACAGAGGTCCCACAGTTCAGTATTCTTTAGAATGACCTGGGCAGGTCTTCCTGGATGCCACCCCTGAGAAATTCATATATATAAGACTCTGGATGGTAAGGGTAAAGACAGGAAGAAGAAGTAAAGCCACCTCAAGAGGCATATATTGCTGCTAAAACCAACCAGTCTTGGCAAGCTCAGCTATTAGGGACTGAATTGTGTCCCTTCCAAATTCATATGTTCAAGCCCTAACATCCCCTCTGCTCCACTCCCCCCCCACCCCCTGTACCTCAGAATGTGACTGTATTTGATTCTTTAAATAGGATCTGCAAAAAGGTGGTTAAGTTAAAATGAGGCCATTAGGATGGGCTCTAATCCAATCATACTGGTGTTTTTATAAGACAAAGAAATTTGGACATAGAAAGAGACCCCAGGGATGCACAAAGAGAAAAGATCATAGGAAGACACAGCGAGAAGGTGGCCATCTGCAAGCCAATGGGAGAGGTCTCAGAAGAAGCCAAATTAACTGACACATCAATCTCAGACTTCCAGCCTCCAGAATTATAAGAAAATACAGATCTGTTGTCCAAGCCACACAGTCTGTGGTATTTTGTTATGACGGCCCTAGCAAACTAATAAGCCAGCCCTTCTTACCTGTCTCAGAGCTGGCTCACAGCCTGTAGGAGTTGCTTTGAAATGTGTCACCACAATATGGTTCTCTTCATTTTCCCACCTGGGATGCCAGAAATCAGGGCAGCAAAGGCCACTAGTGTCCCTTTATGTGGGAAATAGACACTGGAGAACAGACCATCAACAATTGAGATAATACATTTGTGTCCTTTACGATCTGACCACAAGCCTTCACTCTCGTGTGATTGAGAGGAGAGTGCAGACACAAGAGGCATTGACTTCTCAATACCAGAAGCTGGCTCAGCTTGATAAAGTGTATTCATCAGCATTTACATGAGCTAGCGCTTCGGCTGATCTGATTGAAATCACTCAAGTATTAGGCACCGAAGACATGCTGTCCAATTGCAAACCCCACTTATTAATAAAGACAGGACCCACAGGAGGAAATATAAAATGGGTGAGATAGAGTTGATGGATTTATTAAAAGTTTTATTGCCAAAGTTAAGAGCTGTAATCCTTTCCTACTTATTTAAAAGTCTACTGCTGTACTGTATCAAATAATCTGACAACATTCTGGCAGGTATTATGAAAGTGGTTGAATAATATTCACTTAATTAGATTAATTGCCTGCTGTAATTATCTAGAGAATTTCTTCATCCTAATCGCCCTTCTTTTTTCTCAGCCCTTTCCTTCCAGAGTGTTTCCCAGTGGGTGGTATATTCAAGATGGCGGGACACTGAGAGAGTGAGAGAAAGCAATTGCTGAGACTTTTGTCGCTCTAAAGATATTCCCCTCCTTTTTTCCCCTCTGGGCAACTGTGATCTGCCTCCAAGAGGGGCATCACCACTGAGAGAGACATAGGGTTTGGTTTACAGTTGGAAATGAAAGGGAGGCTGGTCTGGGGTGGAGACACATGAGAAAGGAGGGTACAGATGTGTGTAGAAAAGGGAGAAAGGGGGGGTAGGAGGAGGAGCTTAAACAGAAAGAGAAAGACAGAAGAGGATTGTTGTGGGCTGCATTCTGTCTCCCACCAAATATAGGTTGAAGTTATACTCCCATAAGTGTGAATATGACCTTTATGGAGATAAGGTTTTTTGCAGAATTAATCAAGATAAGATGAGGCCATATAGGGGCGCCTGGGTGGTTCGGTCGGTTGAATGTCTGACTCTTGATTTCAGCTCAGGTCATGATCTCAGTTTGTGAGTTCAAGCCCTCTGTTGAGCTTTGCACTGACAGCATGACCCCTGTTTGGGATTCTCTCCCTCTCCTCTCTCTCTCTGCCCTTCCCCTGCGCATGCACGTGCTTTCTCTCCCTCATGATGAATAAATAAACATTTTTTTTCAAGTTAGTTAACATACAGTGTAGTCTTGGCTTCAGGAGTAGAACCCAGTGATTCATCTCTTACATATGACACCCAGTGTTTATCCTGAAAAGTGCCCTCATTAATGCCTGTCATCCATTTAACCCATCCCCCACCCCTACCCTCATTCAGCAACCCTCAGTTTGTTTCTGTACTTAAGAGTCTCTTATGCGGGTGCCTGGGTGGCTTAGTCGGTTAAGCGTCCGACTTTTGCTTAGGTCATGATCTCGCGGTTTGTGGGTTCGAGCCCCGCGTCGGGCTCTGCGCTGACTGCCAAGAGTCTGGAGCCTGTCTTCAGAGTCTGTGACTCCCTCTCTCTCTGACCCTCCCCTGCTCACACTGTCTCTCTCTCTCTCTCTCCTAGAAATAAATAAAACATTTAAAAAAAAAGAGTCTCTTATGATTTGCCTCTCCCTCTGTTTTTATCTTTTTTTTTTCCTTCCTTTCCCCTATGTGCATCTATAGAGTTTCTCAAGTTCCACATATGAGCGAAATCATATGATATCTTTCTCCGGCTGACTTATTTCTCTTAGCATAATACCTTCCAGTTCCATCCATGTTGTTGCAAATGGTAAGATTTCATTCTTTTTCATTGCCGAGTAGTTGAATAAAGAAACATTAAAAAAAAAAGATGAGGCCATATTAGAACAGAGTGGGTCTTAGTCCAACATGACTGGTGTCCTTATAAGAAGAGAAACATTTGGGTACAAACAGACAGAGGGAAGACAGCCATATGAGGACACAGGCAGAGACTGGAGCCCCCACAAGCCAAGGAGCCCTTGGAGCCACCGGGAAGCTGGGAGAGACAGGAAGGGAAGGCTCCGCCCCGGAGTCTTCAGAAGGAAAATGATCCTGCCAAAGCTTTGATTTCAGACTTTCTGGTCTCCATAACTATGCAAAAGTAAATTTCTATTGTTTTAAGCCATTCAGTTTGTGGTACTTGATTACAGCAGCCCTAGGAACCTGGTACAAGGAAGGCATGTACAGACCCAAACGAACTTTCCTAAAGGCAAATACTTCTATAGTTCCTGGGATGTTGGGAGAGCTCAGTAAATACGTTTAAACTAATAGGCTCAAATGAGAGTCACTGGCATGTACATAAGGTACTGAGAACAAAACTGGGAGAAGTAAAGGGTTAATATCATATATCTTTGATTTCTTTCCCATTGTCTAGCTCAGTGCCTTCCAGAAAACAGGTGCTTAATGAATGTGTTGAATAACTCATTAATTCATTTCCATTGTCATGTAACACTCATTCATGGACTGTGGCTATGCAGCTCTGCTGTGAGGTCATTTGCTCTTGGAATTGGAACAGTGATCAGTCTGAAAAAGCAACTGGGTTGCTTCACAGTGTGCAGAGGAATGAGAGCAAGGAGAACAGGGCAGGAAGAGGAAGAGATGAAGGAGAAAAGGAGATGACAAGGGGAGGAAGAGAAGTCGTTCAGCTCTGACAGTGGGGGAAGCATGAGTCTGATTTATCCCTTGTTCATCCTGGAGGTTTCCCTTGCCATGATTTTCCATTGAGAGAGAACTGACTTTACATGGAAGAATGTCTCTGTAAGTTCCTGCCCACTGAGAACCTGGCTCAGCAGACTTAAAGTATCCAGGGTGGGGAAAGATATTTTCAATGAGGCCGGAGGAGGGATTTGGCTTGTTTGCCTTTTGAAAAGAAGAGAATTGACGGTAGAGCATACAGAACTGAAGATGGGGAGGAGCCCACAAAAGAGGGCGATGTTGAGGTGAAATGAAGGATAGAGCCCATGGTTGGGCAGCTGCCTCAGGTGTGCATTTGTCTCTAGCAGTCTATCCTAAATCTGGACTCACTTGCATGTTTCATTTGCCCCACATGATGTGAGCTGGGTCTGAAGACACCTGGGAGCTCAAATGAAATCTCCTTAGCCGAATCTGTAAGTTCATTTGGATATACTTTCCATTTCTACATTATCACAGGCAACTAGAGCTGCAAACATCTGGAGACTCATCTAGATTGGAATGTCCAGGATGGCTCACTCACATGGCTGGCAGTGGATGCTGGTGGTTGGCTGGGACCTTGGGTAGACGCATGTGTGTGGGGCAGCTCACATCATGGTGGCCAGGCTTCAAGAAACATCACAAGGATATGCATTCTCAGAAAGGAATCAGAAGCCACCAGTCCTCAAATAAACTAACACTGGTTAATTCCCACTGCATTCTTTTGGTTAAGTGGTCACAGGACAGCCCCGATTCAAAGGGAGGGGAAATAAATTCCATCTTCTAGTGGGGAGTATGACCAAGAATTGGTTGCCATCTTTAATGAACTACAGACAGCTAATGGAGCTTTTTAAATTGGAAATGTCTTCTCTGCCCATTAAAATGGTTCATTTTGCTTCAATATAAACTTATCTCTAATCTCTTTGGGAAATGTATATTGTTTATAAAAGCTTGCTATACGTGGATTTTGGTTTTTTTGAAAATCCAAACAAATATTGACTTTTACATCTAGATTAACGTGAGATAATACAGATACAGCAGGGGTAGATGCAGAAAAACATGACCATGAGAACATGTGTCCTTGATAATTCAATATGTTCTCTAACACTGATAAATAAATACATATAGGTATAACAGTATTAAGTTACAGAATTAGTCATTATGAATAATAAAAGTAGAAATATTTAAAATAGGGATTTAATAGAGTAGAACTGGACACTGAGGTGGTTCATAAAGAAAACATATGAATTTAAAATTTTTAAATATTTTATTTGTATAACCTTTTCAATGATTTTGCAAAATGTTTGCATATTATTATTAGCAATCTCACTTCTAGGAGTTTACCTTAAGATGGCAATTACAAAAAAAATGTCAAAAATGTAGGCACAGAGATGTTCAGCATTGTTTATAATGATGGAAAATCAGAATAGGCAACCAAGTAAACTATGGTACAGACAATGTGATAACCTCCAATCACTATAAGTGATCTCTAGATTCACATTTATGAAGATGGAAAGGTGTCCATGACAGTTTATTGTGTAATAATGTTGGTTGCATAACATCATATATATATGTCATATACACCATATGTATATCATATATATATCAATGTTTATATATATTATATATTACACAATTTATTGTGTAATAATGTTGGTTGCAGAACATCATATATATGTCATATACATCATATGTATATCATATATATATCAATGTTTATATATACTATATATTACACAATTTATTGTGTAATAATGTTGGTTGCAGAACATGATATATATATGTCATATACATCATATGTATATCATATATATATATATCAATGTTTATATATATATACACACACACACACACACACACACATATACATGTGTCTATATGCACCAACATAGTCATCATTTGAGGTAGAATTTCTGGTATATTCTCTATTTTTCTTCTTTTTTTTAATGTTTTATTTATTTCTGAGAGAGAGAGAGAGAGGCAGCGTGAGCAGGGGAGGGTCAGAGAGAGAAGGAGATACAGACTCCGAAGCAGGCTCAAGGCTCTGAGCTAGCTGTCAGCACAGAGCCCAACGTGGGGCTTGAACCCACAAACGGTGAGATCACGACCTGAGTCTAAGTCAGACACTTAACCGACTGAGCCATCCAGGCACCCCTCTACTTTTCTTCTTTACTTAAACATTTTACAATAAGTAACATTTTAAAATATAAAGCTAACTTTGAAAAGAGCTATAAAACAATAATAACAGCATTTGCAACAGCTCAAGATTATATCTAGGCCTTTTGCATATCAATTACTTGGGAAAGATGACAGCATTTGATAAAACAAATATCATAAAGAATAACACGAAGTACACTTTGGCAAATGCCATAAGCAAACAAACAGAATGCCATCATCTGTTTTGAATGAAATCATTCTACTCAATTCTTTTGAGTGTTTTTCCGGAAATAAAATAACACAATTCCAGGCAGAAACCCAGAGTTTTCATATCGAGGAAAGAAAAAGGAAAGATTGACTTACTTACTTGGGGGTAACTTGCAGCAAGAATAAAATCAGTTGGCAGTAATGGCTTCTTGACTTCAGGCACAATCATGTTCTACACCTGGACCTTAAGGCTATATCACCTTTAGTTCAACCACATACTCGCTTAGTTTTTGCAGCATGACATTCTGGTAGAACAGGTTTAGGAAGGACACAAATATTTAAGGCTTGTGTGGAGCCCAGTGTCACCAGTCCGGATATTTCCCCACTCAAGTAGATAGATTAAATAGGTAGGTAGGTAGGTAGGTAAAAGGGGAAATGAATGGATAGATAAATGAGTTCTCATTTGAGTTCTAGGTGACCTTTCACATCAACTGACATCAGCTGGATCAGAGCCATCATTGTTGTTTATTTTTTTGTCCATATAACTTATTGTCAAGTTAGCCAACATACAGTGTATACAGTGTGCTCTTGGCTTTAGGAGTAGATTTCCATGATTAATCACTTACATACAATACCCAGTGCTCATCCCAGCAAGTCCATCCTCAGTGCCCATCACCCATTTTCCCCTTCCCACATCCCCCATCAATCCTCAGTCTGTTCTCTGTATTTAAAAGTCTCTTATGGTGTGCCTCCTTCTCTGTAACTATGTTTCCCCTTCCCTTCCCCCATGGTCTTCTGTTAAGTTTCTCAAATTCCACATATGAATGAAAACATATGATGTCTTTCTCTGACTGACTTATGTCACTTCGCGTAATACCCTCCAGTTCCATCCACGTTGCAAATGGCAAGATTTCATTCTTTCTCATTGCTGAGTAGTATTCCATTGTATATATACACCGCATCTTTATCTGTTCGCTGGTTGATGGACATTTGGGCTCTTTCCATTATTTGGCTATTGTTGATAGTGCTGCTCTGAACATTTAATCATAAAAAGCCTCAAGAACATGGACTCTCAGGAGTGAAAGGGTAGGAGATGAGTCTCACTCCCCTTCCACTCAGATCTACACCCCTGCTAATCCCGTAATTGCCTCTACCACCCAGGATCTTTGGAACAAAGTCTAGCCCCCCTGCAAAAGCTCCTGTTAAATGACCACAGTAATGGGTCCCTATTCATCTTACATTTGTATGACTGATGGGCCCTTGCAGTGACTCCTTTCTCCTGCCCCTAAAAAATCCACTCTAAAGACTCTTGGTACAGAGGCTAATCTAGATAAGTGCTGGTAACTTCTCTGTTATACAATCCTAAATTCTGCCCAACTGGATATCCTATTTAAAAGCTTTTATTTAAATAAACAAATGAAAAAAAAAAAAAAGAGGACAGAGAAGCTGCCTGTATAACTTAAAATTTCCTCCTCTGTTCTTAGTGTCTGTCAAGACTTACTCTCCTGAATCAGACTCCCTAATTTCAGAGACAGGTGACACACCCAAAGAGCTCATGAAAAGGACTTCTCCCAAAATGGTAACCAAGTGACCTGAGACCAACACTGGAATTATTAAAGCCTTTTGGATGATTATATGCAAGTGTTCCTGTGTGATCTAGACCTTACATTTCTTATTAGACCCATACTTAAAATATCTTTCTTTTGTATCCTATCAATAAATGTAGAGCTAGTCTCAGCTGGATGACTGCTGCTAAAATCTCAGAGACATCAGTGGAGAGACTGAGAAAGTGACTGCTGCTGTTAAGAAAAAGTCTTCAAAACTTGGAAATAAGGCAAAAAAAGAAAGAAAGAAAGAAAGAGGCATGTCCCTTTGCTCATTTACTGGTTATATTAGGTTGAATACCCTCTACCCGCCCCACCCCCACCCCCACACACAGCAAATCCATGTCCTTCCCCAAACCTCAGAATGTGACCTCATTTGGAAATCGAGGTTTTGCAGATGTAATTAGTTAAGATGAGGTCATCCCAGAGTGGGTGCCCTTTCAATCCAATATGGCTGGTGCCCTTAGAAGAGAAGAAGGACGAGGAAACACGGGGAAGAAATGCCATGTGATTGCAAAGGCAGAGATTGCTGTGATGTGTCTAGAAGCCAAGGATCCCCAAGGACTGCCAGCAACACAAGATGATAAGAGAGAAGCACTGGCGGTATCCTCCCTCATAGCCTCCTGAAGGAACCAGAACTGTGGACACCTTGATCTCAGACATCCAGTCTCTTGAACAGTGAGAAAATACACTTCTATTGTTTTGAGCTCCCCGGTTTGTGGTAATTTGATACAGCAGTTCCAGGAAGCTTAATACACTGGGACATTGTTTGACAAGCTCATCCAAGTTTTATTAACTTTTTTTTTTTAGGGGATTGTCACTTTATTTGCTTTTTCTACTTACTGTCAGGTAAGAGCTCCATCTCTGTGTAGTTACTATTAATCTGTAAACTTTGTCCAGTAGAGATGCAAATAATTTCTAACTAGTAAAAAAGGATAATCCTAAAGGTTACATTTTAGTGCCCTATAAACGTTAACCAGTTTTATCTCAGACTCAGCCAAGTTATATCAGAATGTCTCTTCTGGTGAAGGTAATTTCTGTTCCTCTAATTCTTATTGAACTGATTTTCCCACCTTTCCTCTAGTTCTCTCATTAGGAAGTTGAAACAAGTCTTTAACATTTCTTCATTCTATATATGTATGGGAGTCACGTTTTCACGCACCAGAATCATCAAAGTCAAGACACCCTTTTGAGGTCATCTGATTCAATGTCCCTCTGATTGCAGGAAAGAATTCCTTATGAAGGGGTTTTGGAGTGGTGGAGATTAAGAGATGATGGCCAAGAAAGAATTCTTGAAGACATCTTTGGTGCAAAAATAGGTGGTTTTATTATAGCATGAGGACAGGACCCAGGGCAGAAAGAGCTGCACTGGGGTTGTGAAGAGTGACTGGTTATATAAGGAGTCGGGGGGGGGGGGGGGGAATAAAATCAAGAGGAAGTTCCTTAAAGAGATTTCCATATGCTAAAGAAGGCTCACAGATTCCTGGAGGCTAACTATTGTCAAATAGCTAATTTGCTAGAGGTTGTTTTTCCCTCTAGCAAAGCATTATTATTAAGATAGTGGGGAGTTCCTCAAGATTAGGCTGTTCATAAGATTACCTTTTTCTTGTCTAAGATATTTGTAAACTGATGGAGACTCATATCCTGCATGGCTGCGACGTATCAGTTAACCATTGGTTTTCTTTCCCTTTCCTTTGGGCCTCCAGGAGTGCCTGAAGAATATCACACATATCCCACCCAGGGTGGGGGTGGGGGAGGTTGTTCGCTTGTGTTTTGCCCTCAGCTTGCCTTATGCTCCCTCATCACTTCCTCAGTACATTTGCCATAAGTTTGTTCAGCCTGTGCTTAAAAACATAACTTAAGGGGAACTCAAGATTATTCTTAAGGTAACTTGTTCCATTGTTAGATATTTATTATTAGTTTTTTCTCAAACTGAGATACCTCCCCCTTCCAACTCATACCCATTAGTTTTAATTGTGTTTAACTGAGCACAGAATCCAACAGCCTTTGGGACATTTGAGACCATATCCCCCACTGGTATTTTCTTTCTTGGGGGAAAAGAAAGAAAATCTTTTTCGGGGGGGTGGGGTGGGCAAATCTAATCCAGAGATGAGATGAGATGAGATGAGAGTCCTATGCACACTAGAGTATTCCTCTTAGGTAGTCCTATTGAATTTGGAAGTTAAATTCAACAAATATAATTTGAGTGTCTATCATGTTAGGTCCTGAAGGCAAAGAAAGGGAATCAGACACCACCTGAACTATAGAAAAAACACTGCATTTATAAACAAATCTCTGCAAGAACAATTAATAGGTTGGAAAGAGTCTCACAGTTTTATGGGATCCAATGAAGACCCAAGGGAGGGTATGATTAATTCTACCTGAGGATTTGAGAAAGGCTGGCATCCCAAAAAAAGTGCTCCTTGGACTAGATTCTGAAAGTAAGTGGGAAGTCTCTGAAAGGGTAAGGTATGATGGATATCCTAGACAAAGCTAGAAAAAAGCATGAACAAAAAAGCCAAGAGAAAATGCTCAAATAGTTGTAAGGTACTAGAGTGCCCTCCAAATTCCATGAGAGCTGCAACAATATAAATGTAATTCATAAAAAATAAATTATAATCATGGAAATGTAGCTCATTGCTAAAAATGTAGACAGGAGGGCGGTGGTCTGCACAAAGGCCATAAAACTTGAGCTGAAGAGCAGAAATTTGTCACTCCAAAGAAAGGGGAGCATGTGGGAAAGGTTCTAGTATTTTGGAGAATAAAAGCAAAAATTTGAAGAAACCATAATCAAATAGAAGACGATCTTGTGTAATAATTCAAAAAATGGGATCTGGCGTCACATTGCCCAGTGCAAATTCCAGCTCTGCCTCTGGGATTTGAACAGGCTACCTAATGTCTCTAAGATTGACTTCCTCGTCTGTAAAACAGGGAAAATTAGCATACTCCAAGGGGTTAACAGGTTTATATAAAATCACCTGTGAACACATCTATCTTATGTATGCCTGCACATACTAAGCTATCAGTGAAGATTAACCATTGTTATTGTTAATTATTCCATGATTGTAATATTTATTTTAAATAGAGGTTTAAGGTGAGACAGCTGGGGACAGGGGACAGGGAGAGGAAAAGAGAAGAAGCAAAGGAACATTGAACATGGGCAAAGGAAGATTGAAAAGAAGAAAGGCTAAGGAGATAAAGATGCAAACTTTGAGGAATTTGTTTAATTCTTAGTTGATGTACACCCCAGGATGTGTAGAACGAAAGAAAGAACTGGTTAAATCATGACCCTTTCCTGGCCAGGATGCTTGGCCCTGATTCCTAGCTCTATCACATACAGGTGTTACTAAACTTCTCTGTACCTTGGTGTCCACATTTATAAAATAGGGGACAATAATTGGTCTTCTACTTTATAGGTGTTGTCTGGACCAAATGAATTAATATACATTATGTGCTTAGGACAGTACTGCACAGAGTAAGCATCTTTTTATTCCCTCTTCTGACATCATACTGTTTTCTCCAGTTATTTTAAGGCTTATAGTTTAGACTCAATTATAACTACATTGGCTAGACAAGCTTGTTTGCTTAATTTATTATTACACACCTACTGTTGAAGATGCACATTAAAAATGAAAGTGTAGGAGTGCCTGGGCGGCTCAGTCACTTGAGTGTGTGACTTCAGCTCAGGTCATGATCTCATGGTTCATGGGTTCAGGCTCTGTGTCGAGCTCTGTGCTGACAGCTCAGAACCTGGAGCCTACTTCAGATACTGGGTCTCCCTCTCTTTCTCCCCCTGCCTTGCTTGTGCTCTGTCTCTCTCTCTCTCTCAAAAATAAACAGACATTAAAAAAAATAAATAAATAAAAATGAAAGTGTATGGAAATACTATGTAAAATATGATGCTTTAAGATTAAGCAAATAAAACCACTTAGCATTTCTCTCCAAGGTGTTTTTAATATTTGTACCAAAAAATCTCTATGCTTGGCAAATATTGATGGATCTACAAAAGTTCTTACCAACTCTTATGAAATTCAGGAATTCCAAAAACAGAGATGATCATGGGCCTCTTAAAAAGAGGAAAATTTAGAAGAAATGTAAGAAAGGTAGTTAATTTAAAGATAGAGTAGATAGCCGACTTGAACTTGGGAAAACAGATGGAAATATGTTTCCCCAAAATTAAACAACACATGAATGGGAGGTTTATATTTTTTTGGCATCATTAAATAGTCTATAGCATAAGAGGAAAAAAGGTGAGTATTTCTGTCTGCACCCTGGATTAGATTTTCTTCTTAGCTTTTCAGAGACTATGGTCCATACCACTTTGTTTTCTCCTTTATCTTCAACCCCTCCCTCTCTTCTGGTCTTCCTTCTCAACATAGAAATCAAAATCTTTCATGGTAATAGTAACCCCCCCCAACACTCTGTCCCCTTACAAATGCCAATGGCTACCTACCCAGCATCTATTCCTCCCAACAGAAACCCCAAATTGCCAGCCCACCAGTTGCCCTCACCCCCTGTGATTTAGGGAAAGAAGCCTGCATTACACTTGAACCCTACCTACGTTGGTTCTCTTCCCTTGCAGGTAGATCATTTAGGGGTGTCATGTCGCCAGGATCTCAGGTAGGCGGTTTCTAGGAAAAATTTCCTTCCTCCTAAGAGTCAGACATCATAGGAGAACGTTTCCTCCTGCTTTTAGGTTTTTCCATTCCAAATAAGATGCCAGGAACTGAGGGAGCCATTTTTCACCATGAGGGGAACTGAAATGGCACCCCCAGCAAGGATGGCCTTGCAAGGAACCTGGGTCCCTGATGAGTGAGCCAACCCCAGAGCAACAGCCTTGGTCCCCCTTGACCCTTGGAGGAGTGTAAGGGTAGGGATCCCAAGGTTCCCTTCTTGCTTCCCACCCCAGTTAGAAGGTCCACCAAGAAACAGCAGGTGCACTGAATAGCAGCTCCAGCCCTCAGGGGGATTACCAATCAGAAGCAAAAGTGTGGCAATGGGACAAGGGGCTCCACAACCAGTTATGTAGCTTCCCTCCAAGAGCCTCAAATAGTTTCTCTCCCTCCCACATTGACACCTGCTACTGAGAAGATAGAAAGGGAGAACATATGGGGGGCAGGGGGAAAGGAAGACAGCACTTACCATCTTCTCAGTTCTTGTTCTTTCCTGCTGCAAATATCAACCTTGTTAGGCATTTCAAGGGTTCTTTCTTTATTTTTTTTAAATTCCTTTAATGTTTATTTTTGAGAAAGAGAGAGGCAGAGTATGAGTGGGGGAGGGGCAAAGAGAGAGACACAG
Source organism: Hyaena hyaena (assembly GCF_003009895.1). Classification (NCBI taxonomy): domain Eukaryota; kingdom Metazoa; phylum Chordata; class Mammalia; order Carnivora; family Hyaenidae; genus Hyaena; species Hyaena hyaena. Next base: position 812,128 of record NW_024081110.1, on the reverse strand, counting down.
AATCCGAAGCAGGCTCCAGGCTCTGAGCTGACAGCACAGAGCCCAAAGCCAGGCTTGAAACGACCAACTGCAAGCTCATGATCTGAGCTGAAGTTGGATGTTTTACCAACTGAGTCATCCAGGTGGCCCTTGAGGGTTCTTTAAATCTCCAGGTACATCCCTCAGCTGTACACCCAGTCTTGGCTCCGCTAAGAAATGCACCAGCTAAAAAAAAAAGCACTGGCTGTTTGACTCTGGACCTCTGTGCCTCTTCTTCCTCAACTGTAGGGTGAGGATAATGATGTTCACTTGTTAAAGCTTTTGTGAGAATTTTTTAAAATAACATATGCACAGTGCCTGGCACACACCAAGCACACAACCAACCTGCATTCTATGTGTGACAGTGGGGTAGGTGTAGGGGTCCATATATGAACCAGCAATAAGGAGGTATCCTCTGCATCTCATACTTCTTTAAGTTTATTTATTTATTTCGAGAGAGACACAGAAATCGAGCGGCAGGGGGGAGGGGTGCACAGAGAGGGGGAGAGAGAGAATCCCAAGGAGGCTCTGCACTGTTAGCTTCAAGCCCAATGTGGGGCTCAAACTCATGAACCGTGAGATCATGATCTGAGCCGAAACCAAGAGTTGGACACTTAACCGACTGATCCACCCAGGCCACCCACATCTCACACTTCTTGATAAACCATAAGATTATGAAGGGTAGAATCAGCACCATGTTCACCTTAATATTCTCCACCGAGCCTGTCCCTTGCTTGGCACATCGTATGATGACATTTTGATCACGGCTGGCTGTTACGGAATTGAATACCATTGGATTAAGTCAGGAGATAATAATTCTAACTCCAGCGTTTCCAATAACATGCAGTATGACTTTCAGAAATATACTTTTTTAAAGTTTACTTATTTATTTTGAGAGAAGAGAGCATATGCAGGGGAGGGAGGGAGGGAGAGAGAGAGAGTGAGAGAGAGAGAATCCTAAACAGGCTTCATGCTGTCAGCACAGAGCCTGATGCAATGCTCAAACTGATGAGCCATGAGACCATGACCTGAATTGAAATCAAGAATCGGACACTTAACTAATTGAGCCACTCAGGTGCCCCTCAGAAATGTACTTCTTTTGGAGACGCATTGTTGAGTGCCTGCTCTATGAGGGGCACTCCTGCTTCAGGGGGTATAGTATTTAAGACAGACATGGCCGTTGCCTCCATGGAATTCAGTCTAATGACAGAGATAGACTGTATACAGTGATCACATGAATAGTTAGTTACACTTACGATGAGAATATGAGAGCATATAGAGAGGGACATAACGGTTTGGGGGGAGATATTTCGGGGTAGACTTTTCTGAGAAATTGACATTGGTACAGGGACCTGAAGGATGAATGAGAGTTAGCCAGGTGTCACGAGGAGATCAATAGAGAGTACTGCAGGCTATGTGAAGAGCCCGAGGTGGAGAGGACCAGAGCACACTGTAAAAGGCCAGTGTGGCTGAGCTCAGGAAATGCAGGCGACGGGCACGTGAGATGGGGCAGGAGCATTAGGCAAGGGTCCAGGTCATATAGCACCATTTGGGCATTCTCACAGAACACCGTGGTTGATTTTTGCTGAAGGCTCGTATCTGTATCCCACCAATGCTTGTAATTCAACCATGGTTTCACAAAAGGAGTGTATCTCAATCAGCTCTTTTCTCAATGAATTTATTGTCATTAAATCTGACATGTGATCTGTTAAACTATTTCTTACTCTGTTCATGTAAACCCATTAAACTAAAATCTTTTAGTTTCAGCACTAAGCACAACCCACCCATTTTAGGGTTTTTTTGTTTTTTTGTTTTTTGTTTTAAAGCAGGCTCCAGGCTCTGAGCTGTCAGCACAAAGCTCGACCAACCCACAAACTGCGAAATTATGACCTGAGCCGAAGTTGGACCCAACTGAGCCACCCAGGCGCCCCAAGCACAACCCGTTTTAAAACTTAATGTGTATTATGAACATTTTTTCCGATTACTTTCTTTTTAAAATTTGTTTCAACGTTTACTTTTTTTCTAGTTTATTAAGTCTAGAGACAACCAACAAAACAACAAATTGGCCAATTCATAACGTTTGCCAATTTTTCTATGGTGTAAATACCCTCACTGTGGCTGATTGCAATCTGCTCGTGTGACATCGCTGGGTGTGGGTTAGGAAGACACATGCATGGCTGCGTGGCATTATATGTGGCAGTGATGTTGGAAAGAAGTGGACAGACTTGATAGACATTCAGCAGGTAGAATCTTGGTGATTTGTTAGATGCCACTGGTGAAGGTACAGTTCAGGAAATACTGGGCAGGTGGTGGTGGTACCATCACTATCAGAGGGAGACCTGAAGAGGAGAAAGCAGCGAGACATGCGTTCCAACTGGGGTATCTTCCATCTCAATTGCTAGTGACACAACCACGTGGAAGCTAGACAAATGGATTTGAAGCTCAGACAAGTAGGGACTGGATTTGTAAATCCAGGATTGAAATATTGGCAGTGGATTAAATCACACAGGGAAAAGTTGTGGCATGGAAGGGCTGAGACCTTAAACACAGGCCCTTTGGAGATCATGGAGCAGCAGCAGAGCCTGGGGAAAACAGGAGCGCAGCACACCACTATCACCAAAAGATGTGTTTTGAGGAAGAAAGAATTTTGCTGAGAGATCAAGTAAAATGAGAAAAGAGAGTGTCCTTTGGATTTAGTGATTGTGGGTGACTATAGGAAAGGCAGTTACAGTGGAATGTGGAAACCAGAAAGTCCCTGCCAGTTGAAAGACTAAAAAGAGGAGGGGGGGGTGGAGGGGGTGGCTGGCAGCTCTTTTAACTTCATTTATGGAGAGTAGAAGTGGGGGCAGGGTGGCCGCTGGACGGGCAGGGTAGCGGGGCAGAGGAAGGCTTGGAACTGATTAAATGCTGAGGATTCGGATCCAGCCAAGGAGGGGAGCTTGGGCTCGGACTGGACTCTGATACTGGGGTGGGGGTGGGGAGGTGGGAGTGAGGAAAGGGGAGGCTGGAATCCGTGCTTTAAGGAGGTTTGTGGGTTTAGCGGTGAAAATTGAAAAAGTTTCTCTTTTTCTTGATGCAAGAGACAAAGTAATCTATCTACTGAGATGGGAGTTACTGGCGGGCAGAGTGGCAATCCGGTTGGGACTAAAACTTTAGGACGAAGTGACTACTACTGGCGAATGCATGGACCACCGAAGGTCGCATCTGGCCAGGTGACGAATCAAGACCTGAGCCCAGAAAGAGGGGCCGTTGAAACTAATGGGCGGCAGGGCCTCGGAAGGAAGTTCTGATGGACCTACAAATTGGAAGCTACTCCTCCCAGGCAGGAAGTGTGGCCCGAGTGGAGACACGCGGATCTGGAACAACTCCGCCCTGCCGGGAAGAGCACGGCTCTCCTGCAGCTCCGTCTCCCGTCGGGACGCTGCGGTCCCACCGCGGAGCGCCACCCACAGCGCCAGAAGCGCGAGCCCCACGCGGAGCGAGCTCGCGCGCCCGCGGACGGCAGGAGGCGGCCCCGCCCGCGCGGCCCGCCTCCCGGGGGCCAGGCTGGGGCCGCCCCTTCCCGCCAAGCCCCGCCCCGCCCGGCTCCGCGCCGGGAACTCCGCTTCCTGCTCTCCCGCGGACGCCTTCTGTCCCTGCGCCTCTTTCGCCGCCGTGTAGCGCCCTCTGGCCCGACGTCACCGGCGCTTCCGCCAATGAGCTGAAGAGGAATGGGCTGCGGCGTGAGAGTGACCGCAGGATCAGCCAATGGCCGCGAGGAGAGGGCGGGCCGAGGCGGGAGTGTGAGAGTGAGCGCCCGCGCGCGTGGGGAGCTGCGGGCGGTGCGGGCGGCGCACGGCGCAGGGGGGGGGCGCGGCGGGGGGCGGGGGCGCGGCGCGGGCGGCCCCTCCCCCTGCCCAGCTCCGGGCGGGCGCCGAGAGCGGCCGGAGTTTCCGCGCCGGGGAGGGAGATGCGGCCGCCGCTCGGGCTCCTTGCAGGTAACGCGCGGGGCGGCCCCTGCAGGGCCGAGCGGCCGAGCGTGCTGCGAGGCGAGCTCAGTTGGGCGCGGAGCGGACGCGGGGTCCTCGCTGTCGCCGAGCCCCGAGCCCCGCGGGCCGGCCCGGGTCCGGAGGTGGTGCCGCTGGGAGTTGGCTCCAGGACCTGCGCTGCGGCCGGGGTCACGGGGGACGCGAGCCCCGAGCGCCCCGGTGTAAGCTGCACGCGGGACAATGGGCGCGGCGTGGAGGGTGCGCGTCCCGCCTGCCCGCTCCCCGGCTCCTGCGCTCTCCCCGCCCCGGGCCGTGGTCACCGCTGCCACCCCTGCCTGCTCCCACTGCACGGGCGCTCCGTCGCCCCCGGGGCGTACCAGGCGCCTGCGGTGCGTCCCGGGAGCGGCCACCTGGCCGCGGAGCCCCGCGCCTGGCCGCCAGCTGGCCGCGGCGCCGGCGACGGCTGGGCACAGCCGGGCCTCTTGGCCGCCTGCCCTAGGTTAAAGGTGGCTCCCCTGCAGCGCCGCGAGCGCCCCCTCCTCCGCGCTGGCTGCCGAGCGGAGCGGCGGGAGAACCGCGTGCCGCCGGCCCGGGCGCCCGGGGCCAGCGAGCTGCCACTTCCCCGCGCGGGCTTGGAGTTTAGGGAAGCCGAGCAGGTGGCGCAGCCGCCGCCTTACCTGCTGCGAACTCCGCGGGGCTTCTGGTCGTGTTGATGTTTTTGACTGGGGTGTGTGTGTGTGTGTGTGTGTGTGTGTGTGTGTGTTTCTTTTTCTTTTTTTTTTTTTTTAACCACACACAAAAGGAGGGAGGAGTTAGAAAAAAGATCTAGCCAGCACGGTGTGAATCATCCCACACGGTTATCTCTGGGAGAGCAGATGGAAGGAGAGAATTCCTTGAAGAACAGTTATAGTAACGACTGACTGTATCCCCTCTGTGTCCCCTCTCCCTGCGGTCCTGACCTTGCCTGGCACACCCCAGAACCATGTGGGGTGAAGCGGTGCCGGCTGACTTAGATGGGAAAATGGCTACAAGCTAGCAAGGTGCAAACTTTCTGGGACAGTGGAACTGTGAATGCCGAACCACACACAGTCATCCTTGCTGTAGGCAGGCGTGGCTCTCATCTGTTACTGAATTAAAAAGAGGAAAGGCGATCACGAGAGATACATTGGAGTAGCATTTTTTTCAGCGCTGCACTGTGTAGGGTAGTGGAGATGACAGGCTCCCCAAACTTGAGGGCCCCGAGAGAGGAGCAGCCAGCTCACGTCTCCAGATGCTGGGTCAGAAATGATCGTGCTCTTTAATCTGATTTCCAGAAGCTCTGTCTCCTCGCAGCCTGGCGGAGGGCAGCGTTCGTTTGGATGGATTGTTACTGATGAGGTAGAAAGGTCGGCCAGAGGCCAGCAGGCCCTTCCATGCATGTGGAAGATTATTCTGTAGTAGGTGACTGCTGCTCATATTTCCAGGGCGAACCCTTTAGGCTGGTCTCACCATCCTGCAGTCCAAGGCTGCTGCATCAGTTATCACTGGGTCCCTAGGGTTCACAGCCCAGTGACATTTCTTTCTGGGAGGTAGAGCCCTTGTTTTTTGACCGTTGATGATTGATGCATTTATTTGAACCCCCTGAAAATAAAAGCTTCATATTAGAAGTTTTGAGAAATTGAGAATAAAGAGCCTTCTGCTTCATCCCAAAATTTGATTACTTCTAGGGCCAGTTAATTCTGAACAGTGCAAGATCAGCACAGGAGTCAGGGATTTGAGCAGCAGCTTTACCACGGGTGAGACTGGCCACAGCACCCCGTGGACTGAGCCTGACACCTCTGTGAGGCTCCCTTCTTTGCACCTCCTATGGCGAATTCACCATCCAGCCATACCCTGGGGCCAGGGCTCCCAGTCAGGACACCTAGAGGGGAGAAATGAGACCGTGTAGCTGGGACCTAGCAAGAGAAAAACAGAAGGTGTGCCTTCCTAGTTCATGGCTTGCGTACAAAAAAGAGATGGAGGGGCAGGTCCACCTGTCTGTACCAGCTCTCTGTGGGAGGGCTTCTTAAACTTGAGCACCAAGCCTGCCTGGGACCGTCATAAGAAAGGCCACTTTCCTGTTGGGGGAAGGGAGGGTCTCATGCAGGGTGACTGTATTAGACTGCCGTTTATGCAGGACATTCAGACACCGGCCAAGGAGACAGTGCCCTGGGCCTATCCAAAGAAGGACACCTCCTCCCAGGTACATCGAGGCAGTGGGTGGGCTACTGCTGCTCTTGGTTGGTAAGCCCATCTACAGGAATAAAGAACTGATAGCATCGGAGCTCCCACGACAGGAAATCAGGGACAAAGCACTGGGAACTAGATTCTCCAAAATGATAATAAGGATGGGAAATAATTGTTTCCATACATTCTCTCCTTTAATGCTTCTGACAACCTCCCAGAGTTACGCGTGGTACCCTATTGTGCCAATGAGGATCTGAGTCTTAGAAAGACTGAGTAGCTCAAGGTCTCAAAGGTAGCAAGTCCAAGTCCTCCTGCCTCGAGAGCCTGCGCTCCTAACCCCCGTGCTGCACTCTGAGAACTTTGCGTGGGTTCCTGACACGTTGTAGATTTTATTGCCATTTGCTAATCCGTAGTGTTTTCTGAACTATTCCACTGTATATACTAACCATAATGCCTTAAATGAAAAGGGCTTTGGGGAGTATTTTCAGGGACAGCAAAGTAGCAGGGAACCTTGGTGACTCAGGAGGGAAGATGCAATAGAAGTCTTGTGATAGAAGGACTTGCTGATATCCCTGCAGTAAAAGAGGGATGACCATTCTGAGATTGACCCGGCCATCCTGGTGATGCTTCAGGAGTCCAGTACTGACCCACCAGGGTGCTGCAGTTGTTTGGGTCCATGGTCTGCCTTTCATATATTTCGGCTATTGTGCGAGTACCAAAATGATTTCATCTGTATTCCAGATAATCTGAAATGAAAAGGGAGGGAGGACAGCTCATTTAGGAGCACAGGTTATGTCTTGCTTCAGTGTTCTTCCCGTAAGAGAACTGGAACCTCACGACAACCTTTTGTGAAATAATATTCTGATATTTGGGCCTATAGCAGGTAACATCAAGACCAGCTCTGTTGTGCATTTAAAACGGATGCATTTTTCTCCACATTAATTTTCCAAATCCAAGAATACTTTTATTTCCTCCATGTGAAGTCATGGCACCTTTCTAACTGTGTGATCTTTATGATTTTCTTTCACATTTTTGTTTTGCTTTGCTTTTTGAGTCTCAATTTCTTTAAAAGCATTTTTTTAAGTTTTTACTTATTTATTTTTGAGAGAGAGAGCAGGAGAGGAGCAGAAAGAGAGGGACAGAGAGAAAGTCCCGAGCAGGCTCCGCACTGTCAGCACAGAGCCCAGTGGGGGTCTCGAACCCATGAACTGTGAGGTCATGACCTGAGCCAAAACCAGGAGCTGGGTACTTAACTGGCTGAGCCCTCCAGGCACCCCTTTAGCAGCAATTTATTTAGCTGAAATGTAGACCCAATGGTTGGGCCAGCATGGTGACTTATATTGTATTTGTAGCTGTAATTTGGGTTGAACCAGTGGTTTATCCTTTCACTGGAAAAGAAACAGGCAGAAGATAGGAGCTGGAGTATCCCCCCCCCCCCACCCCGCCAATTGCTAAGAGTGTGAGTTATGTTAGGTGAAGAAGTGTGAGGGACCAGCAGTGAGGGATACAAGAGACTTTCCTCTCCGGATTGTAAATCTGGACCTCTTTCCAGCACCTGGAAAGGTTCAGTGTTATTATAGGATGGTGTGCCCCATTGACTGTTGGATCTTTCTCCACATTCACTCAGATAAAATCCTATAGAAAAGATGCCTGTAACCTCAGGTGGCCTATTTGGCTGACTCCTTATGGATTCCATAGTCGAGGGTATTTCCTTTGGAGGCCTCGAAACAAATACATCTAAAGTGCTTTCTCAGTCAAGGGGTTTGGGATTCTCTTCCCTCTTTGCCCAAAAGGACCGGGGCCCAGGCCCCTTACTGGTATAGACAGTAAACAAAATATTTGTATTTAAAAATTAATATTAACATTAGAGTTTAAAAAATAGTTCTGTGCCTGTGCTTTTACTGTTCTTAAAGAAAGTGCTTGTAATCCTAGTTAACCTCCCCTGAGCATTGATTAAGGCCAGGCAGCAGTTCTAAGCACTTCAGGTGGCTTTCTTGTTTAATGACAACCACGTAAGGCACAGCAATTATCCCCAGTTTAGAAGCAAGGAAACTGAGGCCAGAGGGGTTAAGTAGCTTGTCCATAGCTACCCAGGATTGGAACCTGAACACTTTGAGCCAAACATGATTCTGGTCAATCCAAAGAAAGCACCGATTGAGGGTATAATAGAGAAAGACACAGATAAGATGTGATTTGCAGGGTAGTTTGGTAATTGGGCGGATTCCAAGGCAGGAACCTCTCAGGTAGCTCCCACCACTGGAAAGTTCTTATGCCTTGCTGAGTAGCACAGGAAGTAGACTCTGAAAGCACAAGGCCACAGAACTAATAGATGGCAAGGCAGAGAGACCAACCATTCTGGCTTTAACATTTTACTCGTTTGAAAGAAAAGTTAAAAAATAAGAGCGTATTTTTAACTTGACTCTTTGACCAACATTGAGGGTCTCATCTGCGATAGCTTCCCCTTCCTCCCCTTTAGGATTCAGCTCACCTCTTCCTGGACTAAGATCTTGTCCTAGACCAGTCAGTCTACAGTATCTCTCTCCTTTGTCCGTCTGTGTGTGAACCTCTCACCTGGCCATCGATCATGTGCCCTGTCTGATCATCTGTGTTAAAATTCCTCTCTTCTGCCAGATTTTCCTCCAACTGGCATGAGTGACTGAGTGCTAGAGAGACTGTAAGCCTTTTCAGAATCAGGACCATGTGTTTTACACCCTACCACACATGCACACACCATGTGCTAAGGTATAACAAGGAATATTTATTGATTTCCCTGGATTGGGTGAAACAACATGTAACTTTTTTTTTTTTAATGCTTTATTTTTGAGAGAGAGAGTGTGTGAGTGAGGGAGGGGCAGAGAGAGAGGGAGACACAGTATCCGAAGCAAGCTCCAGGCTCTGAGCTGTCAGCACAGTGCCTGATGTGGGGCTCGAATCCACGAACTGAGAGATCATGACCTGAGCTGAACTCAGATGCTTACCCGACTGAGCCACCCAGGTGCCCCCAGTACCTTTTTTTTTTTTTTTTAAACTTTGGTGTAAACTGGTTCAAGGTTTATAAAAAAATTTTCCTTATGGGGTTGATAAGTACAGGATTTCCCTAAATCAGTGTTTCAAGATAATCCAGGGGCGCCTGGGTGCCTTAGTTGGTTAAGCGTCCGACTTTCGCTTAGGTCATGATCTCGCGGTTCGTGGGTTCAAGCCCCGCGTTGGGCTCTTTGCTGACTGCCAGCTCAGAGCCTGGAGCCTTTCAGTCTGTGACTCCCTCTCTCTCTGACCCTCCCCTGCTCATGCTGTCTCTCTCTCTCTCTCTCTCTCTCCTAGAAATAAATAAAACACACAAAAAAAATTTTTTTAAAGATAATCCAGTATCAGAAACTCAAGGGCTTCTGATTTGGTAGGTTGCAGTCCCAGGAGAATTTACATGTGCCCCATTGACTCTGCCCAGTAGACTCTGAAAACCACATCTTCATGTTCGTAATGACTAGATCCTATGCACTTGTAGCATAGGTGACTGTCTAGTACCTACTCACCGCAGAAACTTAGCCAACTGTGTGTTAACGGATATTTATGTTGTGTCATTTTTCTTGTAGATCTCTAACCAGCATAATGCTGGAGCGAGAGGCTGGCAGCCAGCAGTTTTCAAAATGGCCGAGTTGGACGCCAATTTGGATCACATCATCCCATCTTCTGTTCTTGCCCCTTTCTGGGCTAAGTTAGTAGTGGGATTTGTTTCCCTCGTGTGTTTTGCACGTAGCTACGATGGAGACTTTGTCTTTGATGATTCTGAAGCTATTGTCAACAATAAGGTGTGTATGACAACCCCTTTTTGATAAACTTACCTTAAACATTTGTCTGTTTCTCATTAATAATCTAAGTTTGTGTTGGATAATTCTCTGTTAAACTTCGGTTAAGCATTTGCCTGGGCCCCAGTTGTGTTCTAGATTTCCCACCTCAGGCTTTACCGTCACCATGTGCCCCATCTGAAGCCCCCGTCTACACACACACCAGAGAGGCCATTACTCTCAGATTACAAGGTAAGGAAGGGCACTGCACACTAAGTATTTCAGGTTTTATGACAGATTTCCAGAATTCTAGGCCACAGCTGTTTTTCCCCTCCCCCCGCCCCAATATGCACTTGCTGCAGTGACAGATGAGTCTGATCACCTGCCAAGAGGTGCGTCCATCGGCAGCAGCAGGCGGGGAGTTGGCTTCTTCTTTGTCCTTTGCTGATTGCATCAGGACAGCCTGCTGGCAAGCGATGGAGGGTGAGGAGTGTGCTATCCGTGGAAGCGGCAGTTCCTGCCCATTTCTTGTTTGGAGACTCAAATTTGCTGGGTGTGCAAAATCCCAGCCAGTTTTGCTCACCAGTGGGTGCTATATCGGTGCAGGGAAAATGCCTGTCTTTTGCTAGCTAGAGATAGGGAGAAAGAAATAGGGTTGGGGGAAGGGAAGAAAAAGATTCAAGGGAGCTGAGAGAAAATCGGACAAGAGCCTTAGAGGCAGGGAGAGCCCAGGGGAAGAAATGTGGAAACGGCACAGATTAGAGCTGTTGTGACCTCTCGGTTACTCAGCTGGTTACTTCATGTGTGTGCTTTAACCAATGAAGACAACCTAAAGGAATAGCCTAATATCTTTCTCTCCAGGCCATGCAATTGTAGCAACTCATTGTAACACTGTTGTTGAAAGTCTGAAGTCCTGGATTCTCCCAAATGAGCAGAAACTCATTTTCATGTTGAAAATGTTGAGAAAAATTCTCTGTGACCAACATGTATGTGTGATGGTGACTGGGGGCTAAAAGGGGGGGGTGACTTTTACAAATATTTTATTTGTTACATCTTCTGTGTACTTGGTTTTTCTCTATTTTGATGAAGGAGACTATCAACCAACATTGATGTTTGCTTTATTTTTTTTAAATTTTATTCCTTTTGAGAGAAAGAGCAAGCACACGGGCAAGCATGAGTGGGGGAGGGGCAGTGAGAGGGGGAGACAAAGAATCCCAAGCAGGCTTTGCGCCGTCAGCGCAGAGCCCCACACGGGGCTTGAACTCACGAACCAGGAGATCATGACCTGAGCCATAATCCAGTCAGATGCTTAACCAACCGTGGGCTCCAATGTATGTTTTTAGTTCTGTTTCTTCACTTGTAATTTTCCTCAAGTTCACCCAGCAGTTACTGGAGACGTTTGTTTCTTTTTAAACAGTGCTTACAAGAAGTAGTAAGTTTATAGCTCCTAGCAACTATGTCTGGTTGGTGGCTTAATAGCTGCAGGATTGCCTTGCTAACAAGCAAAGGAGAGTTGACTTAATTTATTAAAGCCCATCCTTCATTTCTTTGAGAGTTTCTTCCCTCTAAGTGTTCACTTAGAATGTTATGTCGCCTTGGTGGCTCAGTCGGTTAAGTGTCCGACTTCCTCTCAGGTCTCGTGGTTCATGAGTCAAGCACCACATTGGGCTTTCTGCTGTCAGTGCAGAGCGTGCTTTCGATCCTCTGTCCTCCCCTCGGCCCCTCCCCCGCTCATGCTCACACACATTCTTTCTCTCTCTCAAAAATAAACACTAAAAAAAATTAAAAATGGATAAAATTTAAAAATTCAAAAGAAAACCCTTATGTCGAAGAACCTTGATGAACACAAGGCAGGGGAAGGCGCGAGCTCTGTTGTATGGGAGATGGCCTGGGACGCGGTTATAATTCTTCCCTCGGTGTGCGGTAAGGCCGATGAAGCCATTTTGTGGCCCTGCTGCACATTGTCTTGGCAGTGTTTTCTAGAACATCAGACTGTGCCCCTTTGTTAACTTGCTAGCTCTCCTTTTTTCCTCTCCTGTTTAATGAAAGGCTCTCCTCTGTTCACTGGCGCTGTGCCCACAGTAATGTGAAGCAGGCTGTTCCTGGGTTTTATTGGTGTTAAAGACTGTTTTCCAGATGCTTCCTTGTAGTGTTGAGTTGCCTTTTTTCATTGAGATGATGATTTTCTTTGAGACAGTGGAGTTAGCAGGAATTTCAGACACACGTCTTTTCCATAAATCGTTGTGAGGGAAAATGGACCTTTCTTCCTGCAACGTGCCCTGCTGTGTGCAGGCTATACCTAATCAAATATTTAGAGCTTCGTTGGTGCTCATTTTCTGCTCAAATGGAGGCAAAGATCCTCTGCCCAGCTCCTTCACAAGTGAACAGGTACTTCTGGGACAATGCAGAAGAAGATGGGCTTCCAGTTTTGTAACTGAGTAAACCAAATTCGTGGGTGATTTCCAAGATCTTCCTGAAATACCAGACTGATTTTTAGAAGTGGGGTCAGTACGCTCAAGGCCTCTGAAGCCGATACCCAGTGGAAGTGAAATTCACCCTCAAAGTGGGTATCAGGTGACCACCTTTGCCTCTGTCACGCATCTTCAAGTTCTTTCCCTTTGAGTCAGTAAGCACTCAAGTGGTGAATACTTACTGAAGTCACCGTGTGCTGTGGACATTGGTTGCTCCTTTGGGCCAGCCACTATTTGGCACATTTCTGCCTGGGGCTTGCCCCACCCTGGGTGTGAGAAGCTGCAGAGGCTGTCCAGGGTGGATGTGGATGTGGGGAGGGGTCTCCTCTCAAGGGCTCCCACCTACTGGAGTCACACAGGAGGACGGGGTCTGGAGGCAGCCAGGCAGCCCCGGCGAGGCGTCCAGCAGTGTGATTTGTGGCTGTGCTTCTGGCTGCAGAGACCCAAACCTGGGAGCCCCCTCCCCCGCCACCATGTGTCCGTGAGCTTGGTGATCTCCTTTAAAGCATCCCTTTTTGCTTCTGTTAATCAGAGCTGGTCCGGCTACTGCATGAAGAGCCTGGACTGATACACTTTGTGGTGCTTAGCATGTCATAATTTCTAGTCCCTAAAATATTCCTGTTTTGTTATGCTTTAGAGAGAAAATTAATATTTCTTTTATTGCTTATACTGAGATGCCTTCTCTGCCTCTCTTCTTGTCAGACACAGTTTAAACAATCTAATACTACATTTAAGTGATTTTTAAAAAGATGCATTTTTCAGGGCGCCTCGGTGGCTGCGTCTGTTGAGCATCCGACTTGGGCTCAGGTCATGATCTCACAGTCATGAGTTCAAGCCCCACGTTGTACTCACTGCTGTCAGCATGTCAGCACAGAGCCTGCTTTGGATCCTCTGTCTCCCTCACTCTGCCCCTCTTCTGCTTATGTACTCCCCATAAATGAATATATATTTTTTAAATATGAATTTTTAAGCATCTGTAGCATAGGACCAAATCAAATTACCTTAATAGTAAAGTCATTATCTTTTTTTTAATAATTAATAATTTTTATCTTTAAAAATTAGGTGGAAATTGTTTTTTCTTTCATTTTTCTTACTGTTTAGCTCAGGTTCAAAAATAGACAATATATGCTTATCCAGTCACATTTTAACAGATATTTTAGGGCAGTTGCCTTATGTATTGAATATGAAAGAGGTATTCATTCATTCAACATGGCTTAAGCACTTTCTGTATACTCCCCACCCACACAATGTGGCCTGGGGCCTTGACCCCCAGTCCGGTGGGGCAGACAGATGGTAGTGAGAGATTATAAACCTCCAGTGTGGCAGGCGCTGTGAGGACTGGTGTGAGATGCCCTGAGGCCCATGGGAGGAGAATTGCATCAGCTGAGGAAGGTCATAGCTCGCTGGCTGAAGGTGAAGGGCAGGAAATGCTGGGCTGGGAAGAGCTAAGGGGTAACTGGTAGACACCTACGTGTGTAAATCCTTGGGGATGGATGACAGCAGGTGCTGTGTGGGGACTGGACAAAGGTCAGAGTCTGCGAGATGAGTGGGCAGAGCTCAGAAGGAGCCAGAACACCCTGGGCTGTGGTATCCACAGCAGGACGCAGGCTTTGTCCTGGGGGAGCAGGGGGGCCATCAGGGTGTTTTAAACACGGTGCGGTGGGTGACCCAATTTGCACGTTGGAGAGATTAGCCAGGAGAATATGCCAGAGGGAAGCCTGGCTGTATCCCAGGTGAGAGGCGACAGTGGCTTGGCCCAGGAGAGATGGAGCAGAGGGGAATGAGCGTCTCCAAGGAACGGCTCATGGTGAGGCTTAGGCACAGGGCAAGAAAAGAGTCGTGACACCTTTGTCCAGAATGCCCTCTGCTGTGTCCCTGCAGGACCTCCGAGCGGAAACGCCCCTTGGGGACCTGTGGCATCATGACTTCTGGGGCAGTAGGCTGAGCAGCAACACCAGCCACAAGTCCTACCGCCCTCTGACTGTCCTGACTTTCAGGTGAGGTATGACAGCGCGGGCTGCATAGGACATGTGCCAGGTTCTGTGTGACGCAGCTCCCAGTGTGGGTGGGTGGAGCCCGTGGGTCCTGGGGAAGAACAGAGCACTCACTCATGTGCGTCTGCAAGGAGTACATGCTAATTCCAGCTGTTAGGGGCAGGTCACAGGAACACGGGGGAACGAGCCTGACTCCAGGCTCGCTTGGCCAGCATAGATCCTAAAAGTAGAAGGATGCAGGCAAGCTGTACGTGGCCCTTGTGCAAGGGTGACATGCTAATTAGCAAAATTAGCTAATTGGAGATCGGCCCTTTGCTGGTTAACACTGGAGAGAAACCACGTGAGTCAAGGCAACACATGGCATCTAATGAAATCGTGGGTTTTTTCCACTACAAAAATGATAATAACAAGGTAAAGGTCTTCCTGCTGTTACCAAGTCAGTATGCAAATACAAAATAAAGTTGAAAACGCCCTCCCCCACCTCCCCGTTTGCATTAAGTAGATGCGCTCACCTCCCCAGAGTTCCCAGTCGTAGCTGTTTCAGGTGCGTTCAGCACTTGTGCGCAGATCTCTCAGAAGCACAGAAATGATGACTTAAGACTGCTCGTAACTGAAGCACGGTCAGAACCCGTGACAATGAGAATGTGCTTTGTTGGATGCAAGGCTGGTGGACGAAAGACCAAGGAGTACTTTGTGATTTTTGGATCAGCAGGTTACGGGACTGTCTTCCATCCAGGTCCCCGTGAGGCAGCCAGGAGTAATGTGTGCTCCGAGGTACCATCTTGGGAGTCAGTCTTGCCTTTTTAGGGCTTAGGAAATTGGTTAGCTTTCCTTCTGCTTTTCCTCTCCACATATTTTCTTCCCCACTTCTCTGACAGGCTCTTATCCGCTCTTTACCCCTGTTGTTAATTATGTTCTTGCCCTTTCTTCAACCTTCTTAGCTTGATAAGCATTATTTATCTTTCACTTTCACCCAACTTTCTCTCCTCCCTTTAACACCATCACTCACCTGCCTTCCTCCTTCAGATGCTTTGCATTTTATTTTGCACGCTTCTGCGCACCTGATGTGAACACCTTTCGCTCACTACAGGATTAACTACTATTTGTCCGGAGGCTTCTACCCAATGAGTTTCCACGTGGTCAATATCCTCCTGCACGGCGGCATCTCTGTCCTCATGGTGGACGTCTTCTCCGTGCTGTTTGGTGGCCTGCAGTATAGCAGTAGAGGCCGGCGGTTGAACCTGGCCCCTAGATCGTCCCTGCTGGCTGCTCTCCTGTTCGCCGCACATCCGGTGCACACTGAGTGTGTAAGTAGTGTCCGTCCGTGGCCTCTGTACTTGTGTTAGGACAAGGAGCCTTTCACATGTTGGTTCATTCCCTAAAGTGGGCTTCCCTTGAATGGTCTTATTGCTATAGAAAGGATATGGTGCTGGGAAGCCTGGGTGGCTTAGTCAGTTAAGCATCTGACTTCGGCTCAGGTCATGATCTCACAGTTCGTGGGTTTGAGCCACGCATCGGGCTCTGTGCTGACAGCCAGCTTGGAGCCTGGAGCCTGCTTCAGATTCTGTGTCTTCCTCTCTCTCTGACCCACCCCTGCTCACGCTGTCACGCTCTCTCTCTCAGAAACAAATACAAAAAAAGAAAAAAAGAAAAAAAAAGAACAGATATGGTGCTAAATGCTGCCAGACACTTGAAATAACTCTGTGTAGGTTCAGCAGGTCTCTCTTTCTCAGGAAAAGTGCAGAGTCCCAGGTGGGTGAAGACTTCGGTGTGATCTTTGGTGATACTTTCTCCTTCCTCTCTATGATTACAGTGTAAAGGGTAAATGTTGAATGTGTAGATATTGAATATTTAAATATTGAATAGACACCTGGTTTGGGGTTCTAACAGCCAGAAGCCAAGAACTCGCCTTAAGCAAAGGGTCAGACGCAATTTTCCTGTCTTCACCGAGAGCTGTCTCATTTTCAGAATACTTTTTCATACTTAATGTGATTGTCACAAATGCTGGGAGAGCGGATGGGCCACTTTACAGAAGAGGAATGGCCTGGGGAGACAGATAGCAGGTCTTCCTCAGGCCCGACATGTAGCTGGCAGTGTGAGCCTGGACACTGAGGAGATGAGGGCACACCGGAGTTGTGCTGGAAATCCCTGCTGGGATTGGTCGGGAGCTCTCCTCACCTGCTCTCCCCGCCCCCTTCAGTGCCTGGATTATTCTCCCGCTGAAGGGCTTAGCTCCAGTGACCAGGCAGCTCCTGAGAGGACCCTAACCTGCTGTCCGGTGGGACACACCTGTATTTCGTGGAACTGCTGCTGGATGTATTTGGTACAAACCGTGTTGGGATTTACCTAGATGTGTGGGGATTTCTGGAGCCGCCCTACCCTGCCCATCACAGATCCCTTTGAAAATGAAAATCTGCACATGTGCTTGAGGTCAAAGATTTGATTTTGGCCATTCATTCTGTGAGCATGAAGCACCTAGTGTAAAATACTGCATGTTCCTTATTACTCCTCTGCAATAGATTTCTGCATTTTGTGTATTTAAACCCCCACACTTAACCAAATGCATTCAGCATCTTGAAGTGAGTTTCAAAATATTGTGCAGAATTGAGTGTTCTGCTTTTGTTAAACTCTCTGTTCTTTGGTATTAAGAGGATTGTAGAGTTGTTATCACAACTTTCTCTTAGTATCTTGTTACTTTAAAGCTTTTTTTAAAAAAATTATCATAATGTTTTACTTCAGCAAATTCAGAGGACTGACAAGCTGGAAACTGTTGTAAAAGATTCGTTATCGTCTATTTATATATAACTGTGGCCAAATTAGAATTTGCTTCCATGTGAGTTCTCCTTATGGCTTAAATGTTTGTCGGGACCCAGAAATAGTGTACGGGTTGGTCAGAAAAAAAGGGAATTTCTGGCAGAAGTACTGATTTACAGTTTTGGTCCTCATTTAATTTAGTGTTATCTTAAAGCAAAATGAAATATTTGAGTTATTAACCAAAGAACTGTTTCTAAAATTCTGAATTTAAATATTGAGAAGTAAGTTTATAGAAAATTTTGAGATGTCAGCAAGTGTAACTGGATGTACACACACACACACACACACACACACACACACACCAGTAAATGAAATCTGGGAACATATTAACCCTAAAATTCTGCATTAAAAGAAGCCAAGGGAGATCTAGCTATAGGAGAGCAAGCAATTTTAGAGAAAAATCTCTTCATCTCCCCCTACCCCTCTATTCCATCAAAGTCATTCAAACTCAATCTGCAAGAAAAAATTATAGGTCATTAAAAATTAGCATTCTTTTTTGGGTAATGTTTATTTATTTTGAAAGAGAGAGAGCAAGGAAGGGATAGAGAAGGAAACAGAGAATCCCAAGCAGGCTCCACACTCACTCAGGATGGAGCCCGACATAGGGCTCAGTCTCACAACCATGAGATCATGACCTGAGTGAAATCAAGAGTCAACGCTTAACTGACTGAGCCACTCCCAAATGCCCCCAAAATTAGCATTCTTAAAACTAGCCATTTGTATGTTCATCTTTCATTGTTCTGGTAAAGAGTGTTCAGTTTTCTCCTATCTACACCCACCCATTTTCCCTCACTCTCCATTTAACACAACTTTAAAAATAAGTAAAAAGTGGGATCCAAGGAACTGGGTAGGAGAGCGCATCGAAGCCCCCAGGCCGGTGCTGGGGAAGTAGCCCTGGGCTCTGGCTCCGGGCTGGGCCAGGGTCCCGCATGATGACCCTTGGCACAGCGGCGCCAGCTGAACAGCGATCTAGGATGAGGACCAGGGGATGGGAGTCATTGTGCTTCTGTTTTCATTGATTAAGGGAACGCAGAGGCAGTGTGGACCCCTCCAGGTTTTAGTAATATATATGTCTTTGTATTGACATTATGTGCTATATTAACTTTGAGGATGTTTTTGTCCACTGCAAATAAGAACCTAAATTTCCCAGTCTTCTAGGGTGACCAGCATCTGTTTTCCCCCATTATTCAGGGGGCTCTGCAACATGGGACTTTCCATTCTAAAACTGGCACAGTCCCAGGCAAACAAGGGTGCGTTGGTCACCGTATAGTCTTCACATCTCCTGCTCCCCAGTTGGTAATGAAATAATTGTAATTAGTGGTATTTGCTCCTCAGCTGATCTGAATGTCTCTCATTTTCCAATACGCCACCCCAGATCTCTCCAGGGTGTTTGTAGGTCTGTAAGGCCTCCGACAGACCGGTCATCAGGGGAGGGTTGCCCTTGTCTGTGGCCATAAGGATGGGGGCCCAGGGGACACCAGTGCCACCATAGATTTTCCTTTCCCTCAGAGCACTGGTAAGGATTTCAAGTTGCCTGAATTTGGTATCAAAGAGGAAAGCTCAGGCCTCCTTAGGAATTCTGTCCATGCATGAAGCCAGAGTTTAATACTGAAGGAATTAGGTGGGGAAGCATTCTCCCCTTCCTTCCTCTAATTCCTTCTCACCACCCCTATTGTTCCTCATGGGGAAACACCACCACCTGCTCTATGTGTTTGAGGGAATTGCAACGATTTCTCTAGAAAACCCTGATGTGAGTGTTTCAGGTTATCTCCATAGGGGTGGAAAAAATTTTCCCTTCCTCCTTTCTAGGTTCTTTGGCTAGCCTAATAATTAGAGTGACATAAGACAGATCATCAGGAGAAAAACAAATTTGATTTCTGAAGCCCCCTGAAATGTACTCCCATAACCCATGAGATTCAAAGAAGTTACCAAAGGAGGAACCTTTTCTGAATTTGTGAAGAATTGGTAAGACAAAGGGATGTGGGCTTGGGGTAGTGAATTAGTGAAGAAGGAACAGGGGCCAGCCCTAAATTCCCTACTTCTGGTGATGAGGAAGCCTTCTACCCTCCTGATAGGAGGAGGCTACTTTTCACAGGGCAGATTTATTTCCTGCTTTCAGTGGGACAAAGGATGGTCAGACCATCCTTCTAGTTTGGCTGTTTCTCAGGTACCTTTAATTCAAAATAATCAGTATGCCAAAGTAGGATATCTGAGGATGGAAGACTCTGTTCTTTTTTCTTTGTAAGAAAACAATAGCCTTTTGGGGCGCCTGGGTGGCTCAGTCGGTTAAGCACCCGACTTCAGCTCAGGTCATGATCTCAGGGTTCATGGGTTTGAGCCCTACGTTGGGCTCTGTGCTGACAGCTCAGAACCTGGAGCCTGTCTTCAGATTCTGTGTCTCTCTCTCTCTCTGACCCTCCCCTGCTCACGCTGCCTCTCTCTCTCTCTTTCTCTCTCTCTCTCTCTCTCAGAAATAAATAAAACGTTAAAAATTTTTAAAAATAAATAAATAAAACATTTTAAAAAATTAAAAGAAAAAGAAAAAAATAGCCTTTGTAAAGACTTTTGCCTAAAAATACAGATGATGCAGATATCAGGTAAGGAAAATAAAATCTTTCCATACTGTGGTCCATTCCCCCAAACAAGTGCCTCCTTTCTTGGATAGCCTTAAATTTTTTTTTCTTTGAAGTGTCTCTTTAATTACGGTGTCAAAAATTCTTTGTAAGGACTAAAAACTCTTTTTGCTTTAAAATATCAGCCATACTTTTTAAAATGTGTTTTTCTTTATGTCAGACAATGTCAGGTACATTGCTTAAAGACTTGGGAGTATTTTCATCAGTTACCCAAAGAATGTTTGTTTTCTTTTTTTTAATTTTTTTTAAATGTTTTATTTATTTCTAGGAGAGAGAGAGAGAGAGAGAGAGACAGTGTGAGCAGGGGAGGGTCAGAGAGAGAGGGAGTCACAGACTCTGAAACAGGCTCCAGGCTCTGAGCTGGCTGTCAGCACAGAGCCCGACACGGGGCTCGAACCCACGAACCGCGAGATCATGACCTAAGCGAAAGTCAGACACTTAACCGACTAAGCCACCCAGGCGCCCCAAGAATGTTTGTTTTCTAAATAAGTTTATGTAATGGGGTGCCTGGGTGGCTTAGTCAGTTAAGTGTCTGATTCCTGATTTTGGCTCAGGTCAGGATCTCTCTGTTTATGAGATCAAGCCCTGCATCAGGCTCTGTGCTGACAGTGCAGAGCCTGCTTGGGATTCTCTCTCCCTCTCTCTCTGCCCCTCCCCTACTCATGTTCTCCCTCTCTCTCTCAAAATAAATAAAACTTAAAAATTTTTTTTTAAGGTTATATAGGTTTAAAAGCCCATTTTAGTGCAGGTCTTTAAATGTACCTTAGCTACATAGATAACAAGCAGTTGACGCCTGTTGTTTTGGCCCCAGGCCTGGTGTTTATAGGGACACTTCCCTGCCTTCCTTCATTTGAAGAAACTTAGTTCTCTGACCCCTCTCAATCCCATTCCCTGCTTCCCTTGAGCCCCTTCCTTGAGGGACCACTTTGGATAAGCTTCTCTGCATTGGTTTGGATAACTTTCTGTTCCGTAAGGGTTTGGGATTCGGGGCCATCCTCAGCCCCTGTAGACAGTCTCAGAAGGAAGATGCCCCTCCTTTCCCTGTCAATATCCTGGGGGCGGGGGGTCCCCTGCCCTCTTTGTCACCCACACGGTGCTATGGAGCCAACACCTGCTTCTCCCAGAGCTCCTATGCCCTTTGTCTCTTCCTTTCTGCTCCCCATGCTTGTGGAAGCTCACGTCAAGATTCATGCCGGGAGCTAACTGTGAGCAGCACCTACTGTGTACCAGGCTCTGTTCAGTTTACCCTCCTCCCTGATTTTGCTGTGTCCCTCCCTGACTAAGTGAGTTGCAGGCTGGAGTATTCAAGAACTCTCATTACATACTCACCTTCATTCATGAAGTTAATTGTACTATTTGAGCTTCCGGCATATTGGCATACTTGTCCCAGATCTGTTGAAGCTTTGTTTGTCCTTAGCTTCCTTCGTGGGAGGTGTTTTTCACATGGGCGGCATCGCAGGTTGTATTCCTCAGCCCCTTCGATCCTAGCGATTGTGCGACACCTGGGGATGCCACGTGCGCCGCCGTCAGGAGTTAAACAATCAGCGTGGATAATCACGCTCAGCATTTCATATCTAGCCAGGGCAGCAGGGAATGCTGCTAAAAGGCATTCTTTTTTAGCCATCGCTTGTCCACACAGTTGGGAATCATATGTAACTACGGTTATTTTCATATTCTTTGTAGTCTCTTCTGTCCATTTATAACCATCTTTATTCCATCCCACATAATCATAGTATCTGTCCTTTAAGAAAAGATAAACTTCCCAGCCATTGGGGTGATACCTAGAGAATCCCAGTGAGGCTTTGGCACGTGTCACATCCAGGTGCTTAGTTCGTTAGAGGAGCGTGCCGCCTGAACTAGACCCACACTTGGGAGTGGAGTTGTGTGTCTTTCTCTGCCGGGAGACATTTGAAGAACAATTACTGGATGTGACATGAGACACAAATTTCACATTTGCTTTGTTATCACTATGGTAAAGAAGGGAAAGGCAATCATGGGGGAAAGAAACGGTTGACATTTTATTCTGTTTTCATCTTATTTCTCCATCACTTTTGAAGTATCCTGCTTTCCAGGTTAACCCAAGTTTTGGTCTTGAAGGGCGGATGAGGGCCCGAGGTAGCACCGAACCATTGTCCCTGTGTCTTTCTCTATTTGCCTGGTGACCTGTAACGTTAATTTCCCAGGTTTCCTTCATGTTTCCAATCACATTTTCTTTAGTAAATATTATGCCCTTTGAGCTGATAACATTTCCCAATTATAAATCTACTCTGGGGACATCCGCGGCACAGGCCTCTGGGCTCTAGGGAGCGGTGTGCCGTGACCAAGCTCTCACGGGTACCTGCATCGCCGACTGTATCCTGCTCCCAGAACGGCCATTATTAGCACGACTCTGCCCGTCACGCTCTCTTAGAAGCAACTAGCTCAAGTCCTAGACCAAAGAGGGAAAAGAAAAACCAATCTATAAGATAAGACCACAGGGCTGCTCTGCAGTCAGCACAGATTATTTTAATAGATGGAAGAATCTAGTAAGGTGTTTGCCTTTCATTTCAAAGAAATTTTTTATATGTTTAGGATTTTTTATTGTTTTTTTTTTTTTTTTTTTTTTTTTTTTTTTTACCTAAGTCTTTTTTCTTCTCCTTCTTTTAAGGTTGCTGGTGTTGTCGGCCGTGCAGACCTCCTGGGTGCCCTGTTCTTTCTGTTATCTTTCCTTGGCTACTGTAAAGCATTTAGAGAAAGTAAGCATGATGTTTGCCTTCTTACTTTTGAGATGGGAAATTATCCATTTATATAATTGTATCTCTTTGTGAGGATGTGGGTCAAAAGGTCTCTCTTTATATATGTGTTTATTACTCCATTGCTTTTTTAATAATACAAACTTCATACTTGAGCATTCCACACAGAGGCATTCTATTGAGTGATGAAACCAAGAGCTTCTGCTCTTTACTAAAGCAGTTGTGATTGATTGTTGTAATTTTATTTGCAGTAAAATTGTAGGGGGAAAGCACTTTTGTTTATTCTTTATTAAAACCTCTCTGTGAAACCAAACCAAAAATGCTAAAACGGATGACTGTCTATGGATAGGTACCTTGGATTATGAAATTCTGCTCAATTCATTGAAGTGTTATTAATACTTGCAAAGAAAGTCATTGTTGCTGGAATGAAATGACTCGTTGGGGACGTGTGTCGGGGCGGGGGGCATGGAGAAATGGCTTGGGCGGCACAGCAGGCGCACTTACTGAGACACAGCAGAATCCCTGTATGGCTTAGCCCATTTGGTGGACTCCAGCCATCCCCAAGTCAAGTCATACCTCCCAGATTGCTCCATTGTAGACACTGGATGTGATGAACTTGGCTTATGCAGCAGTCATACCGGCCACCTTCAGCAGCAGCTACACATCCTGTTTCTATATCCGAAGAAGTTAGAAGTTTATGGACTGTAGAACTCTCCTTATGTATCACAATCAATGATTTATATCTTATGGGGGGGGGAGGGGGGCAGGAGCAGAGGGAAGGCACCGGGGATGATTTCCTCTGGAATTTCCTCAGTTCCTTGGCCTCCTTGAGGTTTTTCCACAGTTTCTCAAGGCTCAGGTCCAGGGCTGCTGAGACTTTGCGGTTATTGTCATATACTAATGCTTGTTCTTTGGTGTCTCCTATGAATTAATCTCTCATTGATCATGAAGAGCAGGCCACTCATCCAGAATGTTGCATCTGCTGGGGGTGGGGACATGGAAATCTCTGGTAAACGGTGGGCAGGTGATGGGGCGTGGTCCCATGGGCCAAATCCAGCCTGTTAGCTCTTCTCATGTGGCCTACAAGCTAAGAATTTGTTTTTTTGAAATACACATTGAGCCATTGCTACCTAATTGGATGACCGCATGTTCACTCAAATTTTAAGAATGATTTTTACAGTTTTTTTTATCATTTCAAAAATGGTACAGTTTCTTTTCTTCCCCCATAATTAAATTTCTACAACACCTCCCAATAACAAGTATTACAAAAGAAAGTTTTTAAAAAAATCACCTTTTACAGATCTTAAACTTGTCTTCAGCATTTAGCTCGAAGGTCTCACCATCCTCAAGAACTAGTTTTCCTGCTAAACTGATGAGCTAAAAGTTCTATCCAAGTAGTGAAAAGGTGGTCTTTGCTAGCCCATGATCATTCTCTTGTTGTCGTTGTTTTATTTATTTATTTTGAGAGAGAGAGAGAGAGCGAGCTGGAACGGGATAGAGGCAGAGGGAGGAGAGAGCATCCCAAGCAGGCTCCACCCTGTCATCAGCTCAGAGCCCGAAGCAGAGCTCAAACTCATGAACCTCGAGATCATGACCTGAGCCTAAATCGGGAGTCAGACGCTCAACTGACTGAGCCACCCAGGCGCCCTTACCCCGCCCCCCCATGGTCATTCTTGTTCCATTGTCCCCAGCCAGTCAGGTCTCAACAGCAGAGTAAGGCTCCACTGGGGGGTGAGGGAGGGGGGCTCATTTTCCCCAGGACAAGATGGCATCTGAAACTTGACAGGAACTGGAGAGGCCTGAAGGCTTGAGGGAAGGGTCCAGGCCCTGCATTCGGCCAGACTCCCTGCTGGAGGAAGGGGAAGAGGAAGAGGAGGAGGAAGAATGCTTGGCATGCTTGTGGTGTTTGTGCGTCTTTTTATGAGTTTTCTTCATTTTCTCCCACATCTTCTTGTCCATCACCGTTCATGGTCCTACTATGCTGTGTGCCGAGGGATTCACAGCCGGTGTGCCAGGAGCAGGTGGGTGGGGAGCTCGGGGTGAGCACCCTGGCCCCCCGGTTGTGGGACAAGGTGAGGGGGTGCACCCAGGGGCAAAGCTGGATCCCTCGGCAGCGGCTGGGGAGTCGGGAAGAGGCCTGGGGGACAGGCAGGATTGGCACCTCCAGGGATCTGGCCCTGGCTTCCCGGCACGGGGGTTTCCCACATTCCGGTGTTTTCTTCCAGCCTTTCCGCCACCGTGGGGGCTTGACTCCTCCTCGGCTCTCCGATTTTTACATTTTTAAGTGGCTGGGAAATAAAAACCTGTAATAGCCTTTTGTGACATAAAAAGTCACGTGAAATTCAGATTCCGGTGTCCACATAGGAACTTTTATTGGGACATAGGCACACCCGCTTATTTTCATTCTGTCTGGGACTGCGTTGCCCTACAACGTCAGTTCCATAATGTCCACACAGGCCACCTGGCCTGAAAGCCTAAGACACTTATTGCCTAGACCTTTGCAAAGTTTGCCAGCGGCTGAGAAAGAGGATTCTCAGGGTTTTAGTCACCATCTGAGTGGTTCCAAATTTTTTTAGTAATGAATAATAGGGGCTTCCAGCAGAAATTTTTTTACCTATAAACATAGATGACAGAAAACTGTTTATATAATAGCTGCCATTTATTGGCTATATTTAGACGCACGTGTATATGTATTTATGGTGTGTGTGTGTGTGTGTGTGTGTGTGTGTGTGTGTGTGTTTTCTCATTTAAGTATGTAACAATCTTTTGGTGGAATATCCCATTTTTCCAGATGTAGGACTCACAGTTTAAGTATCTTTTTCTGGGTCACACAGCTACTTATGGCAGAACTGGGTTCACACTGGAGTCTAACTCACTTCAAAGCCAACGGCAACTGCCCTGTGCTCCTCTGCTTCCCTGTACTCATTGGACCAATGAGGCAAAGCTTATCAAAACTATCATTAAAAATAGCCAGGCATGCAGTGGGGGGGGGGGGGGGGCTGGCTGGCTCAGTGGGAAGAGTGTGTGACTCTTGATCTCAGGGTCATGAATTCGAGCCCCACACTGGGTGTGGAGATTACTTAAATAAATAAACTTAAAAAGAAATAGCTAGGAGGTACATTGAATTCTGTTAACAAATTTTTAAATTATTAGGTATGATAATGACATCACAGGTATGTTTTGAAAACAGTTCTTTTAGAGACACATAGTGAAATATTTATGGATGAAATGGTATGATGTCTGCGATTTGCTTCAAATTCATCTGAGTGGAGGCAGGAAGCATGTGGCCAGACTGACCAGAAGTTGATCATTATTTAAGCTAAGTTAGGGGGACATGAGGGTCCCTATTGCTGTACCTCCACTTTGGATGTTTTTTGGTGTTTTTCTTTTAAATAGTTGTTTTCTTTTTAAAGGCCAGGTGAGTCACCAGATTAAGCATCAACAGATTTTAACGACATGCTTTCTTAATCTTTAAAACATTGTGCTTGTCTCAGACATCTAGACAATCTATTTCTAAGGATTTTTTTCCTTCCAACATTACATGAAACAAGTGAATAGTTAACCATGTGGGCGTCCCTGAGGCCTGAGGCTCTGCCTCACCTAAGGTCCCTGTAGTTTTGGAAGACAACCACTTAGAATGTTGAATACCATCTCCTTCATTTCTCCCTCCCTTCAACTCCCAGGTGGTGTCCATCCCCACAGTGTTAGTGGCGCTACCTAACGTTTACTCACAGAATTCTGAAAAAGTTTCTAACATAGTTTGCCTTTCAAGAAGGACTTATCTTAAGGTGAAAATAGCCCAGAGACCAGATTCTTATGATTTTTTTTTTTACCTAGCAAAACTAGGTTATATTATTATATTAAGCAAGACTTAGTTATATTATTTAAATCCCAGTAGACTTTCCCCCCCTTATTTTTATTGTGATAAAATATACATAACATCAAATTGACCATTTTAACCATTTTTAAATGTACCAGTTTGGTGCATTAGATATATTCCCATCGTTCAACCATCACCACTGTCCATCTCCAGAATTTTTTCATCTTGCAAAACTGAAACTCTGTACGCATTAAACAGCAACTCCCCACTCCCCCTTTCCTAGCCCCTGGAGACCACCATTCTACTTTCTGTTCCTGAGTTTGAATGTTCTTGGTACCTCAGAGAAGTGGATTCTTACAGTATTTGTCCTTTTGTGTCTGGCGTATTTCACTGAGCATAACACCCTCAGGGTTCATCTGTGTAGCAGCACATGTCAGAATTTCTTTCAAGGCTGAATAATTCCATTGTAGGTATATACCACCATTTATTTATCTACCGGTGGGCATTGGGGTTGTTTCTGTCTTTCGGCTACTGTGAGTACTGCTTTGAACATTGGTGTACCCAACAGACTTTTTCAAAAAAAGAACAATAGACTTCTTTTAACCATTGTATTTTTCTACAAAAAGATTTAGGCAGGGTTGTAAACTCTTCTAGCACAAGCTATGTTGTTTTGATGTTCTAGGCATCGTACCTAGAACATCCGTATAGAAGAAACTTCCTGTAGTTTCCAAGGGTGGACTGGAGAGGGCCAGTGAGATTTTTCACTCGCTGCCCCTCGTCCGTCCCATCCTGGGCAGGCTGAACATGGGGCAGATTGTGTCTTGGAGTATCAGTTCTCTCATACCTGCAGCTCTGCTGAGACACAGTAGAAGGGTTACCCTGGTGGCCCCAGACTACACCACGCTCACTGAGGACTTGGTTACACCAACCACCCTGCCCCCCCTTTTGTTACCATTATTTTATCCTCCTGAGAGAAAACCACCAGTTTTCTTGTGACTCACCATGTTTCTGAGAGAGCAGAGAGGTTGGGGACAGCTGAATAGAGCAGCTTCAAGTACAGAGAATACTGGTGGTAACTCTTCTTCCTGAGACTGAAAGTTAACTTAGCGATTAGGCACTTCCGGCTCTTTGTGGGGTTGGGAATCTACCCCCCGTGATGATCATAAAACTCCTAAGACATGCGTGGCCCCAGAGATCTGGTAGGGGAAGCAGGAGGGGTGAGAGCGTGCACCTGCCTCAGCCGCATAGCACATTGAGTACCATTTTGTGGCATTTCCATAACACCCAGTCAGAATGGGGGAAGGGGAGTGGGGGAGGGGGTCCATTTTCTACTCACTCTTCTGCTCGTTGTAGACGGTGGTATTTCATGTTCTTAAGTTGCCAAATAAATCTGAGTTTGCAGTTACAGAGGATGATTTATCCATCATATTTCTCTTAAAGAAAATTAAAAATTAAATCTGTTAGCCTTTCTCAAAGACGACTCTAAAGTTGTAATGAAGAATCAATCATTTTATTAATTTTAACACATCCCTCCCTTTTTTTTTTTTTAATTTTTTTTTTAATGCTTTTTATTTATTTCTAGGAGAGAGAGAGACAGCGTGAGCAGGGGAGGGTCAGAGAGAGAGGGAGTCACAGACTGAAACAGGCTCCAGGCTCTGAGCTGGCAGTCAGCAATGAGCCCGACGCGGGGCTCGAACCCACGAACCGCGAGATCATGACCTGAGCGAAAGTCGGACGCTTAACCGACTAAGCCACCCGGGCGCCCCTAACACATCCCTCCCTTAAAGACTATTCTCTATCCTGAATGCATGTCAAAGATGTCAGAAGTATTTTTTGAAGAAAATACTAAATGTGGATAGATTTTAACATGTGGGACACATAATTTAGGAGATAGAATAAAACCTCTCACTACTTCTAAAGATTACTCTGATGGAATAATGAAAAAACTATCCGGAGACTAAAAGTTCTTCTGTCAAGTGTGAACTGATACATTATTAGTAGCCTCCTTTAGTGTGGAATATTCTCAGAGAACGGTGCAGAATTTAAAACATCTTATATTCTTTCCCAGGTTCTTTTAGTATTGACCTTTCCCCCTTTTCATTTCACAAATGTACATATTCTGACCTATGCATCTGTGTTAAATTCATTTGTAAATTACAGAATTATTTCCAAGAGCCATCTCTACAGAAGATAAATTTTTTAATAAAGGTTTGGAAACTAATACCAAAGGTAAAAGCACTTTAATGTGTGATGGCTGTTCAACTAATACATTGTTTCTTGAGAAATTGGTGAGGTGTATAGATTCCAGTCTTGATGGAACCACGTTAACTGTAGTAGCAACATGATCTTTCTTTTTTTTGGTCCAGTGGCATTCTTTTGATATTTATTAGGTTTGTTTTGAAAATGGAAAGAGATTGTTGGGCCTTTAATGGTACATGTGTAAATGTTTTCAAGCAAGTTAACCTGGAAATATTTAATCTGTATACACAGATAGCAGTGGTAGATGTGACTTCTGCAGAGAGCCTTTTAAGAATCTGAATAAATCTTCATTAGGTTGAAGTTCCTTAGAATAGAAGACAAATGGATCAATTAGGAAGAAGGTTTTCCATTGACCTCTTGTCTACAGACCACCCCACCTTCCTAGGATCTGTTTTCCTGTTCACTTGAACCCCCTGCAGGAAAAGCCAAGGATAAATGAAAATGAGGCCTGTGGCCCTGCTTCCAGACTGGAATGGATGGCCTTTCACAGTCTCTGTCAGCTTATTTAGTCACTGGAAAATATAAAGCTATGAGGCTGCCCCTCTCTACACATCCAGCCTCCGTGTCTTGACCCTGCAAGTTATTCTTGGCCGTAGTTTTTTGTGTTCTTTTTGTCCTCTGTATCCACCTGCCCACGTAGGCTTCGAGTTACAGATCATAATCATTTTTTTTCTTTGAGAGTTTAAAGTAGGTGGTGAAAACACCCATCTCTCAAGCTGCACTCTCCATCATTTTGAGTTGGTTTTCACTGCTATTTTCTGGTCCCACTCATTGTTTTCACATCACAGAGTATGGATAGTATGATTGAATTCTGCCTCCCAAGTTCCTTGTGGGTCTGGTGGCACCGAGCAACCTGGATTCGAAGAGAAGGACTTACACTCAGTTATTAGCTTCCCTGGGGGAGGCCTCATGTCCAAAACCTAAGGCCGTTCTCTGATTCCTTCCACAAGGCTCTGCGCCCTGAGCTCTACCTGCTGTAGTCTCAGGAGCAAGCAGAGCTGGGCAGGCCCTGGTGAGCTGGCGAGCGGATGCCCAGCCCTGACCCCCACGTGCTCCATCCACATCAGACCACCCCCCTCGCTCGGCCAGCCACTCCTCCCCTCCCCACTCCCAAACGCCCCTCTGTCTCCTTATCCCCATCAAGTCTGGTAGAGCCTTTCCTAGTCTTTGTTGATAGAGACATTATGTTTTCAGCCACTTTTCTGTGTTTCAGATTTTTCATACTCCTTTTAAAATATACTAAAAATAGAATCTACGTTGTTTGTAGAGAATTCTCTCTGGAATAATCCTTACACATCACGGTGGTGTTCAACTTCATACCAATGGTGGCTAAGTCTTTAAAGAGGAGCAGAACTTTCATGGATGCCTGGGTGGCTCAGTTGGTTGGACATCTGACTCTTAATTTCGGCTCAGGTCATGATCCCAGGGTCATGGGATCAAGCCCTGAATCAGGCTCTGCGCTGAGCGTGGTGCCAGCTTAAGACTCTCTCTCCCTACCTGCCCCTCTCAAAAATAAGTAAATAAAGAGGAGCAAGACTTTCATAAACTAATAATACCGTCATAGAGAAGAAGCAGTAAGAACTCTATATGCAAAAGTGATTCTGGTCAAGCATCGATGATAAGACGTTTTCTGATTCTGTTCTAAAATAGTATACAGGCTTATCACGTTTTCTCATTCATTCTGTCATCAATAATTAACCAAACCTTAAGGGCATCCTTTGTACCAGGCCCTGTGCCCTGTGTTGG
This sequence comes from Hyaena hyaena, assembly GCF_003009895.1. Classification (NCBI taxonomy): domain Eukaryota; kingdom Metazoa; phylum Chordata; class Mammalia; order Carnivora; family Hyaenidae; genus Hyaena; species Hyaena hyaena. Next base: position 781,686 of record NW_024081110.1, on the reverse strand, counting down.
GGATCCAAAAACTAGAAAGACACAGTCAGTGCCTCTAAGGGCTTATGGTCCAGTATATTTTGATTAAAACGGAGCTTTCGGTATTCGGAATGCTCAAGGAGTGGAATGTTCTAGTTTTCCATACTTCCCTGTTAACTCTGCCTTCTTGTGCACACCTCACAGTGGGCTCTCAATAAGTATTCTCTTGTGGACACAGTGCATTTATACAGAATTGAGGACTATGGCCTTTGTACTCTTAATTTTTTTTATTGTCCTTGAAATGTGCATCTTCATTATATGTGAGGTATAATTGACATATAACATTTTATTAGTTTTAGGTGTACGAAATAATGACTCACTATTTGTATATATTGTGAAATGATCACCACAGTAAGTGTAGTGAGAGTCCATCGCTGTATTTTTTTTAATGTTTATTTATTTTTGAGAGAGAGACAGAGAGAGATTGAGAGCAGGGGAGGGGAGAGAGCGAGAAAGGGAGAGAGAGAATCCCAAGCAGGCTCTGCACTGTCAGCATAGAGCCCAATGCAGGGCTTGAACTCACAAACTGTAAGATCATGACCTAAGCCGAGATCAAGAGTTGGATGCTCAACCAGGTGAGCCCCCCAGGCGTCCCATTCATCACCATATATAGTTACACATTTTTTTTCTTATGATGGGAACTTTTAAGATCTGCTCTCTTAGCAACTTTTAAATATGCATTATAGTATTGTTAACTGTAGTCATCATGGTATACAATACATCCTCAGGACTTATACCTGGAAACTTTTACCTTTTGGCCACCTTTATCCACTTTGCCTGCCTCCACCGTCCTCTGGAAACCACCAATTTGTTCTATTTTGGAGTTTGTTTTTTTAATTCTACACGTAAGTGAGATCATGCTATATTTGTTTTCTCTGACTTATTTTACTTAGCACAGTGTCCTCAAGGCCCAAACATGTTGCAAATGGAAGGATATTTTTTCTTTTTTACATCTGAGTAATATTCCATTTTGTTTATACTGTGTATGTGTACATATGTATACACACAGTATAAATTTTATATATGTTATATATTTTATAGTATTATATACCATAGTGTAATATGCTATCCTGTATAATGGTATTACATAGTATCTAGTAATATACTATAGTATGTAGTGTATGGTGTGTATACAACATATGTAATATAAAATATTACATGGTATGATAGCATATATACTATATATTTTATAGTGTGTATATATAATACATATAGGATTTTATGTATATAGAATGTGTGTATGTGTGTGTATATGTATACACATATATATGTAACGATTTTTTTATTTGTGGAATAGACACAGGTTATTCCATGTCTTAGCTTGGAATTTATATTAAAATTATAAATAATGTAGTGAACATGGAGGTGCAATATCTTTTCAAGACAGTGAGTTCATTTCCATTGGATAAATATCAGAATTGGAATTTCTGGATCATATGGTAGGTAGTTTTACTTCTACTGCTAATTTCTTTCATCTACTCTAGTAAATGTCCTTTAGTCCAACAGAGCAGAGAGGTTGATACTAATGGACATTCAGGTGTATATTTTTTCATTTGGACTTTGAGATGCGTTAAGAAATAGTCACTCACTTTTTGTTTTCCCCTGCCTAGTCAGTGTGGATTGTACAAACAGCCAAGTAGTGAACACACGTGGTAAGCACATCGTCATGACGGTGATGATTCCTGTGGAGTTGCTCGTGCTATTGCACATATTTGTACGTGTTCCACTGAGAATCAAAGCTCTTTTGTGGTGGAAGTTCAGTCTGGTATTTATTGGATACAAATGATGATGCTGTTTATTGTTTATAAACTTAAGGTTCCAAGTGACCTGGTCTTTGTTCTTTTTGGATCCGAACATAAATTCAAAGAAAGTTTAGCATCAGAAACTTGTAGTTCAAGAAAGGTTTTTAATGTTTTTTATAAGGGAACAAAACATTGAGTACTCTGAAATTAGTGGTTTAACTAGTCAAAAAAAACTCTTTCAAAGGATATATTTATTTTTGATAACCTCATTAGCTTTCTTTATAGATCCAGTGTATGTATTATAAAGCTCTAGGCAATTTTTAACTGCCTGAGTTTATTAACAAGCAATTTTGTGCTAACCTCTAGAATCCCAGCATTTTCAGAAAATGGAAAAAATCTACTCACATAACATTTCTGTCTGGGGTTTTTGTGTCTGTGTGTGTGTGATGGTGGTGGGAGTGTGCTTAAATAGAATATTTCCATGCAAGATCTTTTGTTACAGAATCCCTTTTTTAAAAAGGAAATGTCCTGGGGCACCAGGATAGCTCAGTCAGTTCAGCATTGGAGTCTTGATATCCGCTCAAGTCATGATCTCACAGTTGTGAGATTGACCCTGAGTCGAGCTCCCCACTGAGTGTGGAGCTTGCTTGGGAATCTTTCCTTCCCTCTCTCTCTGCCCCTCCCCTGCTCACTCATGTGTGCTCTCTCTCTCTCTCCAAATAAATAAATAAACATTTTAAAAATAAATAAATAAAAATTAAAAAGGAAATGCCCTTATAAGGAAAACTATACTTTTTCTTCAGAAGAGAAAACCATGGGGCGCCTGGATGGCTCAGTTGGTTAAGTGACGGAGTCTTGATTTCGGCTCAGGTCATGATCTCACGATTGGTGAGTCTGAACCCCACATCGGGCTGCATACTGACAGTGTGGAGCCTGCTTGGGATATTATCTCTCTCTCCCTCTGTCTCCTTCTCTCTCTGCCCTCCCTACCCCCATGCTCTCTTTCTTTCTCAAAAAAAGTAAACTGTGAAAGAAAGAAGGAAAGAAGGAAGGAAGGAAGGAAAGAAAAGAAAGAAAGAAGAAAAAGAAAGAAAGAAAGAAAGAAAGAAAGGAAGAAAGAAAGAAAGAAAGAAAGAAAGAGAGAGAGAGAAAAGAAAAACACGAAGTCAGATAAAGTTGACAGTGGACTTATCATTATTTTTGAATGCCCAAAATGAAAAGTAGTATTCTTATGATGAAACATCTTGCCAATGTTTCTATCTCTTTTAAAGCCTAGTATTCTGGATTGGAAACAGATAATCTCTCTGCACAGTAAACTTGATAGAAGAGCCAAAACAATTTCTTTTCTAAACTAATAACTTAAAATACTGGTTTCCTGGGAGTTAGGCCTAACAAGAGAAATTTCGTTAGTTCATTTATGGTGAGCAGGAGAGAATCTTTTTAAGAGGGGAATAAATTTGCTACATACCTAGAACCTTTTTTTTTTTTTAAATATTTATTTATTTGGGACAGAGCGCAAGTGGGGGAGGGGCAGAGAGAAAGGGACAGAGGATCCAAAGGGAGGCTCTGTGCTGACAGGCTGACAGCAGCGAGCCCAAGGTGGGGCTCGGACCCACAAACTGCAAGATCATGACCTGAGCTCAAGTCGGATGCTCAACCGCCTGAGCCACCCGGGAGCCCCAGCCATTTCAAATTCTAAATTATTACAAAAGACAAGATCCCAAATATTAGTTGCTGTAAGTTCTTAAACATTGCTTGCTGTATTGCAGTCCTTGCCACAGATCGGAGAGCTAGATAGGATAACTCTTACTCTTGGGGTATCATTTCCTCATATTTTCATTCTGATTGAAGACATCTGTTTTTCTTTGACTTAGAATCATGCAGCTCTAAAAACCAATAGAGAGACCGTGTAACTCATGTAGTGTAGGACTCTTGTTTTTAGATCTGAGGTCATTGCCGGCTGAATTCTGACCGTGGTACGGTCTTTTCTCTGCTTTCATGTTTCTTTGGCCCCTACATCACTTGACGTCCCCCAAGTGGGCTGGTATTTTAGAATGGCAGCGTCTGACTGCTTTCATTCTGCGGGTAGAGGCACTGCCTGGTTGGCTCCGACTTTTGGAACGGGAATCTGACGCTCATTGTGTCGCTCTGGCAGAGGGAGTGGGGGCCACCTGCCGGGGTGGCGTGGTTCCCACACACAACATGACGTGCCAGCTTCAAGGCAGCCAAGATGCCAGGCATCGAGTGGTGGAGAGGGTAGCTCGTACAATGCAATGCTTTTTCTGAAAGAAGATCTTCCCACCGGAAAGTAGTTCCAGCTCTGAGGCACATGCTTCATTAAATTGATCACATCTGTTGGCACTTGTGGGTGTTAGCACTGACAAGTGTCTCTATGTTAGTGCATTTTGGGGTTGTTTTTTTCCTTTTCTTTCCTTCTTTTTCTTTCTTTTTTTTGCCTGTGCTTCCTCCACTGTTAGCCTTTGCCTCATTTATCTAAGTGATTGTATTGTCTTAGATAATGCAGACATAGACTGAGACACACATTTTTGAGGCCAGTTTATGGAGTTCTGGATCTTAAACTGTTGATGTTTGCTAATGCTGCATAATTATCTTGGAGCAAGGTGTCTTCTTATGTGAGCGGAGATGTCACAGAGTATAGGAATGGTTCCTTATTTCCCTCTCCTGTGTCCATTGGTGGTTACAGTTTAGCAGACTAGCTGGATATGAGACAGAGAACTCTGGGTAAACATAACATCTTGCGATGCTTGTGTGTAGCTATATACCAGTTAGATTTCCCTATTTGGGGAGGATTTTTTTGAATAAAGATATTCGTAAATACAATCCCACTGGAGATGACATCTGGCTCTCAGGATTTATTTTTACTGTTTGTAACAGCTCAAATTTAAATTTGAAATTAAGACAATCAACTTTTCCTGTGCCTTTTTAATACTCCTTATGTAATTTTTTAAATGTTTAATTCCAGTATCGCTGACCAACAGTGTTTATATTAGGCTTATGTAAGTTTTTAAACTTTTTTTTAAAAGACTCTCTTACATGATAGGGACTTTTCCATTGTAAGGAAATTTAAAGACATTAATGTCAAATGAAAAGTTGTTACTTCTGGCTATATATTTGTTCACATTGAAAGGAAATTGATAACTTTTTTGGTATTAAATTGCATATCATAGTTACATAAGAAATATGGTGATATAATAAGACTTCTGGTAGACATAGAAATAAATGAAATTAGTGATGCCCCAAATGTTTATTGAGCACCAGCTATTTGGAGGTGGCCTATCATTATCTGTTTCAGCTGTCCTATTAAAATGCTCAAACTTGGAAATAAAAGAATGGCTTTCATTAGTTACTAAATAAGAGCATAATCACAAAAATGCAAACCCCAAGTTCATCTAGATATGCTTTATCTTGGCAACTATTAACATTTGTCACCTTGACAAATCAAGACTCAAAAAGGAGTCTTGAGTCTGAGGAATTACATGGGTAAGACTGTGCTAGAGCAGCTCATATACTGGAAGTCCATTAGACTGGGCTGTCCCCAGACTCAGAACCAGTTTCCCAGTTGAGTATTTAAATTTTATAAGGCCCGGGGCGCCTGGGTGGCTCAGTCGGTTAAGCATCTGACTAAAGCTCAAGTCATGATCTCGTGGTTCATGGGTTCGAGCCCTGCATCGGGCTCTGTGCTGACAGCTAGCTCAGATCCTGGAGCCTGTCTTCAGATTCTGTGTCTCCCTCTCTCTCTGACCCTCCCCTGCTCATGCTGTCCCTGTCTCTTTCTCAAAAATAAGTAAAACATTTTAAATTTTATAAGGCCCTTCTTGACCCCTCCCATGCTGGAAATATTGCCAGTGGTATGTACATTGGCCTTGGTTTATCATGCGTGTGCGTACCACACATTTACAAAGAGGACTCCTTTGATTTATATGAAATCATTTTAAAACAACAGTTAAGTTAAGCTTTCCAGTATGAATACTGGAAAAAGTGAAATGTGTGTGCATGCTTAGTCTTACAACTCCTGATAACAAGTCAAGTGGCCAGTCTGGTAGGGGGTTGCAGGAGAAAGAGATTTAAATAGACAAGCTCACTTCATATTTTCTGAGTTTTCGAAGTCAGACTTGGAATACAGTTAAAGCCATGTGCAAACCATTTCATCTGTGAGCTGGGGCTCTGAGTATAGACAGTGCTGTGCAGTAGAAATACAAGATGAGCCATGCATGTAATGTTTAAATTTCTAGTAGCCACATTATAAAAAGATGCAGTTGGATGAATTTTAACTACAGTTTTTAGCCAAATATATGAAAAATACTATAATTTCAACATGTAATAACCAGTATAAAATTATGAAATATTTCACACTTTCCTTTTTCATACTGAGTCTTCAAAATCAGGGGTGTATTTTATACTCAACAACACATCTCACTAGGGATGAGATAAATTTCAGGTGCTCCTTCACAATCATGCCTACTCTTCTGGACAGTGGTAGTCTAGAATTCGATTTTCTGAATGTAAAGCCATCCCTAAGTGTGTAACTGACAACTGAAATTTTGCCTTTGATCAGAAATTGCTCCTGTTGAGAAGTGGCGTAATATTTAATAATGACTGTAACAAGAAATTTTTTCAGCAAAGAAACGTCTTTCACATTTCATGTTTTTTTTTTTTATCAGACATACCTGCACAAAATCATAAGTATAAGAGATAATTAGAGAGTTAGAATCTTCCAAAAGAGTCATGATAGAGGATTTGAGGGGTGTGAGGTGTCCAGGTCCCTTGCAGAAATTTGGGGTTTGAGAAGTGTGAAATTATGGAGTGAGATTAGGAAGAAGGTTATCAGTAAATCCGAGTGCTGTGTTTTCTAGGCTAGTTATTTTTCTGTTATTCAGTGAAATCTCTGATTTAGCCATCCAAGGAGAAAACCATTTTAAATTCCAGACAAGTGGAATCTGAGCCCATTGCTTCCTCATCTCCATACTCATTTAACATTGTGTTAATGGAGTGCTTCAAGAGCTGTCCTTTGGGTGTTTTAATGGAGGAACTGGGAAATTTTTTCCTATCCAAGCCACTGGTCCATGATGGGGGATATTCATCCAGGTTATACAGTCAAGTAAAATACAGGCTATTTCAGTTTTTGAGGAAGGAATGTAAAATGGTCAAGGGGCCTTCTTTACGTGTTAAGAACAGGGAGCATCACGTTGGGAAGTCATATTATGTTTTATTAAGAGTTAGAAAGACACACACAAACACAGAGTTACAAACAGAGGGGCAATTGAGTGGCTCAGTCATTTAAGCATCAGACTCTTGATTTCGGCCCAGGTCATGATCTCATGGCTCGTGAGATTGCCCCACGTTGGGCTCCGTGCTGACAGCATAGAGCCTGCTTGGGATTGTCTCCCTCTCTCTATCTCTCTCTCTCTCTCTCTCGCCCTCCCCTGCTCTCACAAGCATGCTCTCACTCGCTCTCTCGCTCTCTCTCTAAATGAACTTAATAAAAAGTTACAAATACCGATCATGGGAATGAGGAAGCTTATAAAAACCCAATCCAGGAGGTAGGGGAGAGGTCCCTTTGGTGTCTAGTGAACCATCCAGTCTAATGCTTCGTGGACGTGGAAGCAGCATGCTGAGACCAGGGCCCCAGTTCATCCCCGAGCTGCCCTGGTGCAGGTCCTGTTGTGGTCCCTGAGGGGTACAGGAGCCCTGCTGGGGGTCATTTACCCCTTTATCTGTGGAGAACACCCCGTGGGAATACATGGGTTCTTTTTTTTTTAAATTTTTTTAATGTTTTTATTTTATTTTGAGAGAAAGAGAAACAGAGAGCAAACAGGGGAGGGGCAGAGAGAGAGGGAGAGGGAGACACAGAATCCGAAGCAGGCCCCAGATTCTGAGCTGTCAGCACAGAGCCGGTCACGGGGCTCGAACCCACAAACTGTAAGATCATGACTTGAGCCGAAATCGGATGCTTAACTGACTGAGCCACCCAGGTGCCTACCAACTGCTAATATGAGAAAATCTAGGAGACGCAGTCTCAGGACGATGTGCTATGGGAGAAAAGCTCAGTGGTCCATATGTCCACCAGCATGGAGAGGACAAGCCTTAAGGGCGTTATCTGACGTCCATCTCCATCATATGGCAGAAGATACGGTGCATTGTGAGCTGTGATCACCTCTGTTCCCGCAGCTGAGCCCCTGGGCTATGCTGCCAACATTTGCAAGGCCCTTTCCCGAAATCATAATTTAAAAGGAGTTAACCGAGGGGCACCTGGGTGGCTCAGTTGGTTAAGTGTCCGACTTCAGCTCAGGTCATGATCTCGCAGTTCGTGGGTTCGAACCCCACATCGGGCTCTGTGCTGACAGCTCAGATCCTGGAGCCTGTTTCAGGTTCTGTGTCTCTCTCGCACTCTGCCTCTCCCCACTTGTGCTCTATCTCTTAAAAATAAATGTTAAAAAAAAGTTTTTTTAAATAGTTATTTAAAAGGAGTTAGCTGCTGTGTTAGCTATAGGGTTATTTCAGCCATGATTTTATGTAAAAGCTCTGCTGTCCAAGATGGCATCTGCTTTGATGTCATTCATTGATGATCACTACCAAGTGCCAAAGAAAATAGTAAGTTCCAATAAATATGTAAAAACTCAAACGTAGTCATTAATTTCACAGGGTTTGTTCTTCTGGCTCGTAATTGTGATCTTTCGGTTTCACATCCATGTGACATCATTAATTTCTGCAGGTGAAATGACCCTTAGTTGGCTTGACGGGACTAGTCTACTGATACATGATGGTTTTCAGTAATAAGAAACTGGCTTCCAAGCACAGTGCGTCCGGAACAATTGGAAAGGTGCTGCTCTAGAGCAGAGCCAAGGCCTGACGTCTAGGCAGGTGGGCTTGGGCTCACCCTAAGAAAGAGCATTCCAACAACCCACGGTTCCGGAATGGGCTATGGTAGAAAATGAATACCTGTCACTGAAGCTATTGAAGTCAAGGCCACGCGGCCACCTGCTGGATACGTCCTCGAAAGGATTCCAGTATTTCCATCACTTGTGCAAGGAGGATTATCTACACAGCATCTGAGAAGCACGCAGCTATTACTGCATTGTGGCTCTAGGATTTGTTGACTGATTGCCCCTTGGTGGTAGGCAGCGGACAGCAGTTTCATTCACCAACCACGCATTGCCTTTCCAGAGTCAGTCGGGTGTTGTGGATTCCAACAAAAGTTTGAGTTGCTCCTGCGAGCCAGGCCTGGGAGCATGCTTCCTATCTAGGTTGAGGCCTTTTGACCTTCATTGAGCATCAGAATCACCTGAGGGGCGCCTGGGGGCTCAGTCGGTTAAGCGTGGGACTGTAGCTCAGGTCACGATCTCTCAGTTTGTGGGGTTGAGCCCCGCATCAGGCTCTGTACAGACAGCTCAGAGTCTGGAGCCTGCTTCCGATTCTGTGTCTCCCTCTCTCTGCCCCTCCCCTGCTCCTCTCTCCCTCGCTCTATCAAAAATAAATACTTAAAAAAATTAGAATCACCTGGAAGGATGGCTAAAAGGCCAGTTGCTGGGCCCCTCCCTTGAGTTTCTGACTGCACAGCTCTGGGCGGGGCCTGAGACTCTAAATTCAAGGGCAGGTGCAGGGACCACACATTGTGGTTCAGGGCATTGGTCCCAAGTGTGGGTGATTTCTGTCCCCCTCCTCGCAGGGGTGTTTGGCAAAGCCTGTGACATTTTTGGCTGTCACAACTGAGGGCTGGGAGTGCTGCTGGCATCTAATGGGTGGAAGCTAATGAAGCTGCCAAGCATGTACATAGTTAAAAAGAATTTTAAGGATGTGCGGAAGGCTCTACAGTGGAAAGCAAGACTTTGTCCCTCTGCTGCCCAAATTTTCTTCTTAGAACTGTTCAGAAACAACTGCAGTTGGTTTCTTGTGTGTTTCCCAGATATGTTTTGCATTTACAACTGTGTTTCTGTAATTTTTAACACCAATGGCCAGGTATTTCTGTATAGTTTTTCCCTGTCTCAAACATATCAGTAGGTAGGTAGTGTAGTTCCCATTTTATAGATGAGGTCGTTGAGACTGAGTGGAAGTAATTTGCTCAAGGTCATGGAGTAAATGGCAGAGATGGAATTTGGACCAAGAGTTCTGGTTTTGAGCAGAACTGAACAAGATTCATAGGTGCCCCAGGCAAACGAATGGTTTGGCCCTCCAAGCAGGTTCACTGTGCCCTGCTTCAAGCCTCTGTCTTTTTTGAATGTTTGTGTACCATCTGTGTAGATGAGGGGGTGAGGGCCTTCCCAAGGACATGTGGCACCTCCTTTCCAGCAGTTCAGCCATGGCACCCAAATTGCGCATATCACCACCAAACATAATAAAGCCAGACACCCCCCCCCCCCTTGGCTGAAGGCAGTTCAGGGACCATCAGTTTTAACTCGAGGTCAGTCCCACCCCAGGCGCCTGACTACAGAGTTCCCATTTCTAGAGGTGTTCTGGCTTGAGGCCCCATGCAGGTCGGCAGCCCAGCCTGGCCTGGGCTTCCCCCAGACTCCTGAGCCTGCAGTCGTAGGCTTTCTCAGGGAGGCCCAGGCATTGCCGTCACCCCCATGGTGATAGCAGCAGTGACGGCTGGGGCCGTCCTATAACCAGATGCGGTGCTGACACTCTCAGTGGGAGTTCTCAACACAGCCTGACATTGGCCTGGTAGGTGGCTGGCGGGTTGGGAAGAAGGAACTTGCCCCCTAGGGAGTCCGCGATGAGATACCTTTGTGACCAGGCCTTCATTGCAATGCCTCCCAAAGGCCGTGGGCACCTGCTAGGTTGTGCCTTGAGAGTGGGCATGTCATTTAGATGGTGCTGTTTAAACAGAAATGCAGAGTGCAATGCACTCGCCCACAGAGGAATGCTATCAGAAGACCAAGTTCTTTTTAAATCATGGCAGTTTAAGGCACATGCTTAGGATTCTAGTCCCTGGTGCTTCCAGGGCTAAGATGTGTTGCGTGACGTTTATGTCTGTCATTTCTGTCAATCAGCAGGTAACAAGGAGGGAACCCACTCTACGCTCTGGGTGTTGCTGAGTATCCTTCTAGGGGCACTGGCCATGCTGTGCAAAGAGCAAGGGATCACTGTGCTGGTAAGAGCTGAGATGCCATCATTGCCCTTTCCTGTGCTGCCATAGAGACGTCTCGGGCCAGCCCCGCCTCGTAACTCCCTTCACTTCTCAGCCCCATTACCGGCCTGTCAGAGACCTTGCTACCAGTGACTTGTGCTTTTAGTGTGTGTGGTGTTTCATGGAAACGGGCTGTCTCAGTTGACTATCATTAGCAACCGGTGGGAAGCAGAAAGTGGGAAGTTCTTTTTTTTTTTAATTTTTTTTAATGTTTTATTTATTTCTAGGAGAGAGAGAGAGACAGCATGAGCAGGGGAGGGTCAGAAAGAGAGGGAGTCACAGACCGAAATAGGCTCCAGGCTCCGAGCTGGCAGTCAGCACAGAGCCCGACGCGGGGCTCGAACCCACGAACCTCGAGATCATGACCTAAGCGAAAGTCGGATGCTTAACCGACTAAGCCACCCAGTCTCCAGAAAGTGGGAAGTTCTTAAGGACAGTGATTAGCGCTCCTGGAGGGGTGCCATAGAAAACGAGGAAAGAACAGTGTAAGTTTTCTGGGGTGCTGTCCTATTTCGGCACTTCGAAATACAACAGCAGACTGACCCCATCAGTGCTTCTGGTCCTGATTGAAGAAGTATTGAGTGTATGTTGTGCTCGGCCTCGACTAGAAATATCAAAGAGAAAGGGAGGAGCACTGAAGAGTACTGGCCCACACCTCCTATGTCTGATCAGAATCGAAGCCCCAGGAAGGGAGAGGCATTGAAATCCACTTCACTTTTTCTCCATTGTAGCCAATTTTATGACTGACATTATTAGAAGAAAATTTAGAAATTTGGGCTACGATCAGGGAAATGGAAAATGAAGATACAGGATTTGCATGGCCCAGATAGGAGTAGCTTGGGAAAGAAAGAGCAGAGAAATCTATATGGGGTTTTATGGCAGTTGAAGCAGAGATGAGAGGTTTTATCAGGCTCAGTCTAGAAGATGAAGGTTAGCCACCTAAGAGATGGCACAGAATTATTGTGCAAAGATACCTGAATTTCACGAGTTTTTTTTTTTTTTTTTAAATTTTTAATGTTTTATTTATTTCTGGGAGACAAAGAGAGAGACAGCGTGCGCAGGGGCGGGTCAGAGAGAGAGGGAGACACAGAGTCTGAAACAGGCTCTAGGCTCTGAGCTGTCAGCACAGAGCCTGACACGGGGCTCGAACCCACGAACCATGAGATTATGACCTGAGCCGAAGTCGGATGCTTATCCAACTGAGCCACCCAGGCCCCCTGAGTTGTTGTTTGTTTGTTTGTTTTTAAGTTTGCTCCGAGCTATTATTTCTCAATCTTGGCATTATTGATGTTTTGGGCTAGATCATTCTTTTTTATGGGAAGGCTGTCCTGTGTGCTGGGCATGTTTAGCGACATCTCTGGCCTCTAACCCTAAATACCAGTAGGACTGCCTTGGGTGTGACAACTTAAAATGTCTCTACATGTCATCAGGCATCCCCTGGGTGGCAGAACCATCCACTGCTCTAAACCCTTTCGCAAAGACCAGTAGTAACAACACCATCTGGGAGCTTAGTAGAAATTTAGGATCTCTAACCCTACCCCCGGCCTGCTGATTCAGCATCTCCATTTAACAGGGTCCAAGGTGGCTCCCATTAATGTTTGAAAAGCGCTAAAGAATTAGGTGTTGAATTTATGTGACTAAAGATACACTAAAATTTAGCTGTTTTCAAACATTTGATTAGAATGTAGACATTTTGATGATGCATTTAAATGGAAAGCTGGAGAGTGCCAAAATTGGGTTTGGCTCCGTCCTTATAATGACATGATCGCCTCACCCCTTGGTGACTCTCTTCTAGCTCATAGGGAGAAAAACAAATGGTATAAGACAGCAGCAGCTCAACAGGAAGCTTCTGCCTTCTAGAAAATGGTTTACACCCAGGCAGAAATGGTCTTCTGTGACCCACTAAAATCCTGTATCGCATGAGTGAATAAAATCAGAATTCTTTGAAATGATTAACCCAGTGCTGGCTTGTGTATTGGATAATTAATGGCTTCCAGCATTTATGGGAGAGGGTTAAGTAGGGATGTCATCCTTGTTCTAGAAGCCACAAATTACCGCTGGCTTGTGATGATTTATGATCTTCTTTGCCGCAAAGCCCCCTATCAAAAAAACCGAAGTCATTTAGGGGGAGCTTTAACCACAGACGCCTTATGCATTGTGACTACTTTATCTAGACTGGTCAGGGAGTCCCATGAGATGACCTTGCCTACAGCGATGACCTCTACAGAAAGTCCCTTGCAGGGCAGAGAAGGGAATCCAAGGCCCATCTAGCCTCTAGTCTCTACGCGTGGGTATTATAGTTGCAAAAGCCACCCTCGCCTTCTAGAAAGAAACTATTTTGGTGCTGCTGGAAGCTACCAGCAGAAGTAGATCTGCCACATCACATCCCAAAGACCAGCTTCGCATAATGGAAGTTACTTGTTGTTCACCTCGAGGCTGTGGGTGGAGGTGACTCTTGTCCACACAGTGGGCCCTCCCTGGTGTGGGTTCTGCTGTCCAGAGTGTGTAGTTTGCACCATTGCCCCGATTGTGCCTATCACAGCCAGCTGGAAGGGGAAACCAAGTGGCAGGGCATGCCCAGGTTATAAGCAAACCTCCAAAATGATGCATTATCACCTCGAGCCAGGTTCTGGAGGCTGGAACTCAAGTCACATGTCCACACGTAACTGCAGGGCTGGCTGGGAAGTGCCGTCGGGCTGTGTGCCCAGCAAGACCTGAAAACCAGTGGGCAGCTGGGAGTCTGAACCTGAGAGATCTCCAAACCCCATCAGAGATGCTTTTTATGTTGCACCCCTGCTTCTACTACATGGGCTGAAATCAGTCAGTGCTTGGCGTTCTTGAGGTGTGATTAATTACTTCCATGGCTTGGTTCTCCAGGTTAACAGCTGCCTTTATCTTCTGAGGCATAATCACTGTGAAGGTAACCTCTCTGTTACAGCCACTAAGAGACTGTTTTACAGTAAAAAAAAAAATAAATAAAAAGGAAAGAGGGGCCCCAAGTTTCCAGCTATCCTGAGTCTTAAAATACTCTTCTGTGCAGCCTATGAAATTATGACCAACAGGGATTGACTGGAGAAGAAATCTGTTATATCACCATGAGTCAGCTTTACAGGAACAGTCGTGGGATGTCTGTTTCAGAGCTGGGGACATCGCCCGTGATTATCTTAGCCATTGCAGTTCTTGTCGAGATTCAGTAGTAAAATTGTGAACCATAATTGCCACCTAATCAGAGCCAGGCTCTCCCGTCACTGATTGCCTTGCTTTGCTTCCTCAGGGTTTGAATGCAGTCTTTGACATCTTGGTGATAGGCAAATTAAATGTTCTGGAAGTGGTCCAGAAGGTACTACATAAAGACAAATCATTAGAGGTGAGTATATACTTTTTGTCTCCAGCCCAGACATGGAAAATGTCAAGTACCAGCTGATTTACAATGCCATTTTCCAAATATTCTTCGCGGTTTCGAATTGGAAAAGAGCTAGCCCTTTCCAGCACGGCGGCATTGCAGCTTGGGCAGAATTGCTGCACATGTGCACTGAGCTTGGCTGCACTTTTATTTGAAAACCTGCGACATCAGGGGCTTTGCGCTGACCTTTCAGAACCTTGGCGCACTCAGGAACGGGGGCCTCCTCTTCAGGATGACCCTTCTGGCCTCCGGGGGAGCGGGGGTGCTCTACATGCGCTGGAAGATCATGGGCACCGGCCCCCCGGCGTTCACCGAGGTGGACAATCCTGCCTCCTTCGCCGACAGCATGCTGGTCAGGGTGAGTGCTGAGCCTGTCCGCTGCTGGATTGTCTTCTCTGCCCACCAGATTCCAGAACCTCTGTCTCCCTCTTCCTACTTCCCAACACGCCCACAAAATCCCTAATCAACGGAATACCTTCGCCATTTGTTTGCTCTCACTAAGGATATTGTCGGATGAAACCAGATTTTGATTAAGGGATCAAAAGGGCGTGAGCCCCTTGTATTTCCATTCTAATCAAAATTAAAGAGAAATGGCTTTCAAATACCAGGTTTCATGCCAGCCTTCCTAAGGTGTCCCCTGAACCTGTGACCATTGTGGTAAAGGAAATTGATGTGGTGGGATTAACACAAAGTCTAACCACATCGGTTATATATCTTTAAACATCTGATGGTATCCAGACACTCTTTCTTGTAAAGGTTTGCTTTTTCTGAAGGCAAGGATGTCAAGCCACAAATTCTTAGCTGTGCGTTTCATAGAGATAGAAATCAAAAGGAGGAAAAACCCTCTTCTTAAATTGTCAGACACATAGGTGACCCGTGGGCCTCAGATTTCCTGGGTCACAGAGTTTGGGCATCACTAAGTAGATGGGACACACTTTGACCAGAAATATAACAGATGGATAGCAGAATCTGGTGGCTTTGCTGTATTTTTCTCTATTACAGTCCAAACACATTTAGTAGATTGCAAAGGACAGCCCCACTTCCAAGGTAGAAATTGGTAACATTTTACTTTATACAATTGCTCTTCTTGTACAGAAGCCTCAAACGTAAAGTTACAAGGTATATGTACACACACACACACACACATGTGCATATGGGTGTGTGTATATCTATACACACATATGTATATATATAGAAGTTCTGTATCAAATAAATGTTTGTTTTCCTTTTGACTGACAGGCCATAAACTATAATTACTATTATTCATTGAATGCCTGGCTGCTGCTGTGCCCCTGGTGGCTGTGTTTTGATTGGTCTATGGGCTGTATCCCCCTCATTAAGTCAGCCGGTGACTGGAGAGTAATTGCACTCGCCGCACTGTGGTTCTGTCTAATTGGCCTAATATGCCAAGCCCTATGCTCTAAAGACAGCCACAAAAGAAGGTAAGAGGCAGCACTGAATTTTAAGTTCCACACTGGGCTGGATCCGAGCATTTCGCTAAATCCAGCAACGATTTTAACAATTTTGTGGAAGTCATGTCTAAGGATGTTTAATTCCAATACATATTTATGCCTAGGATGGGCTCCATCCGTTTGTAATCCATTGCTGGCTCCAGCTAGTGGGGAGTGAACTTGGAAGAGTGGATGATGACTGCTCTGTCTCCCCCTCCCACATTCCCCTTGAAGTAGCATCTTGAGATCCTTTTCTCTGTAGGTGGTAAAGAGTAATTTATGGTCAGAACAGAGAGTGTAATTGATGTGTGCTGTGCCCATCATTTCACAATTCTCCTTCAGAAAACCCTGGTGGATGCTGTAGTGATGCCTTCTGTTGTTATTTAGTGGAAAATAAACTGCTGCCCCCAAAAGACTATTTTTTCTCACAAAGAGAGAGAGACAGAGAGAATAAAAGGTTATTGAGAAAATAATTGGGGGGGGGAACAAATGTGTTTCATGTGAAAAAACTATTTAAGGTGATTGATTCCTTTTAAGCATATGTGTTTAGACAATTAGATTAGTAATTTCTCAAAATAAGTTTTGCTTGTTTCTAAAGCCTTTTTATTTGGAGAGACAGAGCATGAGCAGGGGAGAGGCAGAGAGAGAGAAAGGGAGAATACCAAGCAAGCTCTGCGCTGTCAGTGCAGAGCCTGATGCAGGGCTTGATCTCGCGAACCCTGAGATCATGCATGACCTGAGCTGAAATCAGGAGTTGGTCGCTCAACCTCCTGAGCCATCCAGGCACCCCCCAAATAAGTTTTAAGTTTACCTGTTAAATTAGTTCATAATTCGACTAATTTTTGTCCCCGTTCACTTATACACGTGCAACAGTAGTTTTGTTTTGTTGTTTTGTTTTGTTGTAAGTAGTGAAGGCACAGGGTCCAGGAAGGAGCCACCAAATTTGACCTCACTTCTTAACCTTTCCTCTTGCATCATATGGGACTTTGGAAATGTTGCCTAGTTCCAGAAGCTCTTCATGCCCAGCTTTCTTTTTGCTTGAGTGAGATATGTGGTGATGTGGCACCCAAAAATGATCACAATTTTGTTTATTTAAGATTTTATAAAGCTTAAACTAGTAAAGTATTATTATTCCTGTTAAAGTTGGAGAGGGGATTTTTTTTCCCCCATGAAAACTATAGTAGACTAATTGTGACCACTATACCACTGATCTATCTACTCAATGCCTGCACGGTTTGAGGTGGGGTTTAGGGTGAGGTGAGTTAATAAGGCCTCACAAAATGTAATCATTCTGACCTTACTTGTATGGATTGAGCACCTTATAAGTCTTGTCCGTGTGCTTGATGCTAACTACGCGCATTAGTGAGCTTTCATGACTTACCCTCATACCGCCAGGCTAAAGCCTCTTTACTGATGACATTGCTCTAGTATTTCTGGGACCTTTTCCCAATTGATGACATGAAAAAAAATTGATCACTAATTTAATGCTGAGTAGGATTTTTTTTTGAAAAGTCTGAAAATAGCTATTTCAATTACTTCTCATTTTCCAGGGTCCTTACGCTGGGCCTGGGATTTCTCATTATCCCATTTCTTCCTGCAAGTAACTTGTTCTTCCGAGTGGGCTTTGTGGTTGCAGAAAGAGTCCTCTACCTCCCCAGTGCTGGGTACTGCATGCTGCTGACTTTTGGATTTGGAGCTCTCAGCAAACACACTAAGAAAAAGGTATGGGGGGGGCGCCTGGGTGGCTCAGTTGGTTGAGCTTCCGACTTTGGCTCAGGTTATGATCTCGCGGTCCGTGGGTTTGAGCCCCGCGTCGGGCTCCATGCTGACAGCTCAGAGCCTGGAGCCTGCTTAGGATTCTGTGTCTCCCTCTCTCTTTGCCCCTCCCCAACATATGCTCTGTCTCCCTTAAAAATAAACATTAAAAAAAATGGTATGGGCCCAGAGCATTGCCATTCATACCCAAGACCATTGGATGGACCTTCCTAATGACATTCACTGTATCTCTCTGTCCCTAAGAAATTGATTGCTGCTGTCGTACTGGGAATTTTATTCATAAATATGCTGAGGTGCATGATTCGCAGTGGCGAGTGGCGGAATGAAGAACAGCTTTTTAGAAGTGCCCTGTCTGTGTGTCCTCTCAATGCCAAGGTATGTTGGCTGCCATGTTTCCTGAGAAATAATAAATAATTTTGGAAATAATCCAAAAAAACTCCTTAAAACCAGACAGTGTCAGTGAAACTGCAGATTACTTAAATGAAGTTTTGCCCATCTTCCAGGTGGTCCAGTCACCCACCGAAATGGTAGCAGTGAGGTAGTGCCACACGTCCAGACGGTGGTTGGGGGAGGGGCAGAGTTTGAACCTCAGAACAACGTACCCG
Source organism: Hyaena hyaena (assembly GCF_003009895.1). NCBI lineage: Eukaryota > Metazoa > Chordata > Mammalia > Carnivora > Hyaenidae > Hyaena > Hyaena hyaena. The sequence goes on along the minus strand of NW_024081110.1, from coordinate 763,543 downwards.
GGGGCGACAGCACCCAGTCTTCCTCCAGTCTGTAACTTGAAGATGTTTACGCCTGTGAACAGGCTGCACTTTGGTTCAGGAAGTTTAAATTATACTGTCTGACGTTGAGTAGTACACATTTCTGTCGCCTGTGGCTTCTCTGCTTGTGATGCCTTTTGTCAGATTAGGTAAAAATAAATGTGTAGGCTTGAAAATTGGCAATGTTTTTGTTGAAGCTGTCTGGTAAGAATCTGTTTCACTTGTATTCTTGATGAATCCAGTCTCTTCCTTTAACCAGCTATGCCTTTTTGGGCAAAAAGGAACTGCTTTGAACTTGCAGTGCTCTTTTCTATCAAGGGGAGATAATGTCTGTCTCCTGGATTTGTTGTGGGGCCTAAATGAAATATGGCGTCTGAAGAGCCCTAGCATGGTAGTTAGAACGTAGTAGGTGCTCAAGAGATGTTAGCTTTCTGAGGCTTGTTTTAGTTTTGGTTGTCTCATCAGAAAGTGCTACTTGGTCAAAATGAAAGGTCAAGGGGTTAGGTTAGAAGAATTTTCTTTTGGTATAGATTATTAGTAAGTAACGATACATTCTGTCGCAGGTCATCAGAACACGAGTTCCTAGCATGCTTAACTGTGAATCCTCTAGGGGGATAAAAAGTGCTCTCTGGAATTCTGTCTCATTTCCATATTCCATAGTTAAGAGAAAGCAGGGGCATCTGGGTGGCTCAGTTGGTTGTCTGACCGGCTCAGGTCAGGATCTCACGGTTCGTGAGTTCAAGCCCCACGTCAGGCTCTGTGCTAACAGCTCAGAGCCTGGCACCTGCTTAGGATTCTTGTCTCCCTCTCTCTCTGTCCCCTCTGCCCCCCACTCATGCTCTATCTGTCTGTCTCTCTCTGAAAAATACATAAACATTAAAAAAAATTAAAACAGAAAGCAGTGATTTCAGGCAAAATTATATGAATAAATCTCATGAACGGTTGACACCCTATTGTGATCCTGAAGTGAAGAATAGTGTAAAAGGTGCTAGCTCCTCGTTCATCTTTTTCTTGGATTAAAACAAGAAATCTGGTTCATGTTTTATAGTTAATTCCTTCAAGCTTTTATCCTTAATTTGATTTGCTGACCTATCCATTTATTGTATACTACTAAAAATAAATGGCCTGTGATTTAATTTCATAAATGGTAATAGATCTGCTGTATTTTTGCTTTTCTGTTTGAATAGCAGTAATTATAGTTTCTATTTATATAGTTCTTCCCCATAAGGAACTCAGATTTCTTTGGAGAGGCTCTATAATTAATCTCCACTATCCTCCCTCTAAGGTTTTTAGAGAGAGAGGGTTTTATTTTCTTCATTTTTCCAAATGGAAGAAACCGAGGCGTAGAAGGATGTTATTTAGGTTAGTAATGTAGGTGGTGATAGAGGCCTAGTATGATGTGCCACCCAGGTTATGCTGCTAAGTCAGGGGCAGGAATGACCTAGGTGATGTTCAAGTCTATACGTCTGCCCTAGTATGTGATTTCATATGTCATCGGAAAGAAAACACGAGGTGTGCACACATGGGCACACACACAATCATATGTCTGCATATGTAGTTTTCTTTTTTAAATTTAAGACATACAGATACGACCTCATCTTCAAAATGGACCCAATGGTGATAGTCCTTTCTAAGAAGGTTTTTCAGTATTACCTTTCAGTCTGAGCAAAATAGAGGTTCGGGGTTTTATTTTTGATTTTTTTGTTTGTTTGTTTTACTTTCCACTATAAACTGCAGTGTAGTAAACTCATCTTTGCTTCCTTTTTTTTTTTTTTTTTTGGAAAAAAGCTAGGCTGATTTCAAGGAAGAGGCCTCATTTAGGGAGATACCATTTTCCTTCAACTCTTGCAGGAAAATACATTTTCTGTATTGGCTTCCACTTTATGTTAACTGAATACGAAGTAAGCATTTGGCACCTGACTAGATTAGGCCCAGATTTACGTACTGAGACTCCGTCTTTTTCTTTCTTTTTTGTTTAAATTTTTTTAATGTTTTATTTATTTCTGAGAGAAAGAGAAAGACACAGTGTGAGCAGGGGAAGGTCAGGGAGAGAGGGAGATACAGAATCTGAAGCAGGCTCCAGGCTCTGAACTAGCTGTCAGCACAGAGCCCAACGCGGGGCTTGAACCCACGAGCCGTGAGATCATGACCTGAGCCAAAGTCTGAAGCTTAACCAACTGAGCCACCCAGGCGCCCCGACTCAGTCTTTTTCAAAAGATGGCCAAAGCCACATAGGTGGTGCCAGTGCCCAGTCTACAGTTGAATTGCCCACATGGCCTTGTATAAGTTAGGCACTCGATATTAGTGATTGAATTGAGCCACGTGGAAATCAAATTTCTTTAGCCTGCAGTGGATGAGATACCAAGTATTTAATTATATTTATAGTCATGTTTAGTTGTTAAGGCTTAAAAGGATGTGCCACTTTGTATCAACTCTGAGATACAATTCTAAACTCTTTTAACCGTGAAAAGGATCCTCTGAACCACAATGCGGTATTTCCTTAAGGATGAGCCAGGGTGGGCTAATGGACTTATATGTGTTTAACACATCTTGACATCAAATGTTAGCAGAAAACTTGAAACAAACTGGTTTCAGCCCTGGAAAGTGCCTTCCGTTGTTGATCTACAGGTCACGGGGCTACAGTGGACGTTTTCTGTGCCGGCTTGCTGCCTCCACCTATGAATCACAAAAGCTAGAGGGAAAGTCCGAGAATAAACAGGCTTTTTCAGTCTCTTACATTCCATGGAAACAAAAATTACTCATTCTTTAAACACCGTCTCAAGGGAACTGTTTATGAGGGCTTTGGGGTTTTTTTGTTTGTTTTTGTTTTCCATTGGGTTATCTGGACAGCTGTTTTCTATTCAGATACTTACTTGCCTCCATATAACCAGCCCATAGGATGAGGCTGGCCTCTGGCTGAGGCTGTTCATATCAGTTCTTAATTGTGGACAGCCTGCCTTCTGGGGCTGGATCCAATTTTGACCAGTTCCGTGGAAATAACTGCAGTCTGCATTTCTGGAGCGTTCCTTGTCTGTCCCCTGCTCTGGGTGGCTGGCGTTCTGGGTGTCTCACATAACCCTGCGTATACTGCAGTTGAACTCTTTGTCTCAGCTTCTTACTGAGAAAACAGAATTTGCCCATAACAAAGGAAAGCGGCAGGAGCTTAGGGGCGGAAGAGGCAGGAGTCGTGCTGAAGTCTGAGTAGAAGCTGCATTTGTATGCTGGGGGCCACAAGCACATTGCTCACCGGTTGGATTCTGGTCGGTTCTTTTGTGCAGGGAGGGAGGAGAGGTAAGCACGTCCAGGCTGGGGCCAGGGGAGGCACGAAAGGAAACCACTTAGAGCACACTTCTCAAAGCACGTGCTACCGCTGTAGCATTAGCTATAATTTGAAGACGTTAATACCGACGAACAGACAATAGTATGGCTCAGGAAGTCTAAATTATACTGTGTGCTGTGCAGTAGTACACATTTCTGTCACCTGTGAGTTCTCTGCTTGTGATTCCTTTTGTCAGACAGGATAAAAATAAACGTATGTACTTTAAAATTGGCAGCTAAGAAACAAATCTCTGATACATACGTGCTCAAAGAATGTCACCCTGTTCCAGACCCTTCCAGAAACACTAGTATTTTTGAAGATATGCCATAACTGTAGGTTGAGACTGATCAGGCCGGATGTGGTTATATTTTCCGAAGCGTTTTTGAAGTGTTTCAGTGTAATGCTACTTGAAATGTGTTCAAACCATTATCGTATTCCATGATGTGTTAACTAGGGCCGCCATGAAAAAGCACCACCGACTGGGGGCTTAAACAAGAGACATTTATTTCCTCGTGGTTCTGAAGACCAGAAGTCCAAGATCACGGTGTCCTCACATGGTCTCTCCTCTGTGCTCGTGCAGTCGCGGTGAATGTGCAACCTTAGTGTCTCTCCCTGTGTTCAGATTTTCTCCTCTTACAAGGACTTCAGTCAGATGGGATTAGGGCCCACCCCAACAGCCTCATTTTCACCTCATTTCCTCTTTAAGGGTCCTGTCCGCAAATATAGTCACATTCTGAGGTCCTGGGGGTCAGGATTTCAACAGATTAATTGGGGGTGCGGGGTGGGGGTAGAACTCAGCTGTTACCACGCAACAAGAAACATTATTTACGTTATGAAAAAGAACAGATGGCATGAATGAGTGGGTCTAGAAATCACCTCAAGCAGTTGGCCCCGTCCTCACTAGCACCCTCATAGATGGGTGTGATATAGTGAGAAAAACACAGGTTTTGGAGCCTGGCTTCAAATCTAGCACCACATCCTTGGGTAAGATGCTTAATGATGCTGTAGCAGCCCCTCAACCTGGCAGGGCTGCAGTGCAGAGAAGACACACGCGTATTCGGTGCCAGCCACGCACAAGGCTCACGGCAACCCTCTGCACGTGCCGGCTGCCAGGATTCCTGTCACCATGAGCCGCTGAATGGACTCCTGTGGCTTCATCTCCTCTGAGATTGCTGTTGGCCTGTACATAGGAAGCCTCTAAAAGGAGCATCAATAAATACATTTGATAATAGTCCCATGAGTCTGCGGTTCAGCCTCCCCCCCACTGTCATTTTGGGTCCCGGCTCCTTTCTTGATAACTTATTCCCAGCCCATGGACAGTTGAGAAAATGCCCATAGGTCAACCGCCCTATGCCTTCAAGTTCCTCTGGCTTGAGAATTTCTCTTAGCTTTACAACTGTGAGTCCAGCTGCTTCTAGTCCCCCTTGCCTCCCTCCTCAATCATTAAAAATGCTCTCCTTCTTCTGTCTACCTCTCTTTTTTTTTTTTTTTTTTAACAGTGGGGCAAAATTCTCATAACAAAGTCAGCCATTTTAGTTCTTAACAAAAATTAAACATGTAATTACCATATGATCCAGCAAATCCACTTCTGGGTAGATACCCACAAGAATTGAAAGCGGGATCTCAAAGACGTATGTGAACACACATGTTCATAGCAGCACTGTTCACAGTTGCCAAAAGGTGGAAGCAATCCAAGTGTCTGTCCATCGATAGACAAATAGATGAGCAAAATGTAGTGCATGCGCGCAGCAGAATGTTCCTCAGCCTTGAAAAGGAAGGAAATTCTGACACATGCTACAATGTGGATGACACTCGAGGGCATTATCTACGTGAGACAAGCCAGTCACAAAGACAAGTGCAATAGAATTACCCTTCTGTAGGGGATCTAGAATAGTCAGACACAGGGTGTTGGCTGCCAGGGGCTACGGGGAGGTAAAGATGGAGAGTTACTGTGTAACAAGTACAGAGATTCAAAGATGCAAGATGAGAGAGTTCTCCAGGCCGGTTGCACAACAATGTGAATGTACTCAACCCTACTGAACTATACACTTAAAAATGGTTAATCACTGATGGGGCACCTGGGTGGCTCAGTCTGTTAAGTGTCCGACTGGCTCAGGTCATGATCTCGTGATCTGTGAGTTCGAGCCCTGCATTGGGCTCTGTGCTGACAGCTCAGAGCCTGGAACCTGCTTCAGATTCTGTGTCTCCCTCTCTCTCTGCCCCTCCCCCACTCATGCTCTGTCTCTCTCTGTCTCTCAAAAATAAATAAACATTAAAAACATGGTCAATCACTCAAAACTGGCAAAACATTGTCAACTATACTAAAATTTTAAAAAATATTGATGGTTAAGATGGTAGCTTTTATGTTTAATTTACTATTAAAAACTAAAAAACTTCCCATGTGGTTTTCAGAATAAAATGATCACTATTAAATATTTTTTTAAATCAACCATTTTATTTATTTTTAATATACAGATTTTTTGAGAGAGAGAGAGAAAGCAGGCACACATGACTTAGGGGAGGAGCAAAGGGAGAGAGAGAATCCTCACGGGGCTCAGTGTCACAATCGTGAGATTATGACCTGAGCCAAAATCAAGAGTCAGACACTTGACCAACTGAGCCACCCAGGTTGCCTGTAAATTAACCATTTTAAAATGCACAATTCAGTGACATCTAGAGCGTTCACAGAGTGGTGGGACCAGCACCTGTCTCTAGTTCTGGAAGATTTCATCACCTCATTCTCTTTCTGTTGCTGTATTATTCCCTGGTGGTTTCTCCAGCTTGTAATTTGATTAGAGAGGTGGAAAGAAGAAGGTCCTATGGGACCCTTTCCTCTCCCGGCCGGCTTGCCCCATGTGATCACACGACCTGTGGCTGTACCGCCTCTGTCTCCCTGCCACGTTTGTGTCCCCAGCCTGCTCATCTCCTGAGCTCAGGTGGCCACCTTGGTCTCTCTTCTTGGATTCTCCAAGGACTTCAAAATCAGTTGATTCCTCTCCCCCAAAGCAAGCCTAGCCACTGGTCGTATCTCCCTGCAAACCATCACATCCATTCGCTTCCGGAAGTTAGAAGCCTCGAGTTCATTCTTGACCTGCTTCCTCACTCTTAACCATCAGCAATTTCTGTGCCTTTTGCTTCCTCAAATTCCTGTGCTCCTTCCCCACCACCCTAGTTCAATCCCCTTCCCCGGGACCGTCACATCAGGCGCTCCCTGGACCCTTGACATCTGTCTCTTCCCCGCTCACGTGTTTCCCACAGTGTGACTAATTAGTTATAACATAGCCCTGATTGTGACCTTCTGCTGCCCTCCTACACCTGGCTTTTGTTATGGGTTGAATTGAGCCCCACAAAAGACTTGTTCGAATCCTCAGCCCTGGTACCTGTGACTGGTGGTCGTGAAGGTGTAGGTTAGATGAGTTCACAGTGGTACAGGGTGGGCCCTTAATCCTGTATGACCGGTGTCCTTATAAGGAGAGACACAGACACACAGGGAGAAGTCCTGGTGAAGGTGGAGGCAGAGATTGGGACCGCTCAGCTGTAGGCCAAGGGAACGCCTGGGCTTTGCCAGCAGCCATCAGAAGACAGGAGAGAAGCGCGGAATTCTTCCTCCCTCAGAATCTCCAGTGGAGACCAGCCTCGCTGCCCTTACTCTTTGCCTCCAGAACGAGAAGGGAATACAGTTTTGTGGCCTTGGGCTCCCCCTAACTTGGGGTGCTTTGCTGCGTCAGCCCTAGGAACCTCACGTACTTACAGGCCTTGTGCTGGCCTTTTGCTACTTCCGGGCAGAGACTAAACCAGACCTGTCGTGTCTCGGGGTTCCCTGTGCAGCCCGCTCTCCCACGCCCTCCGGCCAGGTCCCCCCTGCCCTCTGCACTCCGGCGACACTGGGCTTCTTGTAGTTGCTCAACTAAACACTGGGCTTCCTCGCAGCACTGCAGCCTGCCCATTGCCTGCCCTGCCTGGCACGTTTACTCCAGGGGAGCCCCTTTACCCCCCTTCAGATCTCTGCTGGAGGGCCCTTCCCCAGGACAGCCCTCCCCAGGCCCAGACCAGGCGCCATCTTGGGGACCCATCTTCCTCCACAGCCCCGGGTGCCTTCTAGTGACACACTTTCCAACAGGGTCATTTGACTCGCAGCCTGGGCTCCAGAGGCTCAAACTGTACCTCTCACTGCCAGCAGCACTCGGCTGTTGGCCTCAGTCATTACCTGAAGGAATGAGGGAGGGAGAAGTTCATCAGCACTAACTAGAAGGTTTCCAATGCTACAGAAGAAGGTATCCTACAAAAAAGGTGTGTGGTGGTAAAAATACAAGGGCGCCTGGGGGGCCCAGTCATTTGAGCTTCCGGCTTCAGCTCAGGTCACAATCTCGCAGTTCGTGGGTTCGAGCCCCACATCAGGCTCTGTGCTGACAGCTCAGAGCCTGGAATTTGCTTCAGATTCTGTGTCTCCCTCTCTCTCTGCCCCTCCCCTGCATGCACTCTGTCTCTGTCTCCCTCTCTCTTTCTCTCAAAAATAAATAAACATTAAAAATTTTTTTTAAAATACAGAATCCTTGTTTCTCCCTCTCACAGCCACGTGTGGTTGGATTTTGCATCTCAGCCCTAATTGGATGGGTGGATAGGAGGAACGGGGCTGAAGGTTTAGCAATAAAACCAGATCCACTTAGTAATTTTCGAGTTCTCCTTAAATAGCCTTCTGTTGGGGCGCCTGGGTGTCTTAGTCGGTTAAGCGTCCGACTTTCGCTTAGGTCATGATCTTGCGGTTCGTGGGTTCGAGCCCCGCGTCGGGCTCTGTGCTGACTGCCAGCTCAGAGCCTGGAGCCTGTTTCAGTCTGTGACTCCCTCTCTCTCTGACCCTCCCCTGCTCACGCTGTCTCTCTCTCTCTCCCCTAGAAATAAATAAAACATTAAAAAATTAAAAAAAAAAATAGCCTTCTGTTGTACCTGAGTGATATCAGCTGCTTGTTGCCAGCCTGTCCTTCGAATCTTATCTTCCAGGCTGGGGGGTTAAAGCATGACCCTGGCCTGCCCTCTGTAAGGTGTTAGCCAAACTTCTGGTGGGATGGGTTTTTTGTTTTTTTGTTTTTTTTTGCACTTTTACCTTTTGTTTTTGGCTCGTGTCTGTGATAGGTACCCCTGCTCTGAACAAAGGAGTCTATCAGCTGTTGGCCATGTTTTTATCTGTATTTTCAGGTTCACTACAATGTTGGCAAAAACCTGGCCGATAAAGGCAATCAGACAGCTGCCATCAGATATTACCGGGAAGCTGTGAGGTACCGCAAGCGTCTTGTCTCATTTATATACATGTCTTGTTTTAACTGTCTAGGATTTAAAAAGACCCCGACTTTAAGATACCTTTGCCAATTCCTGACCGTTTAGTGAAGACCACTGAGCTTTAACAGACGGCTTGGTTTCTCTCTCTGCTTCCAGATTAAATCCCAAGTATGTTCATGCCATGAATAATCTTGGAAATATCTTAAAAGAAAGGAATGAGCTACAGGAAGCCGAAGAGCTGCTGTCTTTGGCTGTGCAAATACAGTAAGCATTGTTTTCTACAATTAGGCTGCATATAATTAGGTTGCATATAATTACGCGAAGTGATGAGCTCCTGCGTTCTGGGGTCTTAGCCTTTCTTTTCCTTGTTTATCTTTAAAAAAAAAAATGCTCTTCCAGGCCAGACTTTGCTGCGGCGTGGATGAACTTGGGCATAGTGCAGAACAGTTTGAAACGGTTCGAAGCTGCCGAGCAAAGTTACCGGACAGCCATCAAACACAGGCGGAAGTACCCAGATTGTTACTACAACCTTGGGCGTCTGGTAAGCGGAAGTTGGCAGTGGCTATAGAAATAAAGCTTGGTTTTTTCCCCCTTTTTATAATAGTGACAGAAGTATCCCTAGCACCCTACATCTTACAAAGTTTTCTCACATATGGTATCACTGGAAGGTAGCTGTTGGATTTCCTTGTCTGTAACTTTTTAAGTTCTAATTAGAGAACAGTTCAATTAGAATTGCCCCAGTTTAAGTTATCTCAAAAGCAACAAGTTAAAGCAAGGAATAAATTAGAATTTTTTAAATCCCTTGTGCCCTATAAAACAGTACTCCAAAGGTTACTTCCCGATAAACATCGGTTTCTTTGTTTTTAAAACATGAATAAAAGCTGAGATTACAAAAACAAACCCATAATGTGATTTCTGAGCTTCCGTCTTCTCCTTCCTCCAAGGACAGCTCCCTGGGTCCCCAGGCATTTGTACTAACTGCTCTCCTCATAAAAGAGAGCTTGGGAGGATTATTTGAAAGGGCTTTGAGATTATCCAATGGAAATAGGAAAGAATGTGCTCCATAGTGACTTTCTTTTTTTAGTTACTGACTACAGATCTGATGGCCCTTGATTTTCTTTTCTTATACTTTATTTCTTTATTTGAATATTACAACAGTAGCTAATAACAATAAGTTCAGGAATCTTAAAATCTGAAAACATGTGTTGATCAATGATGGTGAAATAGATCTGCCACCACATCTGAAAACCCTCCACAAGAATATACAGCTTAGTCCTTAAAGGAAATCCTAATAAGGAAAAGAACTGTACACACAATGATGCGACTTAATGGAGAGAGAACTAACCTCACTGTGGTGAGCATGTCACAATACACACCTGTATCAGATCATCACCTTGTGCACCTTAAATATACATAGCTCAAGTGCCAATTATAGCTCTGTAAGGCTGGGGGGAAAGACTTACCCACAAGGAGCAAAATTCTTTAAACAAGAAAGATTATATGCTCCCTTCAGTTAAGCCTTTAATTTGGATTCAAGAAACTAACTACATGTTTGTCATATATTCAGTTTGATTAAATGAAAAATTGAAGGGAAATTTTTTTGCTCATTTTAGCCAAAGTGGAATACATGTATAGTGATGTGACTTTTCTTTTTTTTTTTTGAGAGAGAGAGGTGTGGGGAGGGGGGGTGGGGACAGGGACAGAGGATCCAAAACATGTTCCACGCTGAGAGCAGAGAGCCCAATGCAGGGCGTGAACTCACGAACTGTGAGATCATGACCTGAGCTGAAGTTGGACGCTTAACTGACTGGGGCACCTGGGTGGCTCAGTCAGTTGGGCATCCATCTCTTGATTTTTGGCTCAGGTCCTGATCTCACAGTCATGGGATCAAGCCCCATGTCGGGGTCTGCACTGACAATGTGGAGCCTGCTTGGGATTCTCTCTCTTTCTGCCCTTCCCCCTGCTCATGTGCACGCTCGCTCGCTCTCTCTCTCAAAATAGATAAATAAACTCTAAATTTTTTAAAATAAAAAACTTATATATAATTTTCCAGATTTTATCTAGCCTTGCCTCACAGATAGGATTATATCAAAGTTGTTTTAAAAAGATGCCTATTTATCCTCACTTTAAGGGTCCTGAAAAAACTTGGTATTATGGAGTTCTTGTGCTATCAAACCCAGTCGTTCCCAAAACTGGCTGACCCCCAAGCCTTCCCACCCGTCCTAGACTTCGGGAATCAGAGGCTCCAGAGAAGATCTCTGTATTTACAGAACAAACCCACAAAATTCCCTGGTCCCATACTCTGTTGTTGCCCCTGCATTTGGGAAGCAGATGTGTCTATCTGAGCATTGAGCAGACAGACTGACCAGCTCAGAGCAGAAGAGACTATTTGGGGAGGATCACCTAGAAAACATGAGTTGCTTTAAGATTGTTGAAAATCCAGGCTTCAGTTCTTACCTTGATGGGAATGTGTTTGGTCTGATCTGCTTTGTGTCTGGACTGGTATTCACGATTGTACATGTGGCAGAGGCAGGATTTTATGAATGGAGGAAACAAGGTAGCAGGAACATGTGGCTAATGATGGTGACATTTCCCCTCTCCCACGGTGCCCACGTCACTTCGCATCATCCACAGGTCACCTTAAATGGTCAGATACTGCTTGTGTTCTAAATTTTTAAGTCAAGTGGCTCCTGTGTTTATTATTCAAAGAATAGAGCATGTGTTTCAGTTAAGATGTATTAGGAAGATGCCATTTCTATATATTCACTCTCGTGTGGAAAAGAGGAAGTGTTTCTCCCTGGGCTTGGAGGAAAGTGGCAGTAAGGTGACTCAATCCATGCAACAGCAAGATGTTTAAACAAGGAAAATTGATAGCAGGCAATTCCTGTTGTCCCACATAACTTTCTCCAGAGCCACTTGACCTTGCCTGAATTTCTGTTTCCTTTTACATTTTACGATTCTGTACTTTATGATCTAGTAACATTCACTTATGTTGAAGCAGCTTTCTCTGTGAAACCTGAAGATTCAAGGAGAGCTGAAATTATTCTAGTGAGAAGCTGTTAGAGGAGGATTAAAAAAGCTTTCCTCTACCCTCTTCGGTTTTTTCTCTGGGATCCTGCAAACTAGACTGACTGCAGACGGATTAACAAGAGGAAAAAAAAAACAGAGTATATTAACCTCATCATGAGAACACATAGGAAAAATTCAGTGACGAGTAACTCAAAGGGATAGTCAGAACTTGGGCTTCTACAGCATCTTAACAAATACATTTGTAATTAAAATACATTTGTAGAGAAGAGACAAAAGAAAGGAAGATGCTTTAGGCTTCCAAGGGTGGCAAACTCTCAGAGGGTAAATACATGTAGAAAATAACAAAGGTTTGCGTGGGTCTGTCTTCGTGGCCATAAAATTTCCCCGGGAGAGGGAATTTATGACGTCCTTACGTCTCGGTTTCTGCTTTTAGTCAGATAGGGGAAGCTCCAGGAAGGCTTCTTTCTGTATCGGTTGAATCTCACATGTCTTTACTGCAATGATCCATACATCAAAGTGGTATATTTGGGGGAGCATATTTTGATCCTCTATATCATTCTGTCTGAGGAGGAAGGTGGGCAGACAGTACAACTTCACCTAAAATGATATAAGAAGAGACCAAAAACTTCAACCACATACAAAGTAGGGCAGATCCTTGCAGAGTTAATGAAGTGAGAATGGAGGAAGGGAGCAAATTGGGTATTTTCTGAATACTTGCACTGGGCAGTTTTTACAGGGGTTACCGTTTTTATTCACAGTGTCTATTACGCTAGTACTTGCATGACATTGTATTTGATAATCCATATGAATTCTTCTTTCATTTTTTTTTTCGGTGTTGAAGGTAGTTTTTTAGGTTACTGTTTGCAAAGTGAGTGTATCTGCCTGCAGTCTTCTAGGTTGTACTTTAAGGCTCTAAATACTTGGCAGTCTGTTTCCTTCCCCTAGTAACTGCCTGTCACTGCAATTCCTTGGGGTTTGGAAAGTAGAGATTTTATGCTAAATGAGCCCTCTGCAAGAGTTATGTCCGAAGAAAGGAAAATAGAATATAAAACTCCGGATTTTATCCCTGCACTCCAGTCCTTGGAATCCGTTCCCACTTTCGCACAGAAGATCATCTGTCGTATGAAGTATACTGGGGACTCGTGCCACTCTGTGTGTATTGTTTATTAATTATGCTGCCATGAAATGATCTTCCTCTGTTCCCTCCTGCCAAACGTTCTTGCTTATTTAAAGATTTTTCTCTCCATTGTTGTTTAATTATCCAGCTTGTGCCTGCTTGACAGCTTAAAAGCATTAAGACCTTAATCTTTAACAGCTCAACCAACACATTTATATATTGGTGAATATGACGAACTTAATAACAAAATTTTCTTTTTAAAAATCCTCTTTAGTCATGACAGAAATGTGTTTTGCTTTCTGCACCTATATAAGAAGGGGATATAATGCAGTTTTCTTGTGAAATGGAAAATTGGGAAGAGCTGGGTTATTTGGGATATGTTACTATTTGAGAATTACAGTAATAGTGACTGGAGGCATTACTAGAGAGTTCATTCGGCAGGGCCTGATTGTATCAGTCAGGAGCCATTTAGGAAAACAGAAGCTATGCTGGTTTATTTTATTTTGTCTTGTTTAGTTTTTTTTTTTTTTTTTTTTTTTTTTTTAAAGTAATTTCTACACCCAACATGGGCCTGAACTCACAACCCCAAGATCCGAGATCAGGAGTCACATGCTCCTCCTACTGAGCTGGCCAGGTGCCCCTTATGCTAAGTGTTTGAAATAGAGAAGACTCAGTGCAGGGAATGGCAGACAATTGTTGGAAGGCTGGAAGAGCGGAAGTGGAAAGATGACATGAACTCTGAGAGTGTCAGGAAACCCTGTAGCGTTGAGGTAACAAACAAGAGGAAGCAGTGCTACCTGAATAGGAGGGCTCAGAGAAGAGGCTGCCAACTCAGGAGCCACCGTAACCTCAAGAGCTAAGATCATGAGGAAGGACCACTGTTTCCAGCCTGGACCATGGCGGAGGGAGTTGCCCCATCAGATGCACCGCCGAGGAACAATGGGACAGTGGGGGAAGGGCCCTTCTTCCAACCATGTGATGTCACTGGTGACTCCTGTAGGCAGAAACCTAACAAAGAGCCAAGTGGCAAAGGACCCTGGGAAATACATTTTGTAGAGTATAGAAGGATGGGCTAATTAGAGCTAAGAGGTAAATAATGTGTGCATTGCCTGTCTACTTTCTGGACGGTAGTTCTGGCTAAGTCACCGTTTTCCTGGGCTTCCCTTAAAGTGTTGTTCACTTTGTATCGATGCTCTAAGGGTAAAGGTTGAGACAAAAGTAAATTTTACCTGATTCAATTTGTTATTATTCTTTGGCAAATAGTAATAAGAAGAAGAAATGGGGCGCCTGGGTGGCTTAGTCGGTTAAGTGTCCGACTTTCGCTTAGGTCATGATCTCGTGGTTCGTGGGTTCGGGCCCCGCGTTGGACTCTGTGCTGACTGCCAGCTCATAGCCTGGAGCCTGTTTCAGTCTGTGACTCCCTCTCTCTCTCACCCTCCCCTGCTCACGCTGTCTCTCTCTCTCCTAGAAATAAATAAAACATTAAAAAAAATTTAAAAAAAAAAAAAAGAAGAAATAATAACGTGAAGAATTTTGTTGTTGTGTTAATGAAGTTATGTTGGTTTGCCTATGTGTTAGAAAGAATCTCACCACAGAATTTGCCCAATTAACTCACTTGCTAGAGAGAATTGACCAAGAAATCAGGGGAAACTCAGATACAGGCAATTAATTGTTGATATAATTAGCACCCTCACTTATTTTACTTTTTGAACTTTTCACATCATTTCCTTGTTTAAGGGTGAAATATTGTGAGCTGAGTTTCTGAGCCTCCTGGGAAATCTGACAACATCTTTAGCAAATGGATATTTGTAAGGTTTCCATAATTAAAACTTTCTTTCTCTTGCATCATGTGCCACCTGTTTGCCATGTGGGTCATAGAGAAAATCAAAGCGTTTCTGTCATCTAATGAAAAGACACACTTGCCAGTAAGGAAGGAAATTGCCTTGACCTTGGATAAATAAACTACCTTGTAGATTTTGCAGAGTGAAAGGAACTAAGTTCATTCAAATGAGATGTGGGCATTTGAACTGAGTTAAAGATGGCAAAAGGTTCACCTACTAAATAAAAAAGCCATCATTTTCTGCCTCGGAATGCTTTTATTAACTATGCAGATTGAGAGCCAGCCTTCTATGCAGTTGTCAGTGTTAAACAACAGACCCTCTCAAGAGAGCACGACAGATAATTCTCTCTTTCCAAAAGAAGGCAAACAGCCTTCAAATTGCCAAGGTGGGGGTGCCTGGCCAGCCACTTCAGTTAGAGCATGTGACTCTCGATGTTTGGGTTGTGAGTTCGAGCCCCACTTTGGGTGTAGAGATTACATAAAAATAACATCTTTAAAAAATTGCCAAGGGGTTTCACGTTGTCACTTATGACCTTTCCACAGAGTTTACTGAGTATGTCTGACACACTCATCGTTTTCTGTGCAGCTTAGATGTAGACAGGAAGAGCCTACTAAAACAGTCTTCACGTGGTGAATTTGACACATGTAGCTGCTGATCACATTAAATATTTATTTACTCCTTTAAATAATACCTTATCAAAGATAGACTATGTGAAGTCTTTCTAGAAAAAGAATAACGATTAGGTTTTTAATTTATGTCTCTCTAGTAGTCTCAAATATGATTTGACACCTGGGATCACTAAATTATGAATTATAGTTAAGAGGTTGTAGGGCTCCGGAAGTAGACTACTTGGTTCTCATCCCTGCTCTGCCATTTCTAGATGTGTAACTTTGGGCAAATTACTTAATTTTTCCATGCCTCTGTTGTTTTCATCTGTAAGACGGGGATAGTTACCTGCTTCCATGAGGTATTTTGAGGATTCAGTAAGTTAATATGAAAACTTAGAAGCTCCATAATTATAAGTTAGGTGTGGTTTGGGTTTGGGTTTGGTCATGTCTTAGAGGAAGCAAAAACATTGGAATACTGATTTTTCGGGGCCATGCTTTATTTCCAGTACGCAGATCTAAATCGTCACGTCGATGCACTGAATGCCTGGAGAAATGCCACTGTGCTAAAACCAGAGCACAGCTTGGCCTGGAACAACATGATCATACTCCTGGACAACACAGGTACAGAAAGGGGGTTAAAAAAAACCAGGGGAAACAGATTAGTGTTCTCTTTCTCTAGTGTGTATTAGTTTAAAAAAAATAATATGGGATAATAGTTTCCACTACAAAAATGTCTGTTCTTCTAGGAAATAGAGTTTCCTTTGACCTATTGAAATATGTACGTGTGGGAAACTGACACTTAGAATTAGGGCTGAGCCATGGGGGTAGTGGGTGCTAAGATCTCATTTCTTCTGAAGCGTGTAATCTAGCATTGCCCGTCATCTGGGATGCTAGAGGCACCTAAAAGAGCATTAATGGCTTCTGGGTTTATGACATGTGAAGGTCATGGACTCTTGTCAAAGGAGAAGCCCTCAAACCTACGGTCAGAGCCAGGGTAATGCTAACAGACTTGATGATGTGGTTTCTCAGCCCAGATCGTAGCTCAGTCAACCAGGAGTCAATCTGCTGCCCTACTTTTGAATTTCCAAGCATCCCATAAGAAATGATAGTTTGAATTTGGCAGAATTTCAAGCTAGTGAGCCAGCTAAGCAGTGCTCCTCATGGAAATATACAATGTGTACTTCGATAGGGTCAACATTCAGTTATTAAAGTGTTACTGTGGACACTCTTATTGTGCAGACTTGTTTTCTCAGATGTGAGTGTAACTGGTATCTGGGAAACATTAAAACTAGGTTTTATATGTTTTTATAGAATTTAATCAAAAGCTATTTGTATATTATGTCAGAATTGCACTGGACTGCAGTGGCTTTGCAACTGATGGGGTCGTGTGTGTGTGTGTGCGCGCGCTGTATGTATATGTGTGTTGTGCCATGTGTATGAGTGTTGTATATATGTGTGTGTATATGTGTGTGTTGTGTATATATATGTGTGTTCTATGTATGTGTGTGCCATGCTGTATATATGTGTGTCGTGTTATACGTGTATATTGTGTGTATGTATATGTGTGTGCTATGTTGTGTGTATGTGTGTTGTATGTGTGTTGTGTGTATGTGTGTGGTGTGCTGTGTGTGTTATCTGAGTATATATGTGTTCTGTGTTGTGTGTGTGTTGTGTGTATATTGCATGTATATATGTGAGTTATGCATTCTTCATTGATTTTCTTACCTAGTTATTATAATCACTGTGTCCAGTGCACATACATGCTGTAAGAGATGCAGACTAAAGTACCACTACAATGTTAACATGTTTTTTTTAATTTTCCTATGTTTTCCTTGCAGGTAATTTAGCCCAAGCTGAAGCAGTTGGAAGAGAGGCACTGGAATTAATACCCAATGATCACTCTCTGATGTTCTCGTTGGCAAACGTGCTGGGGAAGTCCCAGAAATACAAGGTGTGTAAACTGCAGGCCGCGATTTCTCACAGTTAATGCCAGCATCTGACAGAAGCCATAAATGTTACTTCTGCCCAGTTAAATTCAGAATTCGGCAGTGTACCAGTGTGGCTTGGTCGATTTGCTTCCTAGAGAAGTTACCCAAAAGATGGATTTGCAGGGTCAGGTTTCGTGTCCTTTCCCATCAGAATTCATCACCGTGGCTCAAACAAGGGGAGGTGGGGAGAAGCCCAGAGAGGGCGCAGTGGGAGCTTATCCTAGAAGATGCCCTAACCCCCACCCTGGCACCAAGCTGTTTGATTCTACCCTCCTGGGCAGGCGGGAGCTCTGGTTTGTTGGCGCGGTCTTCTGCAGGAAAAGAACTCTAGCCTATGGGAATGCCCGACTGGTTCTTGCTTATCTAGAGTTTTTCCTCACCTAGCGTTAAGTTCTAGGTCCCTGGAAGTGTCTGACCAGTGGGACCACAAGATACTAGCTCCAGGCTCCCAGGACCGGCCAGGAGCAGACTGTGAATCCGAAGGCGCACAGCGCCCTGTGGACTGACTCTGTGTTCCTAACACCGGTGATCTCAGACTTTAAGTGTGTGGATCAGAACCAGTGAGGGAGTGTGTTAGATACAGATGCACAGATCCCTCCCCAAGAGATGCTGTCTCAGTCAGTGGGGCAAAGTCAGGGACTGTTCACTTTCAACTAGCATCCTGGGTTTCTAACACAGATGCTACAGGAAAACACTTTCAGATACAGCACCTTCATTCTTCGTGGCAGAAAGCCTTTCTTTCAGAATCAGGAGCTGTATCGGATTTTGATCACACCAGGCCTAAAGGAGGTGATTCATTCATGTGTGTTCCATGTTACTTAACTTCTCTGCTCATCAGACACCATTATCAGCACAGCTTTCCAAAACAACAGTAAGATACTTCATGCATGTCTCATTTTTAAAGATCAGGGAGTTTGATAGCTTCTGTAAACATTTTGATGTTTCTAGATTTTCTCCAGAGGTGACTTTGTGGGGCGGTTAATTTTTATCTTTTGTGGACTCACCTGTGTAGAGCCAGGGTGAAGAAAGCAAGTTTTGTGGTTTTTCCCTTCTGTCGACCTCACCCACTAGGTGAGGGGGGTGATCCCCGTCAGCCTGTGATGGGATGGGAGTGCCCAGTGACCAGCTACAGCCAGTCATTTCCAAGATGCAGCCTATGTAACCACTGTATTGATTTTTCTATCATCCCACAGCCTATAAGCTAGAATTCTATTAAGGTGACAAAACCCACGGTTCATTTGGCCTCCAATTCATATCTTTTTTCCCCCCTAGATAAAGTAGAAAATACTCCATAGAGCAGAATGGAGAAATGGGTTTCCTATTTCCCTACACATTCTGCATCCGGATCCCGTAGGCCAGGGTGCGGAGCCTAAGATGAGGAAACAGAAGGTGAAATCTGAAACAAGAGCCTTAATGGCTCTGTCAAAAGGAGGGACGTGACGCTGCCCGCAGAACTGTGGTGTCACCCACCGGGCGCTTGCTTCATACATTGCTTTCAATTCAGGACTTGGAATTTTAAACAGCAATTGAGATTTTCCTCTCATAGTGCTGCAAGAGTGCCCCCCGCCCCGCCCCAGTGCTGTTGGTCAGCTGCTTCGCCCCCCCCGGCCCCCACTCCTTGCAGAACACGGGGGGGGGGGGGGGAAGGGTGGGGATGCTGGGGCGGGGCGGAAGGTGATGGGGACTTGTGGGGATGGAGGACATCCCCACTTGTGGAGGACAGGGGCTATTGTCCGTAGAACTCACTTCGCCTAAGCCTTTGCTGTTCTGTATTATCATTAACTTGATAAGTCTCATTAGTGAGCCCGGAGATTTCGAGAGGGCAGAGCCCGACGTCCCATTTTTACACCTCCTCCGCTGTCCAGCTGATGGGCATTTATTAAGTGCCTGGTCCCACATTGGGCCGTGAAACATTCAGGCTTCCAGATTCCCTTTTAAGACGCTGTTGTGCACAGTGATTTGTATCTGTGCACAGTGCCTTGAAACCCTGTGGTTATGGGGCACATTTTCATCTGAGCAGCCCTGTTACCTACCAGCAGCCACTGAACCATTCTGTCATGGCCGCCCCGCTGCTACACAACCAAGGCGGAAGCCCAGAACCGCTCTTCCCCCCGATGCCCCTTCTCCTGTCAATATGCCATCTCCAAACTTGGAAACTTTGACTTATTTTTTCCTCCCCCATTACCTCACTCGGCCTCCTCACCACCCCCTCCAGGGTCCAGCCTCTGCCTTGCCAGCAGCGGCTGCCCCCCAAGGGGGTAAAGCCCTGCTCCCCTCTCTGCACATGCCGTCCTGAACACTGCCATGTCCTCCAAACCGGACTCTGTCTCCACATCCTCCTGAATGATGTCCACACTCATGGGCATTTCAGAAATTATTGAAATGAATCCAGTGTTCCCTGAGAACTTGCTTTTTATCTCTCCATAGTGGTCTCTAATTTACTCTGCTTCCTTCGCAAGTAGAGAAGCATTTTAAAGTAGATTTAGATTCCCTGGACTTCCTATTTCTCAGATTTTACATTAAATGGTAATGTTTGAAAGCCATCCGAAACCATAGCTATTTAGAAACTACTCCAAACCTATGCAGTCCATTTGGTGCCTTTTTCTCCAGCAGACCTAACATGTCAGGAAAGTCTTACGCTTCCTTGAAGGAGTTTGAGCGACCGCAGCTTGGAATGTAGTCACTGACTCTGAGCTCTGGGAGTGCTGTTCGCTGACACCTTGGACTGATGTCTTCATTCAGTCCTTTTTGGACAACATCTCCAAAATATAAACTTTTCTCTGTCATCTCTTTCTGCAAAAGGTCGTGGTTTCAGAGCTGTTTGCCCAAATGCCTAGCCTGTTTCACAGGAGTACCGTGGGCCACCACAGGGCAAGGAAATTGGTCCTTCTACACTTTATAAAATGCACATTCCTAGATGTTTTCCAGGAAGCCCACCTGTAAACTTCACAGAAGATACTGCTAGAAGGAGCAAACCTGTCCCCCAGCCGCCAACTTTAGCTGTTTAAGCTTAGTGTTTGATACTCACTAAAGCATGTGTGGCCCTTCAGGAGCACAAATGTAGATGGTATGAGTAGCTACGCCCGGCAAGTGTCAGCAGAGAACAGTTGGGTATCTTTATCTCCTGGCATTGTGGTAGAATGGGACCATCCAGGCAGCCGAGGTCCCATGGTGATCAGGAAAAACAACACGTGGCCGTGCCTCTTCTCAGCCTGACTGGAAGTGAGCACTATTTGGAGGAAATGCCAGTCTATACAAGAATCAGTTCACGTCCATCAGGGGCATTTGGTCATGGTCATACACAGTCCTGCGACTGCTTAGATGACAGCCGTCTCTCCCTCATTCTCCCCGCTTATTTTTTCCAGCTGAATGGGCTCCTTCTGGATTGCTGAGGGCTTGTGAGTCTTGGGGGGATTAAATCGGCCCCAGCTCCTACCTTGAGAATCCTAGAAATGAATTCATTGATGCTGCATGGAAATGATGCTTTTGTGGGTGTCCTCAACAGCCCAGTCCTTTCCTGGCCATTTGACTCTGGCTCATCTCCCATTGCACCCTGAATCGACCTACTTGCCAAGTGCCAAAATTCCAGCCACTTCCGGGAGGCAGGTGGCATAGCGCATTAGCATATTTGTGCTGTCTCTGCGGCCACCATTGCTTGCCATTGCACACCTTCCCCTCACTACTGTTCTGTCACCTTGGCCCTCTTGCACACTTCCCTGATTGCCTTTCAGAGCCTCTCAACAGGGTGTGGCCCCGCTGGCCTTCCCAAATGTTTCTGGGAGAAGGATGCTGTGACACGAAACAAAGACATTAAAAGTTTGAAAACTGTACACAGCAAAACTGTGTGCTGTTTTGCACTGTGCAGTACCTTACTTTTTATACCATTTTCTCCAGGAATCTGAAGCTTTGTTCCTCAAAGCAATTAAAGCTCATCCGAACGCTGCAAGTTACCATGGCAATTTGGGTAAGGAAATCTTTCCACTTGAATCCTACTGAAAGTCCATGTAAGTTTAAAGAAATGGGTGCATTTCTCTAATATCAATGTAGAGAAAGTAGTTTTTAACAAATCTAGCCTGCATTGGTCTTTATAATCAGGTTCTAAGATGTGGGGGTTTTTTAAGCTTATTTATTTATTTTGAGAGAGAGAGAATGCAAGCAGAGAGGGAGGGACAGAACCCCAAGCAGTCTCTGCGCTGTCAGCCCAGGGCGGGCCTCAGTCCCACAAACCATGAGATCATGATCTGAGTCGATATGAAGAGTCAGATGCTTAACAGACTGAGCCACCCAGGTGCCCCTCTAAGATGTGAGGTTTTTTAAAGAGAAATTATTACATTAAAAGGGTAGCTAAATAGTAGTCCTATTTACAAACCAAGCCCCCAAATTCCCCACTCAGTTTATCCCCTTCTTATGATAAATTTCAAATTTCTTTCTTTGTGTGAAACATCCTATAATGTTAAACACAGAATTACTTTGGAAGTTTCTTTCCTTTATTCCATAGCAGACCTTCCATTATAGCCTGGTCTCCACTATGTTCTTTTTTTGTTGTTGTTTAAGATTTTTTTTAATGTTTTATTTCTTTCTGAGAGAGAGAGAGAGACAGCGTGAGTAGGGGAGGGACAGAGGGAGGGAGACACAGAATCTGAAGCAGGCTCCAGGCTCTGAGCTGAAAGTCAGCACAAAGCCCGATGCGGGACTGACTCTAACCCACGAACCGTGAGATCATGACCTGAGCCGAAGTCAGATGCTTAACCGACTAAACCACCCATGTGCCCCTATAAATGCACTTTTACCCAAGACCTAAGAGAACATAAGAACATAGTGGAGACCTGGGGCGCCTGGGTGGCTCAGTCTGTTAAGCATCTGACTTCGGCTCAGGTCATGATCTCAAAATTCGTGGGTTTGAACCCTGCATCGGGCTCTGTGCTGACAGCTCAGAGCCTGGAGCCTGCTTCAGATTCTGCGTCTCCCCTCCTCTTTGACTCTCCTCCACTCACATTCTGTCTCTCTCTCTCTCCCAAAAAATCAATGAACATTTTTAAAAGGTTATAAAAAATAAAGTTAAAGTGCATTTACAATTATTTATTCCATAGAATTCCTTTCTTTCATTTTTATATCTCAGTAATTACACCATTTTTAGAGCATCATGTCAATGCTTACAGTGCTCAGCATGTGACTGTGTTTTCACCAAATCAGTTCCCTACAGACTCTGTAGCTGTTCATCATGAAAGTCACAAGGCAGCAATAGCTACTCCTCTGCCCGTGTAAAATATTAGGTTCACTTCCAAAATCATGATAATAATCAGACACCATTCTAATAGTTAGATTTTAACTATCATTTTATGGTCTGATCTTGATGTGAGAGCCCTTATTTCCAGCTAGCAACAAACAAGCTAGTGTTTTGCCAGAAGATGTAGGGGAATCTTTATTCAGATGCTGGACTTGTGCACGGTTGGGGCCCCGAGCAGTGACGGAGCCCAGCCCTATCCAGCCTGACTTCCTAGAGCTCTCATGGCAACTTTGAGAACATTGATGTAATCTTCTGTTTACTTCTTTATGTAATAATGTTGCTGTAAGAAGATGGGTCATATCTAGTGATCTGCAGAACCCCAGGAGTCACGGGAGGTGGTGACATGGACAATCACCAGGGAGTGTGGTGATAATAAATAAAGTTTGCGGTACAGACAATATTATTTGAAATGATGATTTTTGAAAACTGCAGAGGTGCCGTAATATTTTTTTGTACAAGTGGTTGGGAATACTGCAAGGTATTCAGAAGCCTGTCCAATGAAATCCATCTCTTGCTATTTCAGCTGTGCTTTATCATCGTTGGGGACATCTAGACTTGGCCAAAAAACACTATGAAATCTCTCTGCAGCTTGACCCCACCGCGTCAGGAACTAAGGAGAATTATGGTCTGTTAAGAAGAAAGCTAGAACAAAAGCAAAAGAAAGATGTCTGATCTTTTTCCCTTCATTGTTTGTTTGTGTGCATGAGGCGTCCCATTAATATGATGTGGTTGCGTTTAGCCATTTAAAATTCTTACATGTTGTTTATTTTGTTCTGGTTTTTTTCTATGAAAACAAAGACATGCAAAAAGATTATAGCACCAGCAGTATACTCTTCTTGAACGCTCCATGTGGTTTTTGCATTGAAATTGTATTTTTTCAGACAACTCAAATGTAAGTTCTAAAATTCCAAGAACAAAATCTTTTTTAATTAAAAAGAAAAAAGAGAAAAAAATTAGGTGGTGCAGAATGTAGAATTAAACCTGCATTGAGGGTGTGAGCCACATTGTACAGAGACCAACACTATTAAATGTCAGTGGTGAACAAGGAATCATAAATGGACTCCTATGGTTTATATAAATATTGAATATGTCTGTATATTAGAATTTTTATTTAATGACAAGAAAAAGTAAATTAAGATTTTTTCTTTCTTTATCTTTTTTTAACAGTACACTATGAATTTCACTTATGAGGAAATCTATTTATTTGTATTTTTATGTTTTAAACAGGGCAAATTGAATGAAGAATGGAAATCTTAACATCCAGTATATTTATATACTTTTCCCCCTATTAGAAGGCATTCACCCCTGTAATCATTTTTTAATTCTCCAGTTTGTGCAGCTTCATGACATAGGAAATTATGTAGTATGTGCATTCTATATAAGCTGTTAGTATTAATAGTAAATTCAAGCCAGGCTTTAGGCAAAAACAGGCAGGCAGACTGATGTCTTGGTTTTTGTTATATCCAGTATTATGAGGGCTACATATCTCTGTAAGTTGCTTTTTTATGTTTTTTGCTGTAAAGCAGTGTTCCATTTGGCTTAATGGAACACTGTTCCATTATGGTCATTACTATATCCAGAAAATGAAAGAGGTAAGTTTGGTCTTAAAAAGAGCTACACTTGGGGAATTTGTGGTATTTTAAAAAATTGAATTTTTTTAATTTTATTTGATCAACATAATCATTTCTTTTTCTTTTTTCTTCTGTATATGCTATTGACCTAATGATTTATGCAATCTCTAATTTCTTATGCAGTAAAATTATTATACAAACTGGTATAAAAATGTGTTGCCTTCTTAACAGGTGATTTTCAAGTTAGTGAACTTTGTGTCTTCCTTTCCTTTAAAATGAAATCCAAGTGACCAGTTCATCCTTTTTCGTATGTGGCTTCTCTTTGGTACTAGGGACCATTTAATAGGATTGTCCTCTGGAATTATCCAAGTTTAGAGAATGGGATGAACAGATCCACAGTGAGATGAATTTAATTCTCTACACTCACGTTTTGGGGAGCAGATATGTGTTGAACTGTAATTTAGAAATTGTGACTTATGCTGGTTGAGGTACATCAGGAAAGAGAGTACTGGTGTTTTACATACATCAGAAAAGAAAGTGCTATGTTTCAAACATTTCTTAAATGGCCCCAAAGCAACAGTAACAATTTATAGATCTCTCAGGGGCGGAAGCTGTCTTATTTATGTTCCTTCAGTGCTTAGCTTAACAGATAATAGATGCACTATATGCTTGTCGATCTTCTTTGTTTTGAAAGCAAATTTCTTTCTTTATAATAGTACTTGCCTTTAGAGAGTAAAGAAAAATATTTCTCTTAAGAGCTCCTTCAGGAGTTTTTTTCCTACTGATACTAAAACTTTAGTGTCAAATCAAGACATGCACATCCGGGACCCCTGCCTACAGAAGGAATCGCTTAGCTTCCACTGCCCTGTCTCTCAGGATTTCCATCGTGGCTTGTCTTCTCTGAAGGGAAAACAGTCATTAAGTTGACTGATACTTCAGGCAGTCTTCTGTCTGCAGATCTTGGAAGCGCCCCATGCTGGCACTGTTTCTTCTCTCTCCACCTTAAGGTGCCCACCCTCTGCTGCTTGGGTTTCCTTCCCAAAAGCCAGAGGTGAGACGCTGTCTCTCAGCTCCCCTCTTATTTTATTTTAACGGTTTTATTGTTAATCACAGTAGCGGGTAGAGGGGGGCAGTTGTCAAAACAGACATGGGGGGAGTGTCCAGGTTGAGAAATCTGAGAGCCTGACCATCATCCTGTACCTCCCTGACAGTGAGATCACCAAAAAAAGGCAGTTTGTGGTTGTTCTCTGTTTGCTACATTTCTTCCCTGTTTACATTCAGCCTTCCAGCAGTTCTTAAAAGTTTCAGCCTTAGGGGCACTTGAGTGGCTCAGTCAGTTAAGCATCCAACTTTTGCTCAGGTCATGATCTCAGGGTTCGTGAGTTCGAGCTCCCCATTGGGCTCACTGCTGTCAATGTGGAGTCTGCTTTAGATCCTCTGTCTCTCCCTCTCTCTGTCCCTGCCCCAGTCTTCCTCTCTGTTTTTCAAAAATAAACATTTTTTTAAACTTTCAGAGTACCTGGGTGGTACTCAGTTAAGTGCCGACTCCAGTACAGGTCATGATCCCACGGTTGGTGAGTTCGAACCCCATTATTGGTCTCTGTACTGATGGTGTGGAATCTGCTTGGGATTCTCTCTCTCTCTGCCCCTCCCCTGCGTGGGCTCGCTTGCTCACTCGCTCTCTCTCTTTCACAATAAATAAACTTCAAAAATAAAATTTAAAAGTTCCATCCTTAGACTTAGCCTACTGCCTTGATGGGGCCCTCTGGGATTCTATTTGTATCCTATTTCTTAAGCATGGTCTTTACATTTATTTTACTTGTTTTTTTAAAAAATTTTTAATGTTTTATTTATCTAGGAGAGAGACAGACAGCGTGAGCAGGGGAGGGTCAGAGAGAGAGGGAGTCACAGACTCTGAAACAGGCTCCCGGCTCTGAGCTGGCAGTCAGCACAGAGCCCGACGCGGGGCTCGAACCCACGAACCGCGAGATCATGACCTAAGCGAAAGTCGGACCCTTAACCAACTAAGCCACTCAGGCGCCCCTTTAAAATATCATGCAGAAGGGGTGCCTGGGTGGCTTAGTCGGTTAAGCATCCGACTTTCGCTTGGGTCATGATCTCGCAGTTCGTGGGTTCGAGCCCCGCGTCGGGCTCTGTGCTGACTGCCAGCTCAGAATCTGGAGCCTGTTTCAGCCTGTGACTCCCTCTCTCTCTGACCCTCCACTGCTCACGCTGTCTGTCTCTCTCTCTCTCCTAAAAATAAATAAAACATTAAAAAAAATAATAAAATAAAATATCATGCAGAATAAAAGACTGAGCCCCATAGCACAGCATTGGACATCTGTGTATTCACATCCATCAGCTTAGACTTTGGGGTAAGAAAACCCAGACTTGGGTCTCGGTTCTCCCACTGTGATGTCATAAGCAAGCCATTTAGCTTTGCTTGAGCCCCAGTTTCTCATCTGTAAAATGGTGATAATATGGCCTCCCTCACCCTAATCAAGTACTTGGCCCAGTAGACCCTCAATAAGTGACAGATTGGAATTTTGGAGGAGTGTGTAGAGTTTGTAGCAAACAGATTTGACCTTAAATACATTCATTCCCTCATTCAACACATCTAAGTGCCTGCTATGTGCCAGAGCCTCTCCTAGGCAGTGGGGATACGGTAGTGAGTGGAAGTGGATATGACCCCTTGCCTTCATGTAGGGGACAGTACAGTGAGAAGCAATAATGATCAAGTAGTCATATCATTAATAATAAAAGAGGGAGACTGGATCTTGCTTGAAGAGTCAGGAAGGGGTTCCCTGAGAAGGTGGCTTTTGAACTGAGATTTGAAAGGCAGAGGGGATAGGATCACTCTAGGTCAGTAGTTCTCACGCACGGGAGATTTTACCGGCAGGGGACAGTAGGCCATGCCCGGAGATGTTTTTGACGGTGATTGGGACCGTGATTGGGTGATTTTGACGGTGATTGGTGCTACGGTTACACACCCTACAGCGCACAGGACAGCCGCCGCCAAAGGAAATGATTGCTGAACAAAGTCTGAGGGGAAGGGGGAGGGGCACTTGCTGGAGCCGGTAAAGGTGACCAGAGCGAGATTATGCCAGGGTTTGTAGGCCAGGTGGTCCTTAACCATGGAGCGCTGCACCACAGGGTGGGGGCAGGGGGCAGCATGACCAGATTTCTATTTTGAAAAGGTCACTTGAGCTGTCAGTGGGGACAAAACTGGAAGGGGGCAGACCAGCAAAGAGACCACTCCATGTGGCCAGGGGAGGAAGGGGCTTGCTGTCGCCAAGCGGCGGTGAAGTTGGAGACAGGGGACCTGACCTAAGAAATGATTAGGCATCAATTGGTGTTGGGTAGGAGGTGAGCGAGTCAGGGAATGCCCGTGTTCCCGTTTGGTTACACGTGGGAGCCAACAGTCAGGACCCCAGCCTGGTTGGAGTTTAGCTGTAGAAAAGAGGAAATCAAGTCCGTGTGTGTAACAAATACCACATAGAGACGGACATAGACACATTTGTACATTTGTATGCTTGGCCAAACCCCAGTTTGGGAATGAGAATCGTCAGTACGGCAAGCCAGACTCTTGGCAGAGGCCCCGCCAGACATGGTGTCCAGCACATGTTCAAGTCACTGGAGCCCCCTTCACTCCACACTGCATTAGTCCCAGCTTGTGATTTGTATTTTGGGGCCCATCATGCGTTTCCCCACCTGACCAAGTAGCACTAAACTCACAGGTCTTCATTCTCTGTATCCCCGTCTGGTGAGCTTCCACCCCTAGATTTCCACACACGTGTCTGTCTTTTTTTTTTTTTTTTTTAATGTTTTATTTATTTCTGACAGAGAGAGAGAGACAGCGTGAGCAGGGGAGGGTCAGACAAAGGGAGATACAGAATCTGAAGCAGACTCCAGGCTCTGAGCTGGCAGTCAGCACAGAGCCTCATGCGGGGCTTGAACCCACGAACTGAGATCATGACCTGAGCCGAAGTCAGACACTTAACCGACTGAGCCACGCAGGCACCCCCATGTCTGTCTTTTTGACTAGTGTGCCTCCTCCCTTAGAGGCCTCTCTCTTTCAAACAGGGTCTATCTTTTCAAAGCCAGTCGAACTTGACTCCCCTCGTACTACATTCTGGATTGCTGTCACCCATCTTAGATTGTTTTTACTCTCACATTACTATTTATTTGGAGGTCATGGTCGATTCACACGCAGCTGTAAGAAATAATACAGAGATCCCAATACTCTGTACCCAGTTTCCTCCAATGGTGACATCTTACGTGACTATAATAGCACAGCCAGGAAATCAACATTGATACATCTACCAACCTTAGTCAATTTTCATCAGTTCTGTATGCACTCATTTGTATATTTAGCTCTATGACATTTTATTGTGTGTAGTCTTGTGTGGTCATCACAGTCAAGATACAGGACAATCCCTCTACGAGGATCTCTTGCGCCATTCTTATGCAGTGATTTGTCTCAGATGTTTTCTGGAGCGCCAACTCTGCCAGCGGCTGGGGGTACCATGGAGGGTGAAAACAAGGGGGATCCCTACACCCATGGAGCTTCAGTCTACATTACCTCCTCCTCAAGCATGGCTCCCAGCCCTCTTTCCAGAGGGTTTCTCTTGGGGAGCCTGCAGGGGAGCCCCTCTTGTAGGGAGGCATTTGCATCTCCTACATTTGCAGCTGTCCAAGTTCAAAATTCTCCATCAGTCGGGGAATCTGTTTTTCTGGGAGGCAATGAAACATACATTCAAGTTGAATTTTCTATTTCATGAGAACAGATGTTGGTTCTGTTACTTCTGCCTTCTTCTTTGAGCCCCATATTTACAGTGAAAGCATCACCAGGCATCCGCAGGAAGGGAAGAATATACTGAGGCATAAACTCGACTGAGGGGTCAGCCATATTGTACATGGATAAGGGGATGCACCTACCATATTGATCCAAATAGAATGATGCCCAGAGTTAAGTAACCCTGGTTTTTTTTTTTTTAAATATATATTTATTTTTGAGAGAGAGACAGAGTGTGAGCAGGGGAGGGGCAGTGAGAGAGGAAGACACAGAATCCAAAGGAGGCTCCAGGCTCTGAGCTGTCAGCACAGAGCCCGAGGCAGGGCTCGAACCCATGATCCATGAGATCATGATCTGAGCTGAACTCAGATGCTTAACCGACTGTGCCACCCAGGCGCCCCTCCCTGATTTTCAGTAAAGTGAGAATATTACTTGAAGTGTTCATTAATAAATACCAGACATGATTATCAAATATTTTATAGCCCCCCCCCCCCCCCCCGCCCCAGAGCGTTGCGTTAAATGATCTCTCTCACCTCCAAAATTCTACCAAGAAGATACTAATTTAGGTTATGGCCTCTTTTAAGATAATACCTACCCCCCACCATCAAATACAAATTGGAAGCTGGTGTCTGGTTCAAAATAGAAGGAGCAAAGTTCCTGTGTGGGACAGCGTGGTTGGAATGAAGGAGACAAGGAAAGATAATGGTGGGGGCAGAAGCCAAAAGAAGATACTAAATATTAAGGCTCTTGGCTGCTGCTTTCATTTTCCAATCTCTTTAAACTTTTGTAGGAATTAGTTTACCCTAACATCAGCCAATTCTGAGTAATAAGAAGTGGGAACAAGAGAGACTTTTCACCTTGTACTTTGTAAATATCTGCATCATTTGAAATAACTTTTCCTTCTAAATAAAGGAACTACATGTGTGACATCACAGAGAAATCTTTACTCGAGAGAGCCATGGATGTGTTTGTAACAAAGCTGTGGTAAGGGGCGCTGGTGGGAAGGAGACACCATAAGGGAATCTCAGGTAACCAAGGCTGTTGCTGAATTGCTTTGCCCAACAGGCCAGAGAGATTCTGGGGAGACTGGGATTCCAGAGCAATGCTGAGTGAAAAGAAACTGGGAGGCAGCAGTTTTCAGATCATTGGCCGAACCACAGGTGTACAATATAGATTCTTTTCTGAACTAGGCATTTACTTCTTCACTAGATTCTAGATGCTATGTGACTGTCTTGGTGGTTGTCTGGAAATAGCTGGCAATTGGGTGCATAAAGCCGGAATGTAAAACAAAAATGTGTTACACCTGGGTTTGAATCCCATTCTTCCATTTCCCAGTTGTACGACCTTAGGCAGGTGTGGTGGGTTGAATAGTGTCACTCCCCAAATTCATGTCCACCAGGAACCTCAGAATGTGACCTCATTTGGAAAGAGGGCTTTACAGATATGGAGGTAACCATCTTGAAATGAAATCATCTTGGATTTATGGTGGACCCCAAGTCCAAAGGCTGGTGTCTTAATAAAAGAAGGGGTCATAGCGACACAAAGAAAAGGCCATGGGATGATGAAGGCAAGGGTTGCAGCCATAAGCCAAGGATGCTACCATCCGTTAGCTACCAGACACTAAAGAGACAAGCAAAGGGGGTGCCTAGGTGGCTCGGTCGGTTAAGCGTCCAACTCCTGATTTTGGCTCAGGTCATGATCTCATAGTTCATGAGTTCCGGCCCCACATCAGGCTCTGTGCTGACGTCACAGGGCTTGCTTGGGATTCTCTGTCTCCTCCCTCTCTGCCCCTTCCCACTCATTCTCTCTCTCTGTCTTTCTGTCTCTGTCTCTCTCTCAAAAATAAAGAAACATTAAAAAAAAAAAAAGGCTTTAAAAAATTTTTTTAAAATAATAAAGAGACAAGCAAGTATTCTTCTCTAGAGCCTTCAGAGTGAGAGTGAGTGTGGCTTTGCCCACACATTGACTTCAGACCTCTGGCCTCCAGAGCAACATTTCTGTTGTTGAAAGCCACCCAGTTCCTGGTAATTTGTGGCAGCCCCAGAAAACTATACAGCAAATAACCTACTTGGTCAGCAACTTGGCTTTCTTGTCTATAAAATGAGGGATTATACTAGGTTTGTTTTTTCCCCCATAGAATTATTGGGAGGTTTAAATGAGAAAAGGTATTTAAACCCCTAGAGCAGTGTTTGGCACATAATAATATTCAATAAATAATCGAAGGGGAATACCCTCGCTTCTCTTGAAGTTTTTTATCCTTTAATGCCCCAGAAACAATCTTGGATTTATATATATTTTTTTAATTTTAATGTTTATTTATTTTTGAGAAAGAGAGAGAGTGGCAAGCAGGGGAGGGGCAGAGAGAGAGGGAGACACACAATCTGAAGCAGGGTCCAGGCTCCAAGCTGTCAGCACAGAGCCTGACGCAGGGCTGGAACTCACAAACTTCAAGATCATGCATGGCCTGAGCTGAAGTTAGGTGCTAAATGAACTGAGCCACCCAGGTGCCCCTCAGATTTATATTTTTAGGACTATATTCTAAGTCTGACTCATTTAGCAAGTACTTTAAATCTATTAAACTGTTTATCAAAACTGTTTTGAGCATCCTGCATGTCTAATAATTTTATTTTTATTTATTTATTTGAGAGAGAGAGAGAGAGAGAGAGAGTGGGGGGGAGGGGCAGAGAGCGAGGGAGACAGAGAATCCCAAACAGGCTGCTTGCATCAGTGCGGGGCCCAACACCAGACTTGCACTCATGAACCGTTGAGATCATGACCTGAGCTCAAACCAAGAGTCAGACACTTAACCGACTGAGCCACCCAGGTGCCACATAATTTTCTTTTTAAATATGTGGCGTTTTTCAAGGACCAATAAAACTTTCTGCTTCTAACTTTGTGGTGTTTGAGAAAACGTTTTTCCTTGTAGATTCAAATTGCACTTTTATCTATCTTTTAAAAACAGATTCGTCTCAGCAGCTACATTCCTATAACATTAATTTTGATGGCTCGACTTGAGATTTGTCTTGAAGAAAATCAAAACTACTCATTTCTAGAACTTTCTGATAAAGTAAATGGATGACAGCTTTTAGAGTTCTGGTCTAGGAATCTGCAGACATCAGCAAACAAGGTGATAAAGTAGAAAGAACAGAGCCCACGAGTGTGAGATTATCCTAGGGCCAACTTCAAGGTATAAGTCATTTTTTTAAGCTTCAAGGATTCAGTTAATTACCAACACTTTCAACCTGCTATTATTTACCACGAACCTGGAATGAGCCACTTAATTACTGCAAGTCTTTATTTTCTCCTTGTGCTCTCTCTCTCAAAATAAATAAATAAACATAAATAATTTTTAAAAGTTATAAAAGTGAGATGCTGTGAATGCTGATATGAATGGTCATTAAAAAATTGCTGTGAAATATAAGAATGTTTGAAATCCCAACACCTTTGTGAAAATAAAATATTTTCAAGGCTTCTAGCCCTTCAAAACATTTTGAGATTAAAAAATGTCTCAGACTGGCATAGGAGCACATGTACCCCAATGTTCATAGCAGCACTCTCCACAATAGCTAAAACATGGAAAGAGCCTAAGTGTCCATCAACGGACGAATGGATCAAGAAGATGTGGTTTATCTATACCATGGAATACTACATGGCAATGAGAAACAATGAAATCTGGCCATGTGTAGCAACATGGATGGACCTCGAGGATGTTATGCTGAGCGAAATAAGTCAGGCAGAGAAGGACAAATATCATATGTTTGCACGTATAGGAGGATTAGGAGGAACTTGACGGAGGAACAAGGGGGAGAAGAAGGGTGGAAATGGTGGGGGAAAGGGAGAGAGGCAAACCATGAGAGGCTCTTGAATGCTGACAAAAACTGAGGACTGATGGATGTGGGGGGGGAGGGGGGATGGGCATGGAGGAGGGCACTCGTGGGGATGAGCACTGGGTGTTATGTGGAAACTAATTTGACAATAAACTATTTGTAAAAAAAATAAATAAATAAAACCTACACACATGTTTACAACAGCTTTTTTCACAATTGCCAAATCTTGGAAGCAGACAAGATGTCCTCCAGTAGGTGAAAAAAAAAAAAAGTGTCTCAGACTGAAAAAGGAAACTTCTCCTCTGCCATTCATCATGCCGAGATAGCACAGATTAGGATAGCTGCAAAGAGAGGGGAAAGCCACATTCCTCTCATGGACACACTGAAGTCAATGTCAAAAATATTCCCCTTTGCTGGATGACTGCTGCTTCCTTACTGAGAAATCTTGTTCTGAAGAGCACTGACTATTAAAAAATGTTGCTATTTGGGGCACCTGGGTGGCTCACTCTGTTAAGCATCTGACTCATGATCTCAGCTCAGGTCTTGATCTCAGGGTTGTGAGTTCAAGCCTGGTGTTGGGCTCCATGCTGGGCTTGAAGCCTACTCAAAAAAAAAAAAAAAAAAGGTTGCTGTTTAAAATCGTCAGTAAGGATGGACAAGTAACCTCTCTATTTCATCGGTAAAGTGGAAGAAATTCTCTACCTGGTCTTTACTGCACAGAGCAGAGGTAAGCCTCAAATCACGCATAGGAAACCTCTTCATGGATAGAGCTACACGTATGGAGCTGTACATCAGGATTAGTCATTTTAACCACAAGGTTCAAATAGAAAAGAAATTATTAGTCCAGATGACATACATTCCAGTGTATACTGCCCAGTGTACTCCCTGTTTTAGCCGTCATGTTAAAGAGCATGGGCTGGGGCTCACCTGGATATGGGTTCAAATCTTGCCACTCTTCTTTTCTGGCAGCATGCCTTTAAGTGGGTCGTTTAGCTTCTTGGAGCCATTTCACATATAGAAGGGAAATGATAATATCTGCTTCCTACTGTTATTTAAGGGTTAAGACAAAAGAAGAGTCATATTATGCAAGGCACATAACAACACTCAAAATGTGCTCGTTTCTTACATTGACACCTCAAGGGAACCAACCTACATTTTATTTTGTAATGTCTACATTTCTAGGCACCAGGTAAGCATTATTTCCTTTAAATGCAATTATTTTCTTTCCATTAAATGCAGTTTGTGTTTGGAGAGCAGACCCAAATTACTTGATTCTGGTTTTAGGAGGAACAATGGCCGTGGGATTACTTGGTCAGAGACTGGTTGGTGGCCTGACAGTGATTCGTTGTAATGTAATTAGCTCCCATCATGGTGGATGGCATATTTCAGTGGCCAAATTACTTTCTCTGGGAGTTCTTGCAACCATTTTCCTATTCATGAATAGGGATTTATTCATCAAAACTAAATAATCTTATGTATACAATCTCTTTAGTCTTTGCTTTTTTATTCTTAGAAGTCCAGAAGATGGGCAAGAATGGTATAAACCATTTCAACTGCAATTGCCTTGAAAACTCCATAGACTTTTTTAGAAAAGATACTGCATTTCTTTTGTGGAGAAAAGGTCAACACCTTAGTTTTAAATATCTGACAGCAATGCACATCATCGTTAAAACATTAATTCTAGAAATACCAGGATTGAATTTAATGTGAATTAACATAACTTCACGAGGTTGGTTTTCTCTGTTCGTTAATTTCTTTGCCATGGGAATTGTTTATCAGTGAGATCTGTTGTACTAAGTAAAATAACTTGACAGAATGAAAAGAAGAGAAAAAATAACCCTGCTGCTTTCAAATTTAACAACAATTTTTTTGGGGCACCAGGTTTAGAAATGGAAGCCAGGAATCCAATTATTTGCAGAATGTATTTGTTTCTTTTTTTGCACACATATTTTCTAATTTAGCCTCATTAATGGATCCAGTGTTGAACTGCAAAGAATTTTTGGTAAGTTTATATAGATTTACAGAGGGAAAATGATCAAAATGTAAACTTCACTTAAATAAACGTTATTGGATACCTAACTTTGTGTCCCATGGTGCCAAGTGCTGGAAACTCAGACAAAGGATACAAGTCTGTCCCTCATGAAACAGTCCAGCAGGGAATCTGTCATGTAAATCAATTATTCAGAAAAGAGAGGCACATATTGTAACAGAGCAAAAAACTATAGGGCAAGGTAGACAAACTCTTTCTGTAAAAAGGCAGATGGTAAATATTTTAGGCTTTGTGGACCGCATAGTCTCAGTGACAACCAATGACTACATGAACGAATGACCTTGACTTTGTTTTCAGCAAGAGTTTATTTACGAACATTGAACTGTGAATATCATGTAATTTTCACATGTCATGAAATATTCTTTTTTCTTTTTTCTTTTTTTTCCAAGCATTTAAAAATGTAAAACTCATTAGTCATGGGCCATACAAAAACAAGTGTTGGATTTAGGTTGTAGGTTATTTGGGGTCAAAGATGACTTTTTAAAATGATTTGCCAGAATCATCTGATAATATTTCAGTAGATTTTATAGTGTTATTTAGTTAGATTTCAAGCTCCTGACATAGTCTTCTCGTTCTGTTATTTATTTCACATTATAACTTCAGTTTCAAGAGATGCAAATGTTTTCCTGTTTGTAGTGTGGTATTTGCAATGCTGGAGGCATGTGGGAGGGGTCACGAGGAGATTGAGGCTGGACTCTTTCTCATTAAACTAAGTAGCAGGGCATTTAGTCGAATATAAATATAAAGCAGGCATCTACCTTATCTACCTTATTACATTAAAGTCTGGAAAACAGATGTTGGCAACTTACCTACTTGGATTTGGACAACAAAAATGGCCAAGTTGCATAATTCCAAATAAAGATAATTTGTTGGTTTGAATCATTTGAGTTGATAAAGGAAATATTTGCTTGCTTTAAACCTACATAAGTGATTTGCAGGCTTGACCCTGAGCCTGAGGATATGGGAGATTATGGACGGCAAAGTAGTGGACCAGAATGAGCAGAAAAGCAGCTGCTGGTAAGCTGAACTCTTTTTGGTGAGTGACTTACCTGTACAATTTGGGTGCAACCTGACGGCCTTAATAAGTCCACTCTGTTCCTAAACCCACCAGAGCACTTGGTTTTTACAGGACTCCTATGTAACTCACCAATCCTAAGCTGACAAGTCATAGGTTTGTAACCAACCACTCAGTTTCCTTAAGAAACTGGATGACTTTCACCTTTCTAAGGGCAGCCCACACCCCTCCTTTTGCTGGGCAATTGTACTTACAGACACAATGTCTCTGTGTGCGTCCATACACAAGTGAATCTAGATTCTATTCCAGTCTACCTGAACCAGAATCTGCATTGTTAACCAAGATTTCCAGCTGGTTCACATCCACAGTTTTGTTTGAGAAACGCTGGAGCAGTTCTTCCCTAAATCATGGTTCTCAAACTTGAAAGTCATCGTAAACACTAGTTAAAATGCTAGCGCCCCCCCCCCCCCCATTGGTGGTTCAGAAGATCTGGGGTGTGACGTAAGATTTTGCATTTCTAAATTCCTAGGTGCTTCTGATACTGCTGGACTGGGGTCACATTTTGAAAACTACTACATTGAACCATTTTTCTACAAGTCATTTTCTGAGAGTTAGCTGACAACTTCATCCCACAGAGCCTACTCTGTGTTGAACCAGACTCTCCAGCCTAACGTGCCATTAAATGCAATTGAAGACTCACCTTGTAACCATCTTTAATCTTCCTTCACCAGAGGAATTATTTATTCATGTGTTTGGCTCATTTTCCTTTGCCAACATGATCATCCTCCCTCAAAAAAGAAAAGAAAGGAATCATTCTTCATTTCAAAAAGGAAATTAAGATGATTACTGCTACTCTTTAAAAATGGTGTTAAAAATGCATGCTAGATGAGATTTTTATTTAATCATGAACTTCCCAAGACAAATCTTGGGAAGAAATCTCTTTGAAATAAATTATGGCTTACGAATCTGATTTTAAAGATTTCTGTTGGAAATCTATATATATCCATTCAAAGCGCAACCGCATCTATACTACTGGAATTATTTGGGTAAAAATCGAATTGTAGTAAGATGTCAACTAGTCCTCATACATGAGAAAGTGGAAGGGGCAGAAAATGATTAAGGGGGATTACTGCTATTCCAATAACTATTTATATATTTGTGTCTTTGGGGAGAGGTGACAGAAGTGTGTCCTTGTCTCCTGAGTCCCCAGAGTAGCATTGCTTAAACCCAGAATGAACAAAATCTCTAGAGAAAAATTCTCCTTCAGTTTTGGTCTTCACTCTTCCAATTTCTGGGCCTCAAGTTTAGGTCTAGGAGCCAGAGGACAGAAGGGAAGTCTTTTCTTTGTCTCCTACAACCACCGTTTTATTTGAAAAGGGAGACTCGTATCTAGACTCTAGGATGATCTGCGTCCAGTATGGTACCAGCGCCGAGTGTGGATGCTCCCAGTGTGAGGCTTTGGTCCTCCGGTGGCATGCCCCGGTGTGGGCTCAATTCTGTGTGTGTAGCTGTGGTGTGCCCCTAAGTGTGTCTGGGTCCCACACAGAGTCAAGGCTGATGCGAGGCCCCAGGCGGGACGCGTTAGGGCCTAAGCGTCCGGGCGGAGCGCCCCAGGTGAGCGCGGCGGCGTGGGGCCCGGCGCGTGCCCAGGTGTGGGCGGGGTCGGAGCGGGCGGGTACCGCGTCCCGCCTCCAGGGGGCGCCGCCGGGGGCGGCCTCCCGGGGCGGCGCCGCCGGTCTCGCCGGGGATTTCCGCTCGCTGCCGGGTCCGCCCTCCCCGACGGCGCCGCGCTCTGCGGCAGGTGAGGCGCGGGCGCGGGGTGACCCGGGGCGCCTGTCCCCGCTCCCTCCGCGCGGGGGTTCTCGGGACTCGGGGCGTCGCTCCCCGCGGGGCACGTTGCGTCCGGGCCGAGTGCGGCGCCCGCGGGAGCCCGGAATGGGGGTGGGGGGGAGGCCGGGGACCGAGCGGGGCCGTGAGGGGGCCGCGGGCGGCCTGCGGACCAGCCGGCAGGGAGGGGACACGGGCCCGCGAAACGCACCCCAAAGCCGCTGCGGGCGCCCCCGCCAGAGTGGGCGAGGGCGGGAAAAGTTAGGGACCGCCTGCAGGTGTGGACGCCGCCCGTTCCTCACAAGCACAGAGTGATGAGTATCCCGGAGGTGACCGAGGCCGGCAGTGCTCAAACATTCTGGTTTTAATTTCGCAGATTCCTGTTTGTGAGGAAACCGAAAGCTGCCAAAGAAATCTGAAAACTTCTGGCGTTCGTCAGCTTATGACTTTAGATTTCTTTGCAGCTGTTAGTAGGCACATGTGAGTCTCGGGGAGGAATTTCTCCTTCTCGCTTGATTCCGAAGTCCGGTTTTTGCAATTTCACGGTATTGGCCAGAGATAACTCCGTAATTGCACTTGAAACCCGGAATAGGTGCGCGGTTTTGGTGGGTTTTTTTTGTTTTTGTTTTTGTTTTTTAGCATACCTTCTCGACTCCCAGCTAGCTTTGTTAATGTTGATCTGATCAGAAAACACCTGAGACTGGCAGCCACTTTTTGAAAAGTAGGTACATTGTTTGGCCACGTGTCCTAGGGAGAGATCACATGTTAAAAACGAAAGGACATCTCTAAATCTGTTGGGTTGGCCCGTATAGAGTGTAGGTCGCCCTCCGCCAGTCCTACTTTTTCCTGTAAGTGAAGACTATTCTTCCTGGTCTCATTCAATGCATTGAAATGCGAATATGGAGAGCTCCTGCCTTACTGCCCTCATTTTCCCAAAATGCCTTGTTTTCCTGAACCTGCTCCCCAGAGAAGCCAGAAGCTCCCCAATAAGCAGACTACCCTGGTAGAGAGCATTTGTATTAATGTGAGGTTAAATTAATTTCTAATTGGTGGATTTTTGTTCAGAGATATTTTGCACTAGTTGACCTTGCTCACAAGGGTGTTAACTATTAGCATCAAACCTAGAGAGAGAGAGTGGGGGTGGTTATTCACGCTGGCCTTGGATATTGGGCAGCGGGAAGTTCAAGAGAACAGGGACAGAAGCGGTTACTGTTTTTAAACTTACCTGTTCATTTTCTTAAAAATTGTATCTAGTGAGATGCCTTGAAAGTCCAACCTGTGTCAGCTCTTCCAGGTGAAGTCATTGAAAGGCTTTGTTCCCAAGGTTAGCCAGGTCTTTAGCAGGGGTGAGGGCACCCTGCAGACTGAAATGGAGGGGAGGGCAGCAGCGTTTGCAGAGGGACGGGTCCCAAGGAGATGTGACGACGAGAGGACTCATTCAAGCGATCTTAGCCTTCATCTCTATTCAAGGGCAGACCTTAGCAATTAAAGATTTTACTAAGAGAGCACCAGTTAGGGACACCTGGGTGGCTGAGTCCGTAGAGAGTTTGACTTCGGCTCAGGACATGATCTTGCTATTTGTGAGTTCAGCTGCAGTCAGCGCAGAGCTTGTTTAGGAGCCTCCGTCTGCCCCCCCCCCCCCCAACTTGTGCGCTCTCAAAAATAAATATTCTAAAAAAAAAAAAAAAAGGAGAGCATCAGTTAAGCATGAGGAGCCTCTTGTTTAACAGAAACTCATTCTTTTAGAAGTTCATTCATTTATTATTTATGAGAGAGAGTGTGCACAAGCAGGGGAGGGGCAAAGAGCCAGAGGGAGACACAGAATCCAAAGGAGGCTCCAGGCTCTGAGCTGTCAGCACAGAGCCCAATACAGGGCTCGAACTCACAAACTGTGAGATCATGCCCTGAGCCAAAGTCAGGCACTTAACTGACTGAGCTACTCAGGTGCCCCCAGAAATTCATTCTTTATTTGAAGGTCTCTCTCTTGTCAGTGAACTTGCTCAGCGCAGGGCAGCCTTGTTTATTTATTTATTTTTATTTATTTATTTATTTTTATTTATTTATTTATTTTACAGATAGTTTATTGTCAAGTTGGTTTCCATATAACACCCGGTGCTCATCCCCACAAGTGCCCTCCTCCATGCCCATCCCCCCTCCCCCCCACATGCATCAGTCCTCAGTTTTTGTCAGCATTCAAGAGTCTCTCATGGTTTGCCTCTCTCCCTTTCCCCCACCATTTCCACCCTTCTTCTCCCCCTTGTTCCTCCGTCAAGTTCCTCCTAATCCTCCTATACGTGCAAACATATGGTATTTGTCCTTCTCTGCCTGACTTATTTCGCTCAGCATAACACCCTCAAGGTCCATCCATGTTGCTACACATGGCCAGATTTCATTGTTTCTCATTGCCATGGAGTATTCCATCGTGTAGATAAACCACATCTTCTTGATCCATTCATCCGTGGATGGACACTTAGGCTCTTCCCCTGATTTGGCTATTGTTGAGAGTGCTGCTATGAACATTGGGGTACATGTGCCCCTATGCATCAGCACTCTTGTATCCTTTGGGTAAATTCCTAGCAGTGCTATTGCTGGGTCATAGGGGAGTTCTATTGTTAATTTTTTGAGGAACATCCACACTGTTTTCCGGAGGGGAGGACAGCCTTGTTTAGATTGGACCTGAGAGCATACTGTGTGTGAGGTATGATTATTTTCTGGTAGAATTACAGAAAAAACCCAGTTACTAGGAGTCTCAGGGTTTGTACGGCATTATGAGGTCATAGACACAGTAAAGAGCTAAAACGTTAAGGAAAAAAGAAATTTCAAGGAGCCGGTGGTCTTTTGGGGGCACAGAGAGATGAATTGTCACTGGAGGACATGGCTAGCGTCACATTGGTGATGGACTCGAGCAGAGAGTAGAACTTTGATGGGCTAAGGAGTGGAAGGGGGTAGCGGACGCCATGAACAGAGATGAGGGGCTTAAAACGTAACTCCGCTTGGAGACCTAGGAGCAGCTGCTGTGCTGGGGCTGGACTCCGTGTAGGAAGGGGTGAGGGGGGACGTGCCTGAAGCGAAAGGCACAAACTCTACTTTTTTTCTTTTTTCTTAAAGCAAACGCAGAAGTAGAGGGAATAGTACAGTGAACTTCCACGCATCTATCAGATAGATCAGACAGTTTGTTAAAACGATTTCCTTGGCCGTATCTGCTTCATCTTTTTTGTTGTCGGAAGCAGTTTCAATTCCACGCACCACATCAGGTCACCCTTAAGTGGTGCCTTATACGCCCGCAACGAAAGGGCTTTTTCCTTTTGTTAAGGTGTATGATAACCTTAACACGTTGTCATGTGATCATATTGGCAGTAATTCCATAATGGTTTCTAAGACCCAGTCCACAAAGTTCCTTGACTGCCTCAAGAATGCACTTACTTTTACTTTCGGTTTGTGTGAATTGGAATCCAGGCAAGGTCCACGCGTGGTATTTTGTTGAGTACCTGTTGTCTCTTTTGATTTGGGACAGGGGTTTGTGAAAAGGGCCAGATACTAACTCCTTGAGGCTTTGCAGTCCATGTAGCCTCAGTTGCAACTACTCAACTGTGTGTTCCCCAAAAGGTAGCAATAGACGATGTATGTACATGAATGAGCAAGGCTGTGTTCCAATATACTTTTCTTTTCGTGGCTTTTTGTTTTAAACTCTACTGTTGGAGCTGGACTTAACTAAAGGCCATAGTTTGCTGACCCTGGTCTGTCACAGCCTCAGTGGGTTTCTTTGATGCCAGTGAATTACTGGTGGCACTTGGCTGCCTGTAGATGCCTCACATTCTGGATTTATTTGGCTTTTTGTATAGTGTGGTTTAGCCTGCCCCTCTATCCCTTGTATTTCCTGTAAGCTGGAAGCTAGATCTAAAAGCTTAGGTCAGTTAGTTTCCATTTCTCCATTTTTGGCAGGTAAACTTCAGAGGTGGTTTGATTTTTTTTTTTTTTAAGTTTATTATTTTGAGAGAGAGAGTGCAAGCGAGCAGGGAGGGGCAGAGAGGGAGCGAGAGAGAATCCCAAGCAAGATCTACTCTGTCAGCACAGAGCCTGACATGGAGCTCGGTCTCACGAACCATGAGATCATGACCTGAGTCAGAATCAAGAGTTGGACAGTTAACCGACTAAGCCACTCAGGCGCCCCTGAATTGTTTTTTAATAAAATTCATGACTTCAAAAGGCTCAGAAACCCTCATCCAAGAGGTTCAATATTCCTAAAATTGGCTTTGCCTATGGCTGAGAATATACTTTTTTCTTTCTCCTCTTATTTTCCTTATTGAAGAGGATATGGGTACTATTTCTGAAGGATGTTGACTACTCTGAACATTTGTGTCAGGTCACTGGAAACCCTCCTCCGTTCAAGCCATCCTGTGGCCCCTCGGGAAAGGTGGACCACATTTCCCCACTGAATGGAAATACTTTTCTTCTTGGGCCCAGACCCTGGGTTTCAGATGCCATCCAGCAGGGGCTTGGTGGTTTGCCTTTGTTTTTAAGCTCTTTGTCTCTTAAACACTCAACTTTTCTTCACTCATCTTTCTCTTCATCTCCCCAGCAGGACTGAGAGAAAGACCCCTGGATCATGGGCTAGTGGTCACACTGTCAGGTGGGAGTACTTACCCTGGCATCCCGTTCGGAAGGATTCTGAAGTCACAAGTCTTGCAGGCTTGCTTACACTCACCTCTCACACTTAACTCTGATACTGGACTCCAGGGTGACCCGGTTTTGAAGAAACAAGTTTACAGGTAAGAATTGTGTTTTCCTCTGTTCTAGAGTGAGTCTTACTCCTAAATCCTAGAGTACCAGAGGAAGTATCTTGACAAATAGTGTCGCTTGGAATTCCTTGTCTTTCTCTTGTTTAAGATTAGTAGGTGAACCTGTCTGTTCATCCCTGTACCCGTTTTTCCAGATAACATGGTATTGGTCTTACTGATTTTTAAGAGTTCTTTATACATTGGAAATATACACTTTAATCATCTGTCGTATATGTTACAGCTGTCTCCCCCGTTAAAAAAATTTTTTTTTAATGTTTATTTATTTTGGGAGGGAGAGCAAGTGCGTGCACACAGGGGAGGCAGAGAGAGACGGGGGGAGAGAAAATCCCAAGCAGGTTCAGAATTCTCAGTGTGGAGCCCAACATGGGGCTCGAACTCATGCACCATGAGATGGTGACCTGAGCTGAGAACAAGAGTTGGATGCTTAACCGACTGAGCCGCCCACGTGCCCCTTATTTCCCCAATTTTTTCTACTTTGTTTAAAATATTTATGCTCTTCAGAAAATTTAAATTTTATATAGGGAAAAAGTTATCAGTTTCCCCTTTACAGTTCCTTTGCTTTATGTTTTGCTTGGAAAGACTTGCCCATTTCAAGATTTTTTTTAAAAAAGCCTACACGCAGGTAAATGATCATATGATAACTAGGAACATAGAATCCTGTAAAAGAGTAATGAAGGGGGCTCTTTCTACTGGATAATTTAACATTAAATTGATTAAATGCTGGTGTTAAGATTGGCCCTACATTGATTAGCGTTGAAGTTGGGATTTGGGTATTTGGAGGATCATTATATCATTACTCTACTTCTGTATATATTTGACTTCCAATAATAAAAATTTTCTTTAAAAAAAAAAAAGAATAGGGACACCTGGATGGCTCAGTCAGTTAAGTGGCCGACTTGGCTCAGGTCATGATTTCGCAGTTTGTGAGTTCAAGCCCCGTGTCCGGCTCTGTGCTGACAGCTCAGAGCCTGGAGCCTGCTTTGGATTCTGTGTCTCCTCTCTCTGCCCTTCCCCTGCTCACTTTCTGTCTCTTTGTCTCTCAAAAATAAATAAATGTTAAAAATTTTTTTTTTTAATTAAGAAAAAAGAAGAGCAGGGAAGAAAATCCTCTTTCTCCACATTTGTTCATATTCAGCAACTTGTAAGCTTCTGTGTTGAGCCCTGGGGGTGCTGTTACTCCGCGCACAGCATCTTGGAACTCAGATTTCTCACATGGGAGACAGATCCTAACGCCACAGTTAAGGAGAACAAGTCCCGGGTCAGACCTGGCTTCAGCTCCAGGCGCGCTGCCACGTACAAATTGGGGGATTTTGACCCTTCTAATTTAAAAAAATGAAGGACAACGATTATGTCCACCTGATAGGGTAATTGGAAGGATTGGGTGAGAAAATCCACGAAAAATCCTTCATATGGCACTTAGCATTTAGTAGTTGCTCAGTAAATGTCAGCTCTGAAGGCAAGAGTAACTGCAGCAGGCAGGCGCTGAGGCGGAGGCGTAGGAGCGAGCGAGTGTATGGCCCAGGGTCCTGTCCTGCCTACGTGCATCTGGGAGAACTTGTCAGGGGAAAAGACTTTGGGCAGAGATGTGAGATGTGGAAGAGCTTGTCTTCTTCTTCTTCTTCTTCTTCTT